>NC_081406.1:673075911-673394181 GCF_030272615.1 Cryptomeria japonica | reverse complement strand
ACACAGCCTCACATAACCCAGTCAACACCTGTATGCAAATAACATGTCACAACAATGGAAGATTCACACAAAACACAAATATTGCTTTGAAACCCCAAAGCAAGAATATGCAATAATAATAATTAGATTGGTAAGGAATACAAAGGGACCAATCCTTATAAAAATAAATCAAACCTAAAAGGAAAAACCCTAAAAAACAATTAATTATTAATATTCCTAAGTTTACCTTCCTAAATTTGGCTTAAGTGAAATAGAGAAAAGGTGGCTTAATTATTAAATCAATATGATTTAATTAATTAAGTAAACTAATACCTTTTACTCTAAAACCCCCCTTAAGATGAAGTTAGGGAGAAGCTAAAAAAACTAAGGACTAGATGCTAGAAAGCTAAAATGGGTCCTGATAACAAGGCCTGATGAGGTACCCAAGTACAATAAAATCTCTGTAAAATGGAGAAAAAAAGGAGAAAATCAGTGGGAAAAAACTCCTCTCCTAAGAGAGATGAAAGCTCAAGTGAAGGCCTAAGAAGCCTCCAAACAAGAATGTTCCAAAAAATAGGAACAAAAGACAAGCATGAAGAATCACTAAAGCATGAAGAAGCTGCAAACTCTGTCATAGAATGATTGCTAAGATAATAAGAACCTCCCCTGAAACAAAAGATGATAAGGATCAAGAAGACATGAATCTATATGAGTGCCCTCAATGACACTACTCAAATCTTAATCAGATGGCAAACACAGAAAAATCTAGGTGAGAACTTAGTGTTGCGTGATTCAATACCAGAATATTTCAAGCTTGTTGATTTGTCTTACCATGGTATTGGGTTCAGTGGAAGATGAGAAAGTTTTCAGTGCTTTAGGGTTCCTAAAATCAAAGCTAAGAAACAAACTAGACAAAAATTTGGAAAATTGCTTGAGGCTCTATACATCTAGGTATGATGTCCACATTTTTCCTTACGATAGGGAACTGAAAATCTGGAGGTCCAAATGTGAAATTAGAGGTTTGGGCAACACTTCAAACCAAAGTGTTAGTGGGACTATTGACTCATGTACTGGACCTACTGGTAGCATTGAGATGCAGTTCAGCGAATGTTAGTGTAGGATTCTTATTTTCCTTATGCTAGGGGATATTTATTTTTCCTACACATATATTATTTAAGCTTGCTTAGGTTAATAGGAGTGGTTTATATGAAGACACATGGCGAAATACTTCAGCTACATGTGTAACTCTCCACCTCACATGGGTAGTTGAGTTACACACTCTCTTTTCGTTGCTTGTGCCACCTCTCATAACCACTATTTTGTCATTTACTAAGTGGATTATGGGGTAGTTGGGTTTCACACCCTCTTTTGGCCTTATGTGCCAACTTTCTCAACTCCTTTTTTGTCTTCATATAAGGAGGTTATGCCACATGTTTTGGCATTTACCAAGAAGGTAAAACCTCCCACTTTTTATGGGAATAGGAGTTAATGCATCCCTTGGATGTATATGTTTATATTTTTCTATATAAGAAGCACTATACTCTCACCTTCACTAGTCAAGTTAGTGGAGTGATAGCTCGGTGAGAGTCTTCTCCAAATTCTCCTCTTTGTCTCTATTTCTCTCTCATATTGAAATTATCTTCATTCAGCAATTTTGATATTCGATCATCCGTTGTATGAGGAGTTGCATGTGATCTACGACCGACATCAGATCTTGGCTCGATACTCACTTCTCGCAGAATCTCACATGGTATCAGAGCTTATTGTTTAGTATAGCTCATTGTTTTTTTTTGCATTTTTTTTATTTGAGGGATTTGAGACTTTTATATAGCTAATATTTTCCTTAAAAACTAAGTATGCTCTTCTCCTGCATTCTCGTGTGATCTGGAGAATCAGAACAGTTTAAAGGAAAATAGCTTCTAATTAAATCTGGTTTACATGTATGTGTTCTTATAAGATTTGGGTGATTGCAACTTTGTGGTAATATTGGAAGTTTAATAAGAATTTCCAGAGTGTCCATAAGGCTTGACAAAGTCAAAAGTGACTTTTACTTCACCAAAATCAAAGTTTGGAGGACACAGTAAAAAATCAGAGTAAATTTTTTTTATTGGAGCTGTTTTCATTTTGGCTTTAATATTCCAACTTTTGTTCACTTTCATAAAAAACAATTTCTGGGTTTTCTTCCCAGCAGCGAAAAACTTTTGGGTTTTAGATGGTATTTCCATAAAATCAACAAATTTTGCATAAATCGAGCTTGAATAGGGCCTAAGCCGTTTTTCTATCAGGGAAATTCGACAACATTTCTTAAAAGTTGCACAACTTTTGCCTCGGGTGTCAAATTTTTGCAAACAAATACTTGACGGAAAGCTGGAAATGAGCACTCTCCATTACTGTAGGTCTAATTGAATTTTTTGCCTTTGTCTATCAGATATTAAAATTTGTATCAGCTGCTTCGTTTTCTCTTCAACTGGTCATATCTTTCTCCTCACAACTCTGTTTTTTCAAATACTAATAGTTGTTGGAAAGGTATTGAAATAAATTAAGCAGTTATAAGGCTAATTTGTTTCAGATCTTGTTTCAAATTATTTGTATTTAAAATCTCTATTGGTTTCTTAAAAGATTTGTAATCTGATAAAAAGCCTTGTAAATGCACTAATTATAAAGTGCCAACCTTGTAATTTTTATTTTTGGGGGGGGGTGATTTCTGAGACTAGTGAAAAGGGGGAGTGTCTCTTGTGCCTTCTTTCTTGCACTTTTCCTGATTCTTTGCAATCTTCTTTTCTACTATCATGGATGCATCTATAGTTCCACTTTTAACACCATATAATTATTTTGAATGGAAATCTAAGATGATAATATATCTGAAAAGACATGGATATCATCGTGTTACTATGGGACTTGAAATTGAACCTCAAGATACTACAGAAAAGATTAAATGGTTTAATAAATGTGATGAAGCTTTTGGTACTCTATGTATGTCAGTCTCTCCAGACCTTCTTTTTCACATTGAATCTGCCACTACACCAAATGCAGTGTGGACCACTTTGGAAAACCTCTTTGGTAAGCAAGATGAGCTAAGAGGTCATCAGTTAGAGAATGAACTCATAGGGTTGAATCCAACCAATTTTGATACTATACAGGACTTCTTCACTAAACTTAAGTCTATAAGATTGCAGTTGGAACGGCGTGGAACTAAGAAAGATGATAAGCAACTGATCTTGAGTATTCTAAGCTTGGTCCTAACTATTCAGTGTTTGTTTCTACATTCTATGCTACAAAATGTGCCCTAGGTACCACATTCAAAATGCCTTCTCTGGATGAATTTGCTGCAGAACTCACTAGGGAGCAAGACAAATTGGTTCAAATGGGTACAATAAAACCCTCTAAGTCACATGTCTTAGTTGTAAATCAAGGCACAAAAGAACAAAAAGGGTCTAGTAAGCAAGATAAGAAACAAAAGAACCAAGGAGAGAAGAAAAAAGATCAGAAATCTGCTACTTCAAAAGCAGATAATCAGACCTCTTCATCAAGAGGTGAATAACCTAAGAAGGAGAAGGTCAAGTGTTCTTATTGTAAGAGGCCTAGTCATGATGAACATAAGTGTTTAAAGAAACAAATTGATCACCTTTCAAATCTTCTTGAAAAGAATAATATCAAGGTGCCTGATTCAGTCAAATAGAGTTCATCAGAAGGATCTTCTAAGGATACAGATAAGAGTAAAGGGAAAGGAAAGGGTAAGGCCCTAGTTGTTGTTGCTTCACAACCCAATTCTTGGATAATTGACTCGGGTGCTTCGCACCACATGGCTTCTTCAAAAGATGATTTCACCTCTTTAGAGCCATGTTCTATGCCTTCCATACTAATGGGTGATGACACTCCTGTTGAAGTGCACGAGAGAGGGTCTATTGATGTGGGAGAAGGAACATTTAAGGATGTCCTTTGTGTTCCATCTTTATCAACTAATCTCCTATTTGTTTATCAGATCACTCACACTGGTTCTAGCAAGCGAGTTGAGTTCACACCAGATACAGTGGTAATCAGTGAAATGCATAATGGGTCTACTATTGTTGTGAGAAAAGCAGATCATCAATCCAGACTATATCAGTTTTCTCACTTTGTTCCTGACTCTCCTTCGACAGTTTTACTCACTCATGCAAATGAGATTAGTTGTTTGTGGCATCAACGATTTGGCCACTTGAACTATCGTTACTTGCAACAACTCAGTAAACAAGACATGGTTTCAGAGTTGCCTTCTATTCGATTTTCTGATGGAGTTTGCCAGGGATGTATTCTTGGTAAGCATCTTGAGGAGAAGTATGATAAAGGCAAAGCATGGAGAGCTCCACAGCTATTGGAGTTGGTACATAGTGACTTGGCAGGACCATTTCCACAACCATCTTTCAGCAGGGCTAGATATGTCTTAGCATTTATTGATGACTTTTCCAGATTTACATGGGTTTACTTTCTCAAACAAAAGTCTGAGGTATTTGAGAATTGTCTAGATTTCAAAGCTTTTGCAAAGAAACAATCTGGGAAGTTCATCAAGATTCTGCATACAGATAATGGGGGTGAATATGTTAATAATCAGTTTGAACAATTTTGTGCTTCAGAAGGTATCAACATGCAACACATAGTTCCATACAGTCCTCAATAGAATGATGTCGCAGAACAGAAGAATAGGTCCTTGAAGGAGATGGCAAATTGTTTAATTCACTCCAAGTCTTTGGCACCTCAATATTGGGCAGAGGCCATCAATTGTGCATGTTACATCCAGAACCGAGTTCCTCATAAAGTTGTGAAGGGGGTAACTCCTTTTCAAGCTTGGACGGGTCGGAAACCTACAGTTAAGCATTTCAAAATGTTTGGTTCTCTTGCATGGGCCCACATTCTAGCAGAGAAACGCAAGGCTATGGATCCACATCGCAAGCCTTGCATATTTGTTGGGTATCCAGATGATGTCAAAGGGTATAGACTTCTCCATCCCTCTACACATGAGTTGTTCATTAAGAGGAGTGTTCGTTTTGAGGAGAGTTCTTCTATTTCTTCTCATACCACTTCTCCATCCACTATCACATTGGAGACATTGCATGATGATGACAATTCTTCTGAGGATCTTAATCCTCATAATCCTGTTCAGGAGTCTTCTTCCTCTACTTCAGATGGTGACAATGATGGCGAGGAATCACATTCTTCTCATAGTCATCCTTCGGAGGTTGATGATTCTCCCCCAGACTCTCCAGCTTCAGTGCCTCTTTGGGCTCGACAAACTTTTGAGTCAGCAGGAGATTGGCTTGGTGATCCATCAGATTCTAGAAGAACTAGGTCACAATTTCAGTAAGCTCCACATCTCTTCATTGCTTCAACTTCTGATTCATAGTCTTTTCGAGAAGCTACAGGTGTTCCTAAATGGGATGCTGCAATGCAAGAAGAGTTCAATTCCTTGGAAAGGAATCAAACATGGGATTTAGTTCCTCTTCCTAACGGAAGGAAACTTGTTTGATGCAAGTGGATCTATCAAACAAAATTGCAGCAGATGGGTCGATTGATAAGTATAAGGCTCGCTTGGTAGCAAAAGGCTTTTCCCAAGTTCCAGGTGTTGATTACTCTAAGACTTTTGCTCCGGTTGCTAAGATGAATTCCATCCGGCTTGTCCTTGCTATTGCTGCAACCCATCATTGGGAAGTTCATCAGATGGATGTCAAGAGTGCATTTCTTCATGGTGACCTTTAGGAGGAAATCTATATGGAGCAGCCACAAGGGTTTGTTCAAGATCCTTCACTTGTGTGTCGACTTCGAAAGTCTCTCTATGGCCTCAAACAAGCTCCTCGAGCTTGGTATGCCAAGATGGACTCCTTCCTTCTGACAGTTGGTTTTACTCGATGCCATTGTGATCCGAACGTCTACATTCTGCACCAGGATGATACTCTCACATTTCTAGTTCTCTATGTTGATGACTTGTTGATCACAGGGAGTCACTCATCCACCATCAAGGTAGTGAAAACTGCTCTACATGATAGATTTATGATATCAGACTTGGGTCTTCTACATTACTTCTTGGGAATTGAGATTACTCAATCTTCTTCAGGCATCTTTCTTGGACAACCCAAGTATGCACTCGATATGCTCTCTAGATTTCGCATGGCTGATTGTAAGCCTGCACCTACTCCTTTTTTATCTGGAGTCAAACTTGAGGCTAAGTGCTCTTCACCCTTGGTTGATAGCACTTTATATCGACAAATTGTTGGGAGCCTCATCTACTTGACTCATACGAGACCTGACATTTCATATGCGGTGGGCATGGTCTCTAGATTCATGTAGGAGCCACATGAGTTGCATTGGAAAGAAGCTAAGCGGATTCTCCACTACATTCAGGGTACTCACAACTATGGAATTCAGTATGTAGCAGGCATGGATATTGACTTGGTGGGATATACGGATTCAGATTGGGCGGGTGATTCTCAGGATCGCAAGTCCACTTCAGGGTATTGCTTCTCACTTGGTTCTGGTCCAGTTTGTTGGTCGAGTAAGAAGCAGTCTGCAATTGCTCTTTCATCAATAGAGGCTGATTATCGAGGGGTAGTTAATGCCACCAGTGAGGCTATTTGGCTTCAGAATATTCTCACTGAGTTTGGTATTCCAGTTAGGAAGCCTACTATCATCTTTTGTGATAATCAAAGTGCTATACAAATCTCAAGAAATCCAGTTCATCACCAGAGGATGAAACACATTGAGATACATATGCACTATATTCGGGAGCTCATTCAGGAAGGCATCATTGATCTTAAGTATTGTTCTACAACGGAGCAAACTGCGGACATCTTCACCAAACCCTTCACCGAAAGCAAGTTCCTTCATTTGTGATCTCTGCTTGGGATACGACAGGTGTGTACTTTAGGAGGGACTTCTTAGTCCTTCTTTCTTTCTCTCCTTATTTAGGGGGGGGCTATTCCTCTTATGGGGGGCTTCTTCTTTTGGGGGGGCTATCTATGTACATGGGTGCCTAACATGGTTGCATTTGTCCGGACCCATATTTTCACCCACCTAAGCTACGCTTAAGGGGGGGTGTTAGTGTAGGTTTTTTATTTTCCTTATGTTAGGGGGTATTTATTTTTCCTACACATATATTATTTAAGCTTGCTTAGGTTAATAGGAGTGGTTTATATGAGGACACGTGGCGAAATACTTCAGCTACATGTGTAACTCTCCACCTCACATGGGTAGTTGAGTTACACACCCTCTTTTCGCTTGTTGTGCCACCTCTCATAACCACTATTTTGTCATTTACTAAGTGGGTTATGGGGTAGTTGGGTTTCACACCCTCTTTTGGCCTTATGTGCCAACTTTCTCAACTCCTTTTTTGTCTTCATGTAAGGAGGTTATGCCACATGTTTTGGCATTTACCAAGAAGGTAAAACCTCCCACTTTTTATGGGAATAGAAGTTAATGCACCCCTTGGATGTATATGCTTATATTTTTCTATATAATAAGCACTATACTCTCACCTTCACTAGTCAAGTTAGTGGAGTGATAGCTCGGTGAGAGTCTTCTCCAAATTCTCCTCTTTGTCTCTATTTCTCTCTCATATTGAAATTATCTTCATTCAGCTATTTTGATCTTCGATCATCCGTTGTGTGAGGAGTTGCATGTGATCTATGACCGACATCAGATTTTGGCTCGATTCTCACTTCTCGCAGAATCTCACAGCGAAGGTATGCAGACTTAGAGTGAAGAAAACACAGACAAGAATCAAGAAAGCTCTGAATTTGATGAGGAGGAATGGCAACTGTAAGAGATTGGTATTTATTAATCTTATTACTGTATCTCATCATTCATATTACAAAAGCATATTATTATGGTTGATAACTTGATGATATTTTATGAGTCTGTCAACTTTTTGCAATTAGAATTTAATATTGATTTGTAATTGTATTTTTCAACTTTCTATTTCCATATTTAAAATAGCATAATAAAAGACCATAATGTGTTTATTGATACATAGATGTTTATTTAGACATGTTGAGAACTTAGATTTTCATTAATTCTTTCAAAATATAGCCATATGATACAATTCATTTAATACACCACTTTGTGTGATTCTCCATGCAAAAGTCAATACAAAGTTTAAGAACCCTTTGCAAATGACCCTGAATTCCCTTTTATAGAAACAAGGGAGCAAGAACAACTTCAGGTCGATTTGCAACATTTGAAGACTCAACATCAAAATCAATTACTAAGGCACTGAACATTGAATATATCGTCCCGACTACCATCAATATCACAAACTCAACACAAATTTACATGGTCATCACAGGCCGGATTAACAATTTAACAACTGCTACATGTCTCCTATTCAAAAAACAGAGTTCAAAATTAATTATTAATTCAAGCCATGACAAATTAAATATAGATAATAGCAGTGCCCAAAACCAAGAAATCAGAAATAGAGAAATGCAGAAATGTTAAAACTTGGGAGAATTTGAGAATACACATTTATAGGCTGAAGGTTTGCATTGTGCATCATAGATTCATAGGCTGGATTAGCAATAGCGAGTGTTGGTTTTTTCTTGTTCATAAAATAGAGTTATTTCATGCAATACCAAATTCTAAACAGAAAAAACATAAAACCTTAAAATTAAGAGTAAAAGCATAAAATTGTGCAATACATACTATGATTCTTGAGATTTCTACGCCAGTTTTTGTAGGGTGCTCCACTCTTCGTCTGATGGATAGTCAATATTCTTTAAACTATGGAAAGTCAACTGCAATTTCGTCAACAATCCATATTTAGAAGGGTGGCTTGACATCACTGTTTCACCCAATATTGCATTCAAAGTTGTAAATGGTTTGATGGATTCCATAAAGCTTTGGGGAGTTGTGTTCTTAGGAAGCAAGTCTAAATCAAACTTCATTTTTTCTCCATGCTTTTTTTTTTAAGATTCTTTTCCAATGAATTTATTTGATGGGTCAATGGACTTCGGCAAACCAAGTTTAGTCAAAGTAGTTATCTTTTCTTGTAGCTTCAATATCTTTTTGTCACCTTTATCCATAACTTTTGATGTTTCCCTTAGTTTCTGGCATTTTTTAAGGATGGATGATGTCTTAAATGTGGCATCAATGCGGCTATTAATTTCCTTGGATGCCAAATAGTTGACATTGGTAATGTAGACTACTTGCAAAATTTGTTTTGTCATATCCTCTTTTGAATAAACATGTATGCTCTTCTCAATGTGCCCTTTGATTTTGCAATAAATTAATTTCAGACTTTCATTCAATTCAAACCATTCACACAACTTGTCACTCCTCTGCATTATGCCCTCAAATGTTTTTTCATATATACTCTGTTGTATTTTTCATATTATATTTCAATCTATCCTCCGAAGTTTTAATTTTATTATTTGCATTGGGTAGGTCTTCTTTCATTTGTGCACATTTTTTTCTTTCTTCCTCTACTTCCTCTTCCAAATGTTTTTATTTTTCCTTCTCATGATCCAATTGGTCCTGTATTTTTTTATTTCAGCAGCAGCAAACTCATAACTTTTGTATAATTTTTTAAAACTGGCTCTTTCATCATCAAAATTTTTACTGTTTTTAGCCAGTTTTTCCCTCAGTTCCTTCAATTCTGCCTCCATCTTTTCTTGCTCTGCAATTTCTACTACAGAGCCCGAATTTTTAATCATTTTCTGTAAATCATTGCACTTGTTATTTGTTTCTTTCCTCTTTGATTTTTCATTTCCCAGGTCTGCCTGTAACTTTTCTATTTGTTTCTCCAGCTTATTTTTTTCTCTCTCCACCTTTAGCAATAAAGTGTAGACCAGTTCGTTAGTCCTTTTTGACGCTAATTTTGTCCACATTTTGTACTTTGGAAAAATCCATTTGGAGGGTGCTAACTTGAAATTCAGAGGGATCTATCTGACTGTGTGGTGGTTTTCTATCTTTATTTGGGGGCATAACAACCATGAACTCCAAATCTTTGTGTGGGTCATGTGTTGGAAATACCCTGTTCCTTGTAGGTTGTTCCTCTAAAACTTTAGTCAGGGCAACCCTCTACAATGCTCTCTTTTTTTCTTTATTTGCATTTGTTGTGTGTTCAAATTTTTCATAGTAATCACAAAATTGAAAATTCGGGCTTGCTGAAGCAATTGAATGTTTGAAAGATGAAATATTAGAGGCTCCAATTCCACTTATGCTTGTGCTTTTAACTAATGCATTATGAGGAGTACCAACAACCATTCTTGATCATGTCCCACTGTCACTTGCATGTGTAGTTTTTATAGTCTTTTGAGGGGTCTGTTCTGAAGCTGCAAATGATAGTTTTGTAGCGGCAGTGGCACTTGATATAGGATTCTAAATAGTATGACTATCTACCACTAGTGGCCTCTTGCGAGAGATATTTTGTTGTTGTACTTGTCCAACACCAAGACAACTAGTATCAGTAGTAGTACCCATGCCAACTCCACCAATCATAGTGGCACTTAACTAAACACTAATAGGAATACTATCCCCAGATTCCCCACCAGTGGCACTGGCACTTGATTCACCACCAATGGGAATACCATGATGTGGTGGTGGTTGTGGATTTGAACCTCTAACAAATGCATGTGGACCTGGAGAGTAATGAGTAGTACCTTTCCGTGATGAATCTATCGAATCAAGTCCAATGACTGGTTTAACAAGAGCTTTTGATTTTGAATCTGATGGAAGTTGTACCTCAAGTGGAAACCAAATGCCCCTTTGCTATATTTTTCTTTCATGGACTCATTAACTCCACCAAATATTGCAGGGACTGTAGTAGTTGTTGGAGTGGCCTCAACCTCATACTCATTTTCATCATCACTCTTGTCATATGTAGTTGTGGGATGCTCCATATTCCACAATTTGCTAAACTCTACATCCTCGTTGATGGACTCAAATTCTGCACTGGTCTTTGGTTCATCAAGATTCTTCCTAATAGTCCAAAAATCATTTATTTTGGTTTGAGTCCAAAATATGTCTTTACATTCTTGCAGAATTGTTTTGGGAATAGATTTGTTAGATGGATTAGCAGATTTTTGGTAGAAATTGTAGGACCTCCTATTTTGGATGCCTTGCTCTGTTGTCCTCTTTGTGTGCAATGCCATAATTTGTGATGACAATTCTTCTGTTGAAATGTTATTGTCAGCGGCAATTTTCTCCATCTCTTTTTTTACCTCATCCCAGGAGTCCATGTTTCTAAGTTTTTCTAGCAATGGTTTACTTTCATGTTGACATAACGCTAAAGAGTTCCCATTTTTCTTAAGCCTTGCTTGAACTACACCGATTGGAACATATTGCCAGAGACCCTCATCACCAAAGCTAAAAAACTGTCAAAAAATCATGTGCCACATTGAATGCTTTTCTCTCAAATGTGAACCCTCCACATGAGAAAGGCAAGGAAGGAAATATGCTCTTCTTTTATTGACCATGAAAGTGTCTATCTGTGCTCTCCAACTGATGTACATATTCCAATGCAAATACCCTCTCTGTCACATGTATTGGAAGTATGTAGGATTTTACTATTGATCCGTAAAACCTTAACATGGTGTATTCTTTCATGAAGAACCAGTCAGCTAATTGTATTTGACTTCCAAGTTGAATGCAATCTCTACAAGACACAGGCAATCTAGGCATTGGAGTGCTTGTAATTTCATTATACATTGGTGCTAAAAAAAAGTCTACAAAATGGTTGTAGTTCTTTCTGTTATCATGCATCCTTATCTTAGGTGTCTATTCATATATTGGACACTTTGTTCTGTTCTGAGTCTTCTCATCAATCTTATAGTACACAATGTGAATATTGTTGGTCTCGAATAGTGCATGATACTTGGATAGAAGAAGATAGCACAAGTAGGATTAGAACCTAAATATCTTATAGGAACCTTTTTTGATCATTAGTAATTGTTTTTGCATGGATTGAATAACGTGCTCAACAAAATTATATCTTACTAATTGACTTACACAATGGATATTAAAAATCATTTCAAGAAGGCTAGCACCCACTTCCCTATCATTTTCCAATCCTAGGCAAAATGTCGGCAAGGAAATAGTATCCTGAACCCATGGAACAAATATGTTATAATCATAAGGAGGCTTATGATTCCGATCCAATGGAGTACCACACACTATTAGAGCTCTGATAAATGAATCTCTATGACTTGGATCGAGACTCTCATAATTCTCTGCCATCTTTCCTAGGTCAATGTGGGCGTTTGAGTTTTGTGCTTCAAACCCTAGGTTCAACAAAGAGCAAATTCTCCCTTGGTTAAGGATATAATTTCCTCTTTTGTATTTTTATTGACAATTGCTTTTTGATCTTCATAATAATTTTCAGCACAGACCATGACAAATTCAAGGCAAGGAAATACTTCAAGTAACACCATGCTTCCCAATCCAGCATCCCACGGTGCAATTTTATTTGTTCTTTATTTAAACACTGTGTTGAAAACAGTAAATTTTTCCCTACTTGGATCTACCGCCTTATTAGACAATGCATATCTAATTTCTATGATACACTTTTCACTATAGATAGCAGGGTCATAAATATCATAGTATTCATCAGTGAAACCTGGTGTTTTAACAGTTCGGTTAGGGATATTTTTTTATTCACTTGGCTTTCTGTTGAACTATTGCTTTCCAGTTTCCCCATCGCTGTTACTATTAATAATTCAAAATAATGCTAGATACAAGCCTGAAAATGATAACCTTCAAATTAAACCATGAGATTCAAAAAAATAAAAAAATGCGGGATGTAGGTGTTCTAAATTTTACTCGAAATTTCTATTTCACTAGATTGGCGTAGACAGACTCTGTTGCATTGCTCAATCTAGTAGTCATTTCTGAGTCTCCCTGGATTTACTGGTTTGTCCATAAAATGAAATATGATTATGAGTCACTTATTTTGAAAAACACTAAAAAGTTCAAAAGTAATACCTAAAGGGCAAAATTTCTAGAATCTTGTTGCAATTTTATAACTTATTATTAATATTTATTTGTCACCGAAGGACAAAACATTCATTGCTTCAGTCTAAATTCTGAGGACAGTGGACATGTCACCAGACTCGAGTCACTTTTCCGGACTATTTTTGAAGTCTTTTTAATTCTTTTCAACTTCTGCCCGAAATAGAGCTTAATTATAGTTAATTAAATGTAAAATGTTCAATTCTCAGTCAAGTTCTTAAAAATGTGTTTACTTCCCACATTCGAGCCGAAATCCACCCTAAGTCGTTGATTTGTGCTCATCCAATGGACAATGGTATCTGTTGTCAGTTGTCATGGGTCCCGAGACTTTTGCCATTTTTCGACCACATCACGAGACTCAAGTCACTTTTCCAGACTGTTTTTGAAGTCTTTTAGTCCTTTTCAACTTCCACTTGAAATAGAGCTTTTTAGACTTGATTATAGTTAATTAAATGTAAAACATTCAATTCCAGGTGAAGTTCTCACAAATGTGTTTACTTCCTACATTCGGGCCGAAATCCACCCTAAGTTGTTGATCTGTGCTCATCCAATGGACGATGGTATCTGCTGTCAGTTGTCATGGGTCCCAGGAATTTTGCCATTTTTCGATCACCTCACCAGACTCAAGTCACTTTTCCAAACTATTTTTGAAGTCTTTTTAATCCTTTTCAACTTCTGCCCGAAATAGAGCTTATATAGTTAATTAAGTATACAGTTACAAATTTAGAATTTAACTATACTTAATTAAATGTTTATCATTTATGGAAGTCTTCCGTTAAAAGTTTAAAAAAAAATTATTGTTCGCACATTCGGCCCGAAATACACCTCACGTCATTGATCGGTGTTCATCCAACGGATGATAGTATCCTTTGTCAGTTGTCGTGGGTCCCATTATACATAGGATTTATGCCATCCAAACGCCACATCACCTGACACTTCATCGTCCCATGGGCCATAACCTTTCTTTCATGTCGGTGTTCAATGACACGTGTTTCTAGTGAAAGTTTGCAAAAAAATTTAGAGATCCCACATTCGGCCCGAAATACACCTTAAGCCATTGATCTGTGCTCATCCAACGGATGACAATATCCGTTGTCAGTTGTCATCTGTCCCATTATCAATAGAATTTGAATATAAATTAAATATATATATTTATAATGAATTAAATATATAATTTAAATATTTAATTTCAAAACTTGCATGATATTTCATTTTTTTTTATCGATAATTTTTGTATCGTATTACTTGGATATAAAATATTACAAATATGCAAGTATAGGCGGTATAGTAAAACCACCAGAGTTCTGCCACTGTAAAAAACACTCCCAAGGGCCAAAACCACCATTCCCAACAAAAAATAAAACCCTACTACATGCAAAAACCCCAGAATTCCAATTCAACGTACCAAAATTTGTAGCAGACATCCCCTCATACATACAAAGTTGGAGAGAAAACGAACATGGAACAAAAAGATACAAATAGACAATACCAAACACCATCGGCCATAGCAAGATTAACCCAAAAACGACTTGTACTCTGAGTCATCATAGAATTCTTAGAGTCGCTTTATTGCTTGGGTAGTCTTGGGTCTCGACTCTTGACCCACCTCTACATGTGCCACTTCATGAAGGACCGTTAAAACCTCATCACACCGCATCAACCTTGCGAACATTTTGAAGGCCTTCCGCCTGTGCCAAACAAGAGTTTTGTATCTTGCCTTCAAATCATCATCAACCCATCGAATGAGTGGTATCGGCGCCACCGGACCAACCACCCCTGCCTCAGGAACAATGCCCACATTTGGGACCACACAAGCACACACACTATCCAGATTTAATAGGTAGTTTGAATCAATTACAACTCTTAGGGCATTTTTTACCTTGTTCACCTCATCCTCAAATTGGATACCCCAAGCAACAATCAATGAATATGCCTCCATGTTTGTCTTGTAGTGATGACCTGCATGGACAATTTCCTCTCCCAACAACATTTTCACACTCTCGTACAACCGCTCATCCTTAAACAAGAACAAACCTTTCAGCCTCATGTCCATAAATCGTCTGAGAAATGGGACTAATTTCTTATCAGTATGGAAGGAGAAATTGGCCTCCATGTTGCTTAAGAAACCCAAGACAATGTTGCAAGGGCAAATAGTATGATACCAAGACTTTCAATCCACCCAAGATTTAAACACCCCTCACTCAATTCTAAATTCTGACATCCAACAGCAGCGGTCGTTGGCATTAATCACAAACTTTGCCATCATTCCTCTACATGTACTAGTTCAACCGCATAATTCGTCTGCACAAGCTGGCATTAAAGCCACCTAAAGGCTAAATGTTCACCATTCATTTTCAGTGATGTGCATACCATAAGGCAATATCACTGCATATCCGTTGTCAGTTCATGTGGGTCCCATTATACATAGGATTTCTGCCACCCAAACGCCACGTCACCTGACACTTCATCGTCCCATGGGCCATAGCCTTTATTTCATGTCGGTGTTTAATGACACGTATTTTTCGGTGTTCAATGTACATGTACCTAGTTAGTTAGACTTTTTTTTAATATTGAAATTATGCAGAAAAAATTACAAGTTGGACTTTTAATTCACTTGTTTTTCGCTAGATAAACATCTTTTTTAATATATTTATAATCAATGATAATCAATATACAAATAGTTAATGAAATGAACTCGATTTTTTTTTTATTATTAAATATAGAAGAAGAAACATTACATAAAAAAGATCACAGTATTATATTTATTTCCATTGTTTATCAAAATATTGGAATAACGTAGCTCATAGACAAAAAAACATATGAGCTAAGACATTGTGATCCTTATTGGATGCTATCACTTGCAGCCAATCCCTGACATTATGTTTTTTCAAATACTTCTTTATCAAGCACTTCAAATATCTTTTAGAAAAGGTCGTCTCAGAAGTGACACTGAGTTTGTTCTTTAACTTTAGAGAAGAAATTAGAATAGACCCGCTATTTTTGTATGGTGAAAATTAAATCTTATATCCACACAAATTAATAACTATTTAAGCTATTTCAAAACAAAATGATTATACTAAGTATCCTGCCATGGCATGATGGCAACAACAAATAATAAAATTGTAAAGCGGAAAATCACGATCGAACCCTAGTTTCTCTCCCCTCTTCCAACTCCAAGGAGAGAGAAGGGAGGTTGCTAGGGTTGATGGTTTTCACTTGGGAGACTTTACATTCAAAAGAGGGGTTGAAACCCACAAGATCCAATCCCACGCAATGCAAGATTGGATGCTAAATGAGTTTCAAGGGTTATGACAGCAAGGCTACCCTCTTTTGTAAAGAATGTGCATAGAAGAATTAAGCTAGGAATGCATAGAAAGTGAGAAATATTCGCTTATAAACTGAGATAGGAATACAGTATGAAGCTGCGGACCTGGAATTAGCAGTAAAATGTCGATACGGCGTTGTCTTGCAAATTTGAGCGAAAGTTGCTGGGACGATGGCGCCTGAGCGCCACGGTCCTCCGAAAAATCTGCGAAACGAAGGGGGATCTGTTCGTCTCTGCACAAGGATTCCAGATCTTCAATTTCAGCCGTGTACCTGCAACCTACACACAGAAAAGCAAAGACGATTGGGGGGTTAGGGATTAGGGGTTTGCCTTTAGGTCAAACCCCGGTTTTGGAATTAACCAAGAAATGAGCAATGCTGTAAATGTAAATGTCTGTAATGTAAAACAAGTACTAATACCTTGTTGTAAGGATGTTTGTATCCTTATGTGCGAAGGTATAGATGTTGTATGTTGTATGTTATAGTAGTATGTTGTAAGTGATCTCCTCTTCAATGGTTGAATCCTTGTCTTGAATGCAACACTTAGCCTTGAATAGAGACTTGAAATGATCAATTGCTTGAAGGAATGCTTGAATGCTTGAATGCTTGAGTATAGTTTCCACGCTTGTACACATATGACCTTCTTACCCAAATGGGAGAGGAAAATGTAGTTTATATACTTGCCAATTAGGGTTAAAAGACTGATTTTTCCGACCTTAGGCCGACCAGGAAATATTATTTTCAGTTTGCAAACAAAAAGACCCGAAGTCCCATAGGAGACCGGGCCCAAAATAGGGCCAGGGACCAGGGCGCTGGGCGCCATGGTCCTGGGGGACCAGGGCGCTGGGCGCCTTGGTCCTGAAGGACCAGGGCGCTGGGCGCTCTGGTCCCACCTCCCGGGACAGCAGGGTGCAAAGGAGGTTCAGGCCAGGGTGCTTGAAAATGCAGTTTTTGGTGTCGTGGACAAGTTTCGGGGTCTCCATTCAAGTTCTGTGTTGCGTCGCCATCGTGAAGACCGAAATGCAGTCGAAATTGCAAGTGTCGCAATTTTAGGACGCTACATTTAGCCCCCACTTTAGCGGGAGTATGTATGCTCATACTTCCGGTAAAGTACAAGGAAACAATATTGAAAGACTTTCACCATGTCAAGGAGGCAAGACACACCAAGCCCCCAGTGGACTAAGGATCTTACGACTTCGATTGACAAAGTAAAAGGGAAGATCACGAGGGAGAACCATGACTGTCAGTAGTAAGGTTCCCTCACTATGAGTCATGCAAGAGAAATACCAAAAAATTTCAAGGCAAAGCTGAGTTCTCCAAAAAAATTTCATGTATCCTGAAGGGATAGACAGGGTGTATGCCCCCCTACGTTAAAGCGATCGCACACGCCTCAAAGGGGGTGATTGTTTTAACGTAGTGATACACATAAGAAATGAGAAAGGAAAGGAGCACGTTATCACAAAGATTTAGCCCCCAAGTGTGAGATAAACCCAAGGATAATAGACACAAAACACAAAGCACGAGGTGACTTTGCTTTCCTCGGGGTCAGTATGTTGTATGATAATTCATGTATATCATATGTATGTATGCATAATTGTTCTTCATTCCCCAATCAAGGAAGGTCACCTAGAAGAAGGGAACACATGTGTCTTTTGAGTCAACATGAGAGAGACCAAAAGAGATCTCAATGCTTTGCATCGTCCTCAAGTAGACAACACTAAGGACAACAAATAGAAGAATGAGAATAACATATAGAAGAAGTAACACAAGAGAGGAGGAGAGAATCTGCTATGCTAATGTAACTAGTCTAGCACATCATCTACCCCCCGATCTTGCTGATCAATGTTTCGGGAAGGTAGGGAACACGCTAGAGGAGGAACATCCAACATAGCAGATGGAGCTATCACAAGATCCAAACAAGGGCTATGTTCATGTTCCAAGCCATGTTGTTCTTGTCTAGGAGCTAGGATAAGTGCTTTAGAAAATTCATTAGATAAATGGTTATCAATATCAACAAGTTCATATTCACTATCAGAAGCAAGAGAAGTAACATTTTCATCATGAATAACATTTTCATCTATAGCATCATCAAGATTTATAAAAATAGGGTCTTTAATTCGCACAGGATCAAGACCATCATGCATCTTATGTTTTGGAGATTTTGGAGAAAATGGAATAATGCTTGTTGAAGGTGTTTTTGGAGATTGCAAAGTTTGAGAAGCAGCTGCTTGAGCTCTAAGACGACGCTTTCGTCGGCGTTCACGTGTAGAATGATTTCGTCTAGTCTTAGTAGGAAGTGAAGAAGATTGAGGAGGAGGAATGTTCTCATCCTTATCACTTGGGTGTTTAGGTTGTGGTCTCTTAGGCTGGATAATAGGAGAAGAAGAAGGTCTCTTCTCTCTATAAAAAGAAGGAGGAGGGACTGCTCCATACAAAGGAGGAATATTTGGTTTAGGAAGAAGACCAAGTCCATCATGACGAGGAGGTATAGGTCTACTCTTAGAAGGTTTATTAGGCATAGACATAATCACATCCATGGGAACGGGTTGGGAATCTTCTTGAGGAAAGACATTAGTTTTATCTTTCAAAGGAAGAACTTCCTTCTCAAGAATGATAGGAATATCAAGTTTAGGTGTTCTAGGTTCACTTAGAGATAGGATCATATCTGTTTTCCACTTTTGATAAGATTTGAAAAGATGATCACTTCGCGGAGGAAGAGATTGGAATTGTTTAGGCCAAAAGTAATCAATAGGAACGCTAGAAGTTCTTTCAGCTGGTTTAAAGAGACTATGATTGACAGTAACAACTTCACCATTATGGGGAAATTTCAAACACTTATGAATAGGAGAAGCAATAGCTTTCATGGAAGATAGCCAAGGATAGCCTAGCTTCACACGAAATTGTTCGGATGATGGAATAATAGCAAAGTCCACATCAAGGGATTTGTTACGGACCTCAATAGGTAATGTAATAGAACCAATTGCAGGAGAAGAAAATGCATCAAATAGTTTCACAATCACATCTGTTTTGTCATAAATCACTTGATTCAATTGCAAAGTAAAAAGAAATTCTTCAGTAATAACATTAACCATGCACGAAGGATCAATAAGCACTCCACGGCAAGGTGTATTCTTGACTTTTGCAACTATGTATAAAGGACCATCAGGTGCCCTAATGGTTTCACTGGAATCAAATGTGATGGAAGGTTCTTTAGGGTTTTCTTGCTGCTCTACAAAGTTAATCACATTCGGAGTCATAGACACAAGACCATCAGATGAAAGAGAGGAATCATTAGTCTCAATCACATTAGAGGTATGAGAAGGTAATGGATCAGTGAAAATCTGAAGATTTTGATTAGGAGGAGCTACAGATGTATTGCCGTTATCATTCACTCCAGAAACAAAAATAGTATTATTATCAATCAAATCTTGAATTTTACCCTTTAAAGAAAAACATTTTTCAGTATCATGCCCAGGCTGACGATGAAATTGACAAAAAGATTTGTTATCAAAATAAGGTGAAGTAATCTTTGCAGGATCAATTTGCCTTATAGGAGGAAGAGTAAGCACATTTTGTTCCAATAACTTATTCATAATACTATGCAATGATTCATTCAAAGGAGTATACTTTCTTTCTTTCTTAAAAAATTTAGAAATAGGAGGCACACCTGATGCTGCATTCACATTGTTGTTGATGATGTTTTCATTGAATTTGATGGAATCTCTGTTCGGTTTAAACTTCCCAAATGGTTGTTGACTGCTATCACCCTTATCACTCGGAGCCATAGGATGTGATTGTTCCATTTGACTCACAGTGAGTTGATAATTGTGAAGAGTTGCACACAACTGTTGGAAAGAAGTAAACTCAGAAAACAGAAGTTTGTCTCGAATATCTTTTTGTAAATTAGAAATAAAGATTCTTTGAATATCATTGTCAGGCACTGGAAAAGAAATTTGAGCATACAAATGCTTATATCTACCAATGAAATCAGTCACTTTCTCTTTAACACCTTGTTTACAATGCATTAAATCAATTAAAGTAACTTTAGGACTTATATTGTTTTGAAATTGTTGAATGAAAGCATTTGCAAGTTGTTTGAAAGAAGTAATAGAATAAGAAGGAAACGAGCAATACCATTGTAGGGCTTTGTCTCTTAATGTTCTAGTGAACAGTTTTGCAAGCAACCTTTGGTCATAAGCAAAATCAGTACACATTGTTTGAAAAGTCTTAACATGTGTTAGAGGATCACCTTTACCATTATAAAGCTCCAAATGCGGGATTTCAACATGTTTAGGAGGGATAGCTCGAACAATGTCAAGAGAAAATGGGCTCGCAACATCAAATGTGGGCACACTAAACTTAGATTGATTCATAGAGGCAATTTGTTGCTGTAAAGAAGAGACAGTTTGTGCAAGATTGTTAATGGTCGCTTCAGTCGAAGAGTTCATATTAGATGTGTTAGATTGAGATGGAGATGTTATGTTATTGAAAGAAGGTAAAGAGTAAGGTGGTGGGACTCTATGATAATTAGTCATAGGAGATGATTGGACAGGAGGAACACTACAAGGAGGAATGGAATGATTGAATGAATTGCCCCCTTGCGTCATGTTCATTTGTGGAGATATAATAGGGACACTCATTGAAGGAGTGAATGAAGAAATCGGATTGAATGAAGGAAGAGGGTTAATTGAAGAGGAAGGATTGCCCCCATGACTGGTGATCACAGGAGGAATGTCTTGTGTAGAAGTAGCCATTATGTTTGATGTAAAGGTAGGTATGCTAGCAATAGAAGTCATCAAAGGAATAGAATGATTGACTTGAGTAGGAGGTTGTGTATAACCCAAATTTTCAGCACAACTCTTCATAGGCATCACATTCGAATCCACAATGTGTGCAATACCACGCAAAATATCAATTCCTTTCTTATCACTTTGAAGCATACGTTTTAGACCCTCAATTAAAGGAAGAGCTTGACTATCGGGGTATTCTTGAGACATCCATTGTCGAAAATCGTCAAATTGGTTATCCAATTTCGAAAGTTGTTCTTCAGAAACCTCATGGAGAGCTTCTTCATCATTAGGAGGATTAGAGGAATTACCCATGTCCTCGTTAAAAAGGCTATTCAAATTAGGTTCCATCTCCTCAGTAGTTAAACCTCGGAAAGACTTAATTCTACGGCTTCGTCTAACGGGAATAGTGTAAGTAGGGCTTATTGTTGTAAAACTCATGCACTAGAGAGAGAGAGAGAAAGTTTTGAATTTAGAGGTAGCAATTTTCAGTAAAATCAGCCAATCTTCTGGATTTAAGCTGTTAAATATAATCAGGACAATCTCCCGAAATTTCAGAAAAAATGTCAGGGACCGTGGCGCTTCGGAGTGCACACGGTCCCGGCAACTTTTTTCGAAATTTGCAGGGATGAAAGTTATGATGATTTTAGAGCTAATCTGAAAAAATTGAGTGATTTTACGATCTGTAGATAGGCCAAATTAAAGTTGCAATCTCAAAATTGAACCCTACCAAGATTGTCGAAAAATGCAAAATTTGAATTTTGAAAAAAAGAGGGAAACTGAAATTTTGAATGTTATGATTTTAGAGGGAATGTCAAGAGCAATGCAAATTTTGAAATTTAAAAATTGACTCAATTTCACGCAAAATTCAATTTTGAAAGCGGAAATTAAAGTTGTTGTAATTAAGCACTTAATTTCAAAAGTCACAAATTGTAAGAATTTGAATAAAGCACTGAAATTTCGAATGAATGCAAACACACTTTTCAGATTTAGGACAGTAAGAACACAATTTTGACACAAAATTTCAATTTCAATGATTTTTGAATGATTAGAAGCGTTAATCCAAGCAATCCCTAGACCAACTTTGACTTTAATTTTGAAAGTGTTATAATTGATAAAATCAGCCAAAATTCTGGATTTTAGCAGAAAAATACAGTAAGATCTAGCTCCCGAAATTTCGAAAAAAATGTCGGGGACGATGGCGCTTGGAGTGCACACGGTCCTCACAACTTTTTTCCAAATTTTCAGGGATGAAAGATATTGTGATTTTATTGCGGAATCCAAAGTTACAGCTGATTTGGAGATGTTTTGATCGGTGAAATTGTCGGACAAAGGTTGAATCAAGAGGGTTTTAAAAATTAGGGTTTTAACACTTAACCACTTAATTTTCAAAATTAAAGCATAGATATGAATTGATAATTTGTAATAGAAGGGTAGATCTGAAACAAGCATTAACATTTAGACATTTCGCAAGTTCAATTACTAAAAAAGAAAATTTAGGGTTTTCATGCAATCAACCTCTAAAATTTGCAAAAGATCAAACATGGAAATGTAATCAAGGAATCCAATTTTCAGATCTAACCATGAATAATCAGAAAGGATGTTCACGTCAGGTTCACCAAAATGTAAAGCGAAAAATCGCGATCGAACCCTAGTTTCTCTCCCCTCTTCCAACTCCAAGGAGAGAGAAGGGAGGTTGCTAGGGTTGATGGTTTTCACTTGGGAGACTTTACATTCAAAAGAGGGGTTGAAACCCACAAGATCCAATCCCACGCAATGCAAGATTGGATGCTAAATGAGTTTCAAGGGTTATGACAGCAAGGCTACCCTCTTTTGTAAAGAATGTGCATAGAAGAATTAAGCTAGGAATGCATAGAAAGTGAGAAAGATTCGCTTATAAACTGAGATAGGAATACAGTATGAAGCTGCGGACCTGGAATTAGCAGTAAAATGTCGATACGGCGCTGTCCTGCAAATTTGAGCGAAAGTTGTCAGGACAATGGCGCCCGAGCGCCACGGTCCTCCGAAAAATCCGCGAAACGAAGGGGGATCTGTTCGTCTCTGCACAAGGATTCCAGATCTTCAATTTCAGCCACGTACTTGCAACCTACACACAGAAAAGCGAAGACGATTGGGGGGTTAGGGATTAGGGGTTTGCCTTTAGGTCAAACCCCAGTTTTGGAATTAACCAAGAAATGAGCAATGCTGTAAATGTAAATGTCTGTAATGTAAAACAAGTACTAATACCTTGTTGTAAGGATGTTTGTATCCTTATGTGCGAAGGTATAGATGTTGTATGTTGTATGTTATAGTAGTATGTTGTAAGTGATCTCCTCTTCAATGGTTGAATCCTTGTCTTGAATGCAACACTTAGCCTTGAATAGAGACTTGAAATGATCAATTGCTTGAAGGAATGCTTGAATGCTTGAGTATAGTTTCCACGCTTGTACACATATGAACTTCTTACCCAAATGGGAGAGGAAAATGTAGTTTATATACTTGCCAATTAGGGTTAAAAGACTGATTTTTCCGACCTTAGGCCGACCAAGAAATATTATTTCCAATTTGCAAACAAAAAGACCCGAAGTCCCATAGGAGACCGGGCCCAAAATAGGGCCAGGGACCAGGGCGCTAGGCGCCATGGTCCTGGGGGACCAGGGCGCTGGGCGCCTTGGTCCTGAAGGACCAGGGCGCTGGGCGCTCTGGTCCCACCTCCCGGGACAGCAGGGTGCAAAGGAGGTTCAGGCCAGGGTGCTTGAAAATGCAGTTTTTGGTGTCGTGGACAAGTTTCAGGGTCTCCATTCAGGTTCCGTGTTGCGTCGCCATCGTGAAGACCGAAATGCAGTCGAAATTGCAAGTGTCGCAATTTTAGGACGCTACAAAAATGAAATAGAAACCATTTTTATATCTATAAGAGGCAAACTGAAACGAACTGAAATTTGCAAAATTATCATTAATATATATGTTTCGCAAATTTGCAATTTTTACATGTCGGAGTCCCTCAAAAACTTTAAAGCCAAAATGAGTGAGGTTATGAGGAAATAGCCAAAAAAATAAAACTACTAGGGGGTTGGGGATAGGGCACAGGCAGTGGACACATTCGTGGTTTACTCTAAGAATCTTGGCCTCCCTCTATGTAGAATTCTTCAGACATTATAAGTTGTGAGAATTCTTCAAGCCAACTGTAGTCTGGAAAGTCATCCAAGAGAAACCATTTTCGGAGAATGTCCCTATCAATCCGCATCCATTTCCTATGACATGTCAACTACTCCGCATTCAGGTTCAAAAGAAATGGCTGCCTGGTCACTGCTTGGTCAGGGAGGAGAAGCTCGGTTAATTCATTCACCTAAGGGATCCCCACTCCTACTTCTGCAAAGACGACAATAGTAACATCGTCTCCAAGGAAGTCTTCTTTAAACACCTTCCTTAATAGCAACAACATATCCACCTTGTCTCCCCTGAGGTCCAGAAGAGATGCCAAGAACTAGGACATAACGTTCGTGTTAACACGGTATCTATTTTCATTACGCAGAAACTCTATGCCCAACACCATCCCCACAGCCTCATTAATGAACATCCCAACCTCCTTACAAATTGGTTGGAGGGTTGGGTCTCTAACGGAGCTCAAAAAGGCCCTCTGGTCCTCCGCAGAAATGTTTCTCAAGCAGATCGGAGTGTCCATCTTGAGAAATCAGAATACCAAATTATATAGTCTAAGCCTATAGACCTAAACCCAGAGGCATAATTTAACTACTGTGAGCTCCGACGATTTATCTACCAAAGGCTAATTGAAGATGAAAGAAACAGAGATCGTCTATAAATAGTTGAAGCTCTTGATTGTAATTGTAGTCACATAAATCTGTCCACTTAATTAAATGAATATTTAGTATTTATTTGATTATTTAACCATCAATCAATAATTAATTAAATTAATATATTTAATTAATTCATCTTAACCCTCTTCTCCTATTAATTAAATAAATTATTTGATTTATTTGATTTAATTCACTTAACAAATTCAGACCATTAATTAAATAAATAAATCATATTTATTTAATTAAATATTCTCTCACATTTAAATAAATTAATATTTATTTAAATCCCCCAAAATCTCACCTCTCACATTTAAATAAATTAACATTTATTTAAATCACCTTTATCCTCCACCCACTTGTATTTTCCTACAAATGCAAGTTGCACAACTATTTTAAATAAATCATTTATTTAAATCACCTTTATCCTCCACCCACTTGCATTTTCCTACAAATGCAAGTTGCACAACTATTTTAAATAAAAAAATTATTATTTATTTAAAATCCTATTTATCCTCACCCACTTGAAACCTTTAATGATTTCCCTTAAAGTCTTCAAACTTAATGGCTTCCTTCTAGAGTCTTCTCAAACCTTTAATGGTTTCCCTTAAAGTCTTCAAACTTAATGGCTTCCTTCTAGAGTCTTCCTAAGCCTTTAATGGTTTCCTTTAAAGTCTTCAAATTTAATGGCTTCCTTCTAGAGTCTTCTCAAGCCTTTAATGGTTTCCCTTAAAGTCTTCAAGCATTTAATGCTTTATCTTCTTTTTTCTTATTTAAATAAATTAATATTTATTTGAATATTTACCCAAATGCAAATTACACCATTTAATTGAAATAAATGATTTTATTTTAATTGAAAATACCAAAATTCCTCCCACTTGCATTTTCCTACAAAATCCACTTGCATGCCTAAACCCCTTCTAGATTCTTCTAAACCCTTCCTAATTAACCTAATCTATCCCCTAAATATTGTCACATTCCTAAGCAAATTGGAGTCACTTCTCAAAGACTCCAAAGTCTTTGAAAAATAATTAATGCTTTGTGTGTTCAACAAATTAACCTCTAAAGTCTTCCAAACCACTTATGGCTCTTACATGACCATTAATGGTTAATTCCACTTGCACCCATGGTTAAGGACTTTGACCCCTAACTTAACCCTCATGTAACCCATGTGTCTCTTCAGAGCATTTATTTCTTTGACTAGTGTAACCATCATGTCCCCTCAAGCATTTAATGCTCCTTATCTCTCCTCTCAAGCCTCCTCATGGTGACACTTGTCAACATGGGATTGGGTTGAAAGTCCTCACATGGATTGAATACCATTCAATCCTGACCCTTGTTGAGATTACTCAATCTCAACCATCCATTGCTCCATTTTTCCTATAAATAGAGCCCATTTCTTCATAATCCGGATCCTGAAAACTTGTATGCATTCAACCTATAGGCATTTTAGAGAGCATTTAGCATAGCAAACTAAAATCTTGTTATTTTGGTTAAAATCAATCATTTTAATAGCATCTAGTATTTTAGCTTTTCATTTTACATTTGGAGCAAAATACTAAAATCTCAATCCTCCATAAGCATCCATAGTGCAAAAAGCTACTGAGAGCTACACTATTTTGGAACTTGGAGAGGAGAGGAACAAGGGAGAAGGAGCTAAGAGCATGCTAAGAGGCATTTGGAGATGCTTTATTATCTTTGTTTCATTTGTTAGATATATTAGCATGATTTTAGTATCTCTTTTGATATGTCTGTTTAGATTAGTTTTTTATTGACTAACACTAACGATTTCTTGTGTCTTGTGTTGTTTGTCATTTGCTAACCTTGTCCATTTCGCAGTGCATCATTTGGTGAACCTGACGTGAATCCCAACACCCAAGGGATCATTTTTTTAACCAATAACATGTTTGAATGTTGAAATTCTCACACAGGTTGCGCTTTAGCGCTATTGATCGTGTTCTAGCGTTATTGATACTTGTTGTTCTAACGCTATTGTTCTTACAATAGCGCTATTGTATCAAGATTAGCGCTTTTGACACTGTTTTGGCATTTTTGACTTTGTTTTGGCGCCATTGACCCTGTTTCAGTGCTTTTGCCTTCTCTATCTTTCTTTTTCTTTTAGCGCGTTTGTGTTAAATAGCGCTTCTGTTCAAACACAGACTAGCGCTATTGTAACAGAACGTTGTAAAAAGGACCTTCTAACCGAAAAAGTAAAAGTTTTTAGGCTTGTGGAAGCCCCCCTTAGACATGGATTTTACTAACCAGTTGTTGTTTGTGCGGGTTTAAAAACTCACCCTTTAAAATCACAAACTTTATTTTGGTGTTTTAAAACTTGAACAAACAAACTTTCCTTGCTTTCTAGTTAGGGTCACTTGTGTCTTTGGTGCATTAAAACTGAACAAAACAAACATTTGTTTTCTTGCAAGTTAGGAAACACACTTCATTTGGTGCTTAAAATCAACACTTCCATTTTTCTTGCATCAAAAGAATTTACAATCCACACTTCTATTTTTGGTGCACATAAAATACACAATCAACTTGTTTAAAACTTTTTGTAAAGCGATTTTTTTCATGCATATGTGCTTCAAGTTCAGTTGACCAGGATTTCCAATTTCTAGATTACAACACATTTTGCCATTGAAGGATAAAAAGAACATCATGACTGTTGGAGCAACATCTCCAAATAGTTAGATCACATTGCAATGGCAGATTAAAAAAAACAAGTGTTTTTTGTACTTGGCACACTTGTGCAAAAAGTTGGTCGAGTGGTCCCACTTCTAACACACACTATCCTCTCTCTTGGCTTTCGTGGTCCTAGGTGCAAGAGAAAAGTGTTAGTAACACTCAAAATTTTTATCTTTTTAAGAGAGGCCTGCCAAGAGACATCACTTTTGGGAATGACCTCGCGTGGTAAATCCTTCAAGCCACTATAGAAATCAGGTGAGAGCGAAAGCTGTAGCCTTGGGTATAGTTGTTCCTACAGTGTAACTGGCTGAAAGGACATATGGGCCCCACCACTAGTTACAAGGCTCTTAAGTGAGTCACTGCATAATGAACTTATGTCCAAAAACATCGAACATGACTAAACACCTTTAAGTAATAGCCCACCCATTCTATTAATTGAGGATATTTGTGATATAATTTAGTGCAAGAGCATAGATGGTTTTGCTCCCAAGATACTCACCATACATATTTCCTTGAGTAGAAACATAGCTTTTTGAAAAGTCACTTGTGGTTTGATAAATATGGTGACTCCCCCATCATAGGGATCATCTATTTGTGATGCTCGTGCAAGACTTAGTATATCACATCCTTACCTACCACAGCGAGATTCATAAGGTATGTAGTACCAAAGTCGAAGAAATATCAAGATGTGGGCTAAATTTATCACAACTGGCCATTTGACCTTAGGGATAAAAAGTGTTTGAAGTGTGTTCATTTTAGTAAAAAACCAAGTGCAAATTGAGCCGACTTCAGGCTTTGGAAATACACCTTAAAATACATCTAAAGGAAGGGTCATATAAAAAGTCCAAGGATTGGGTTGATCTAGACCCATACTCATTTGTGCCTTTGAGGCTACATCTTGTGTTTGTGTGCTTGCTTTGTTTTCTTGTCAAAGAAACATCAAAAGAAAATCACTTCCAAAAACAAAGTATTCATCCAACCAAACACCTTTCGAAACAACCAAAAATATCAAAAACAAAGTGCAAACAACAAAGAGTCAAATTTTATGACCATTCTTCACATCTTACGAAAGAAGAAGCCTCATTAGAATATCAACTTGAAAAGAAGACCATTGAGCTCAAAAGCTTTGATCAAAAGGAGGAAATTCTTCTATCTAAATAGACAAATCTTTGTCTCCCATAGAGTTTTTCTGCCTCACATGCGTCTCTACCTTCAAAGCAAAACAAACGAATTTGATTTAGAATCATTGAACCGCAGAGCTTTTATGCAATATAGAGCTCTGAGTTATCACAAAAACCAAGGAGGTAAGATTAATCCCAACTTTTTTCCAAACGTTTGTAACACATACAACACAGCCCGAGAAATACCACCAACGCTCGAAAGGGAAGAGGTAGAGTTTGTTCCATTTGTGACACAAATCTTTTAGTGAAGATTAAAACATTTTCATCCATCATCTTATTCATACATCATCGCTTCATCATCAATCCATTTCCAACTCTCAAAACATTAAGAGGTTCTTGTCCCAAGTTCTCTTTTTAGATATTGCTTGAATCAAATGCATCACATCACTTTTTAGATTGTTTCTACATCTAGGATAAGCTCATCCTAAGAGACACATCTATGCAGGTTAAAACTAGTTCATGAGTGAATCCTCTCATTACTAGGTAGTTCAATCTGTAACACATCTCAGATTTCTCTACACGTTATCACATCAAATCTTATCAAACAAGCAAGCAATTCAAAGAAGGAATTTCGGTTACATCTACCCTAAAAGTGTTAGAGCTCCACATGCAACATAATTCACCAACCATCAATCTTTCATTTCATCAACAACTCATCATCATTTTCACTCAACTTCAACAAAAGCTTGCAAGCAAAATGGCCCAAACCCGATCAAAGTCAAGGCAACGAGAAATAGAAATGGAAGAAGAAGAAGAGGAAAATCTCAATGAATTTCAAGAAGAACTTGGAGGAAATGCAAATGACGAAAACCTAAGTACTCCCACTCCTACAACAATAGAAAGGGCCCAACATAACCCTCTCTTTAACAGACTTTTTAACGAAATACTTAGGAGCAATGCGGATGCTCATTTTTTAAAGCTCGCTCAAGAAGGAGAAAAACTCCCCTCTGACTTTGATCTTGCCCAATTAAGACAAGCATCGGAACAACAAAGTCGCTATGAAGAGGAAAGAGGTAGAGATCCCATCAGATATAACATTCCTCGAGGTAACCCACCACCTCCTCCTCCAAATGAAATGGAGATGTTGCGGCAACAAGTCGAGAATCTCGCCCAACAACTTCATAGTGGTGTCAAAACTAACCAATTCTCACTCAATGACATCTGTCCCTATCCTTTTGATAGGAATCTTTATATGCCACCCTTTCCACGAGGATTCGAAACACCCAAATTCGAAAAATATAGAGGAAAGGGAGATCCTCGCGATCATGTCAGAGAATTTCATTCCGCTTGTCTCGAAGTGGCATATTAAGACACATACCTAATGCGCCTTTTTCCCCAAAGCTTGGGAGGAACAACCACATCATGGTTTTCTCGACTATCAGGTGGCATTAGAACATTTGAGGAACTTATCCAGAAATTCCTCGCTCATTACTCTCATAACATTGAACGTGACATCACCATGGCTGATCTGTGCAACACCAAACAAAAACCAGGTGAACTTTTCTTAGTATTCCTACAATGATGGTGTCAAATGTCTAGCAGACGTTCTCTTCAGTTACTTGAACGAGAACTAGTGGAAATATTCATTTCCAACTTAAACGAAAAAATGGAATTTCACCTGGATGTCAAAGACACGGACTCTTTTAATGATATGATCACCAAGGGTTTGAAATGTGAGTGGCCCCTCATCAAGATAGGACTCATCAAAATCTATAATGAACCAAAGGATGGTCCTCACCCACGCTTCAATAGTGATAAACCAAGCTTCTGAAACAAAAACAAGAACATTGTCAACGATGGGGTTGTGGATGCCAGGACTATAAAAGTGCACAACCTGTGGTTCAGTTCGTAGGACAGAATCCTCCACCTCAGAATAACATGAATGTTCCTTCCAATCAAGGTCGCATCACATCTCACGATGAACCAAGACCTTGTCAGCAAAAACAAAAACGCACATACACTCCCTTAGGGGAACCCATTGAAACAGTATTGAGACAACTCATTTCTCAAAATTTGGTCACTCTCCCTAAAACATCAAACTATGAACCTCAGGTCAAACCTGCATGCTGGAGAGATACTGAACACTGTGATTTCCACCAAGGGAGAGGACACAAGACAAGTAATTGTCACCGATTAAAAGATCTTATTCAGGATCTTATTGACCGAGGAGAAATTGAAATAGAAGGACATGACCCAAAAACAACAAATAATGATCATCTGATGTTCAAAAATCCACTTCCATTACAAGATCAAAGGGGTCCTTCCACTTCCAGGCGAGGCACTGATACCACTGATTATACACAAGCTGCATATAATTACATTGTAAATCATCTGTATGATGCCAGTGAACAAGTTGCAACTATAACCATTAAAAATCCCAACTCCAATTGCAATGTTGTTACATGACGTGGCAAGGTCACCATAAAAGCAGCTCCACAAGGCACCACCTCCATCCCAAAGCAGTACAATATTGTGGAACAATTAGACAAAACGTCTGCGCTTATATCCATTTTAGAACTATTGCGCCTATCGCCATCTCATAAAACTGGATCAAGCACTCCAAGAGGCGTCAGTCCCTGCAAACCTGAATACAAACCAATTTCAAGCCATGGTTGGAAGTCTAAAGTCATCACCTTGTCTCACTTTTTTCGAAAGTGACAACTCTTCCTTCCAGCAACCTCACAACGCTTCGCTACACATTGAAGGCTTTATCAATGTATCAAGTTCCCACATAATGATGTAGAGATCACAATCCTGGGCGATGCAAATCCCTTTGCATATTGCCATAATATCAGCCATCAACCAGAGATTACCGTTCCTAATAATAGAGAAGCCATTTCCTCCACATCATATATAAGTCCCACCTCTCTTGCCAATTCGAATACCACTATACCAAAGCAAGAAAAGCTTAAGATGAAAATAGCAGAGGAAGGTCCTAGGGAATACAACTTGAGTCAACTCTTTTGTGTGAGACAAATGCCCACTTCTCCTAGAACACATGGTAAACCACAACAGGTACTCCAACAACCACTAATCACGCCAGCATGTGCTTTGACGCCTTTCATCCTTGGAAAGAGTCAAGAAGAAGAAACCCAAGATGAGGACTTAGTGGAATGGATCTATAAAGATCCCATCACCACTGATATGCCGCAAGTTAAACTTCCTACGGATCGGTATGGCAAAGGTCTCCTCATTATGCAAAGAATGGGGTATGATGGTCAGAGTGCTTTGGGATATTGCAAACAAGGACGACATGAACCTCTACTGTCGAAATTAAAGCCCAAAGGTAATACAGGCCTAGGCTTTGAAAAAGAGATCTTTCCTAAACTCAAATTCAAAGGAAAACCTAGCAAACCATTATGTTAGCCTACTGCAAAAAGGACACCTTTCGTTATCAAAGCAACATTGAGCACCATCACAACTGCCCCACCAAGGCTCAGAATCCCAACACAACCATCACCAATTCCATTCATCCCACCAAGCGAACCACTAATCCCATCAGCAGCACCATTAGCAGTAGCAACTGTATCAGAACCCGCAGCAACATCTATGGCACCAGCAGTTCCAGCAGAAGCCACTGAGTCAACACTACCGATACTCCCTGTACCGGATTCTTTAATCCCCATCGACCTTCCTGCAGCACCGATCACTACAAAGGTACATCAACCAATCACACCTGTAGTATTTAACTCAAAGGATATCCCAGTATGGTATAGTAATCGGATGCTAGAAAGTGACTCATAGACTGACTCACATGAGTGGGAATTTGATTCTGTACAGCTTAATACTTCAGATGAGGAAGACACATCAATACCTCCACCCCGCAAAGACATCCCTATTTACGGAGAAGCACAGATAAAGACTTCTTGGGTTCCTAAGCTGGAAACATCTTCCACAGACCCTACGTCTCATCCTACACCTGATTCTGACAGGGAGAGTACCATCAACGACCTTCACGACAACGTCTTAACCCTCTCCGATACATCTAACACACTTAACCTAATCGATGAAGTAATGCCCATTATCCATCCTGAACTCATCGAATGGAACCAACCAAATCCCCCATGTCTTGACCTCTTCCAAAACGATAAGGCCATCATTGACTTTTTGGAATTAAGGGATAACCTACCAAGAGGGGATCACAAAGCTGGACTCGCCATAGAACTAAATAGCGCAGCATACTTCGGGGCGGATGCCAAACCTTTCAACTGCAAAAATATAACAATAAAACATGGATCTTCCAGTGAAAACCACACTATGGCACTGTTTGATCCAACAAAAGTAAAAAGAAAGAGCGTATCCAACGGTGAAAACCTCTCTGAGGCACCTGAGGATGAAGGGTTTGACATCCTCCCTGCTAGTACACAACAGGAACGATCAACGATTCTCATCGAGGAAACCAAAGAATACAATGTGGGGACTCCTGAAAATCCTCACCTCATACATTTGGCATCTCTTCTCACTCCAGAGGAACAACCTAAATTTATAGAGTTCTTCCAAAAGCATCAGATCAACTTTGCATGGTCATATGCAGACATGCCTGGGCTTGATCCTGATTTAGTCATGCATCACCTTACTGTAGCAGAAGGAGCCAAACCTGTCAAGCAGAAGCTTCCTAAGATGCATCCTCAAATTGCAGTGCTAGTCAAAATAGAACTCAAGAAACTCCTAGATGTTGGATTCATTAGACCAATTGATTATGCAGAATGGATCTCCAACATTGTGCCTGTCGGCAAACCAAAAGGGGGCATCCGCATTTGTACTGACTTTAGAGATCTGAATAAGGCATGTCCTAAGGATGACTTCCCCCTACCAAATATCGACATCATAGTGGATCTGACAGCAGGACATGCCATGCTTTCACTCATGGATGGCTTTTCAGGATACAATCAGATAAAGATCACACCAGAAGATCAACATAAGACAACCTTCACATGTCCATGGGGCACATATTGCTGGAATGTAATGCCTTTTGGTCTAAAGAATGCAGGAGCAACCTATCAAAGAGCAATGACCACCATCTTCCATGACATGATGCATACTATGATGGAAGATTATGTTGATGACTTACTAGCAAAATCACTCACTAGAGAAGGGCATCTCCACATCTTAGATAAAATCTTTGATAGACTGGAACAATACCATGTTCGACTCAACCCAAAGAAATGCGTCTTTGGAGTAACCTCCGGGAAGCTTCTAGGATACATTGTCTCAAGCAAAGGTATTGAGGTCGACCCAACAAAGGTAAAAGCAATCATGGACATGCCACCTCCAAAGAATATCAGTCAGCTAAGGACATTACAAGGGCGGCTTCAATCCATCCGAAGATTCATTGCACAATTGGCTGATAAGTGTCACCCATTCACACACCTGCTACACAAGAACATCCGCTTTCAGTGGGATGCCCGATGCCAGCAAGCATTTCAGACGTTTAAAGACTATCTCATGAATCCACCATTATTGATCCCACCAGATCCAAGTAGACTGTTGTTACTCTATATCTCAGCAACAAGTACAACATTGGCTGTACTACTGGTACAACATAATACAGAAGGAAAAGAGTGTGCTGTTTACTACATCTCTCGAATGTTGGTTGGCTATGAACTCAATTACACACCTATTGAGCGAGCTTGCCTAGCAGTAATCCTGGCAGCCACTAAACTGAGACACTATCTGTTAACACACAAAGTACAACTCATTGCAAAGATTGATCCACTCAAGTATTTACTCAGCAAAGCAGCATTGACAGGCTGCTTGGCCAAATGGGTGATGATTCTGAGTGAATTTGACATCAAGTACGTGGACCGTAAAGCTATCAAAGGGCAAGTCATTGCAGATCAGTTGGCCGATGCACCACTCATAGGCGATCATCCTCTCATTTCCAATTTTTTCGATGAAGAGATATTCATGATCACAACAACACAACCATGGAAGCTATACTTTGATGGTTCATACACTAGACATGGCTCGAGGGCAGGCATTCTATTTATCACACCTCAAGGTGACAGCATCCCGAAGTCTTACAGGCTCACATTTCCATGCACTAACAACATAGCAGAGTATGAAGCCTTGATCACAGGACTCAGGCTAGTCATACAATGGAAATTACAAGAACTACAAGTATATGGCGACTCACAACTAGTCATTCGACAAGCAACTGATGAATATCAGACCAAGAATGATAAACTCATGCCATATAAGAAAATGGTGGACAATCTAAAGGCATCATTTATTACTATCACCTTTGAGCAGATACTAAGAGATCAGAATCGAGCTGCTGACGGTATGGCTACCATCGCATCTCTCCTAGATCTTCCACAGAATTCAACACGCTACGAGTTCTTGGTAGAACAGCTTTGGATTCCCGCTTATGATATCCCTGAATCCGAAATGATATGTCGCCTTGTCGGTTCCGAATCCCCATGGTACGGTGAATTCTACACATATCTCTGCGATCACACCCTACCTCCCAACCAATCGAATAACCAACGTAAAACCTTCATTCGCCAAACTGCTCGATATACCATTATTGTCGAAACCCTATACTGACATAGTCTTGATGGTACTCTCCTTCGATGTCTGGAACAAGATGAGATAACAAAGGCCTTGGAAGAGATACATGAAGGAATATGTGGGACTCACTCAAGTGGTCCGTCACTAGCCAAGAAACTCCTGCGCAATGGATACTATTGGCCATCTATGGAAAAAGACTCCTACTACTTTGTCAGGAAGTGCAAGAAATGCCAAGTTCATAGCAACCTAATACATGCACCGGCACAAGAATTGCAACCAATCACGACACCGTGGCCTTTTTGTCAATGGAGCCTTGACCTTGTGGGTAAAATCCATCCATATTCCTCCAACGACCACAAATTCATTATTACCGCCACCGAATATTTCACAAAGTGGATCGAAGCTGTTCCACTTACCCAAGTCACCGGCAAATAGATCGCCTCATTCATCCTCAATTACATCATCTGCTGGTATGGTGTACCCATGTCCATCATCACAGATAACGGTCTTCCTTTCAAAAATCAGGATGTCCGTGAACTTTGTGAGAAATTTCATATCCAACACCGCTTTTCCATTCCCTATTACCCACAAGGCAATGGTCAGGCCGAAGCATCAAATAAAAACATATTAAGAATCCTCAAGAAGATAGTTAATGATGTCGACCATGATTGGCATGTTCAACTAAATCCAGCATTATTGGCATATCGAACTAGCATTCGAACCCCTACAGGCGCAACTCCCTATTCATTGGTCTATGGTGCAGAAGCTATCTTACCTATTGAAGTCGAGATCCCATCACTACGGGTTTCCTTGCACAATCTCATCGATGATGAAGCATACAGAGTATCCCGTCTTCAGGACTTGGAGCTACTTGATGAGAAGCGACAAGCTGCATACAACCACCTCAAAGCCTATCAACAGTGCATGAGCAGAAGCTATAATCATCGAGTTAGACCTCGTACATTCGAGGTAGGTGATCTTGTTCTCCGAGAAAATCCTCGTAACCAACCAAACAGAGAACATCAAGGAAAGTTTGAATCAAATTGGCTGGGTCCATATGTTATCACTGCTATATTTGGGTCTGGGGCATATCAGTTGGCTACTTCAGAAGGAGAACCGCTAGTAGATCCGATCAACAACATGTACCTCAAACGGTTTTATACGTAAAGTTGTACAGAGTATCAGGCTCTCATACATACCAGAAAAACAATCCAAAAACATTCAGATAAATGTCCTAAAGAAAATATAAAAACATCAAAAAAGTAAAGAAAAATCATGCATCCAAATGGTGAACAACCACTCCGGTGGCACCTTGGGTAAGCGCGATGGTGAAAACCTGGCAAACAGGCGCCACTCGTAAAGGCTATGGCTCCATTATCTTTCAGGCTTGTTGCGATCACATTCATTACATACACACACCCATCCGTCCGAACCATGGCTTGTTATTGATCTGCAATAAAGAGAAAGTACTGCATGCGTCTTGCATCCCGCTTTTTCATAGTCATGTCTAAAACTGGGGGTAATGCCCTTAACCTATTTGATGAAAGTGGATTCTACATTACTTGTGATTCGTTGGGTTCAACATTGGAAAACAGTCTCACAAAAATCCAAAAAACATTCAAAACAATCATCAAAATCCAAAAAAACATTCAAAATTACAAAATCCAAAAACAATAGAAAACATCAAAAATCTAACAAAAACATGGCAGCACATTGTACATATTCATCTGGGCAGATACCATGCAAACGTTGTGAAATACTCAAAACGATGACCACTTATCAATCAACCAAACAATCAACATCAAACACTCAAACTGTCTTCAACAAGGATGCATCTTTCCTTACCAAAACAAAGACACGATAACATTTTTCTTTGACAAGAAAATTTTGTTTAAGCTATCAAATACTTGGTTGATTTGTGGGTTATTTATATCAGGTTCTTACAGCATTGTTTGTGTATCTTCTGCGCATTATTCCAATGAAGTTCTGGGGCATGTACTAATGGTGTCTACGTGGGAAGTTCACTAAGTTACATGATCTTATGCGAAATACAGTCATAGATCACTACGACTTGTTGACTACAGCGTATACCTCGACCATATGAGCATGAACCATTATCGAGGATCCATATTCTTTATTCTTTATTCTTCATATATACTGTTTGTTTGCAGGTACAATGCTCTTTCTTTGGTTCCTCCTACCTCATCCAAACTAGATAAAGGTTTTATCTCTTATTACGACATGAACTTGTCTTAGGATATGATCAACCTAAGATCAAGGAGGACGATCCAAGTCATGCATGAAAGGAGATAATCCTTGTCTATTCCGCAAGCAATACTCTGGTCAACTTGATCCATTATATCAAGTTGTTTGTATTAACTTGCTATATCAAAATTCATGTAAGGAATACACAGGTCATCTTGAATCTTTATGTCAAGTTGCTTGTATTTTCTTACAACATTTTAAAGCTCAATGATGAAAATAGAGCACTATGGATCGTCATCTCATCTCATATGTATATATTGCATTTCGTTGCATTCCACCCATCCATACATTCATAATAGCTGCATATCATGCATACATAGTCATAATAATGCATACTCTATTTTACTCATCTTCTTCCATAGGACTCGGTCCTAATCCTCCATATCTTCTATCTAACATCGAATCCCCCCTCACCCTCCCTATCTTGATCATCAACATCATCCTAATCCCTTCATCGCTTCCCATCCTCACTCATCCACAAAATTAAGCCAGTTACTCTGTCTACACAGATACATCGACTCCCACACACCTAGACTATCAACAGATACTCTGATCAAGTATCTTCGGGTCTCAACAGGTAATCGATCATGGTAATCCTAGACTACATCAAGCATTTATCATAATGACCTAGTCTCAACGGGGTTGCCATGATTCCCCACAACCATCCATCACACGCACACACTATCAATTGACCAACCAATCAAACACAAATCCAATGGACAATTACATCAATTGTCTACGTCTCAACGAGAATTTTGCTTCATATACCTTGACTTCATCGGGCAATTACATGAATTGTCCAAGTCACATCAGGTCATTTTGATTCACTTACTCAGACTTTATCATTTCCAAGCGACCAACTGACATCAGTTGTCATGCTTTGACTCGACCGGGGCAATTTAACCGATTGTACCAGATTGTCCAACCAATTTTGATCAATTGTATAGCATCAATCCAAACCACAACACCACATTTGCACCGTATCTCCTGCATAACCTATGGGTACTCACTGGCTTGCCATTTCTCCGTATTCACTCTATTTTTCTTCCATTCTTTCATTGTTATTACTAATTTCTTCTATTATACTTCCCCTCCACTTCTTGTTTTTTTTCGAGAGATCGCCTGATTTTTTAAAAAAATTCGGCCCATCTCTCACGGGGCATACCACCCACTAAATTAACATTTATGGGGCATATTTCTTCACACCTATTTTTCTTTTTTTGAAATGACGCGATAAAATCACACCGTCTCAAAGAGGGGCAAATGTAGTCACATAAATCTGTCCACTTAATTAAATGAATATTTAGTATTTATTTGATTATTTAACCATCAATCAATAATTAATTAAATTAATATATTTAATTAATTCATCTTAATCCTCTTCTCCTATTAATTAAATAAATTATTTGATTTATTTGATTTAATTCACTTAACAAATTCAGACCATTAATTAAATAAATAAATCATATTTATTTAATTAAATATTCTCTCACATTTAAATAAATTAATATTTATTTAAATCCCCCAAAATCCCACCTCTCACATTTAAATAAATTAACATTTATTTAAATCACCTTTATCCTCCACCCACTTGTATTTTCCTACAAATGTAAGTTGCACAACTATTTTAAATAAATCATTTATTTAAATCACCTTTATCCTCCACCCACTTGCATTTTCCTACAAATGCAAGTTGCACAACTATTTTAAATAAAAAAATTATTATTTATTTAAAATCCTATTTATCCTCACCCATTTGAAACCTTTAATGGTTTCCCTTAAAGTCTTCAAACTTAATGGCTTCCTTCTAGAGTCTTCTCAAACCTTTAATGGTTTCCCTTAAAGTCTTCAAACTTAATGGCTTCCTTCTAGAGTCTTCTTAAGCCTTTAATGGTTTCCTTTAAAGTCTTCAAATTTAATGGCTTCCTTCTAGAGTCTTCTCAAGCCTTTAATGGTTTCCCTTAAAGTCTTCAAGCATTTAATGCTTTATCTTCTTTTTTCTTATTTAAATAAATTAATATTTATTTGAATATTTACCCAAATGCAAATTACACCATTTAATTGAAATAAATGATTTTATTTTAATTGAAAATACCAAAATTCCTCCCACTTGCATTTTCCTACAAAATCCACTTGCATGCCTAAACCCCTTCTAGATTCTTCTAAACCCTTCCTAATTAACCTAATCCATCCCCTAAATATTGTCACATTCCTAAACAAATTGGAGTCACTTCTCAAAGACTCCAAAGTCTTTGAAAAATAATTAATACTTTGTGTGTTCAACAAATTAACCTCTAAAGTCTTCCAAACCACTTATGGCTCTTACATGACCATTAATGGTTAATTCCACTTGCACCCATGGTTAAGGACTTTGACCCCTAACTTAACCCTCATGTAACCCATGTGTCTCTTCAAAGCATTTATTTCTTTGACTAGGGTAACCATCATATCCCCTCAAGCATTTAATGCTCCTTATCTCTCCTCTCAAGCCTCCTCATGGTGACACTTGTCAACATGGGATTGGGTTGAAAGTCCTCACATGGATTGAATACCATTCAATCCTGACCCTTGTTGAGATTACTCAATCTCAACCATCCATTGCTCCATTTTTTCTATAAATAGAGCCCATTTCTTCATAATCCGGATCCTGAAAACTTGTATGCATTTAACCTATAGGCATTTTAGAGAGCATTTAGCATAGAAAACTAAAATCTTGTTATTTTGGTTAAAATCAATCATTTTAATAGCATCTAGTATTTTAGCTTTTCATTTTACATTTGGAGCAAAATACTAAAATCTCAATCCTCCATAAGCATCCATAGTGCAAAAAGCTACTGAGAGCTACACTATTTTGGAACTTGGAGAGGAGAGGAACAAGGGAGAAGGAACTAAGAGCATGCTAAGAGGCATTTGGAGATGCCTTATTATCTTTGTTTCATTTGTTAGATATATTAGCATGATTTTAGTATCTCTTTTGATATGCCTGTTTAGATTAGTTTTTGATTGACTAACACTAACGATTTCTTGTGTCTTGTGTTGTTTGTCATTTGCTAACCTTGTCCATTTCGCAGTGCATCAATAATAATTCCTTCTCTAATCATATTAATTCCTTTAATTTTTTTTAAATCTTTCGTATATCTCTGCAAATCTTTCCCATAATTGCACTAGTGTGCAAAATTGGAAACAACTATAAACCAGTACCAAATACCATATTGGAAGTCATGGGGGCAGAGTAGATTGCAGTTAGTGACAAGACATATATTAAATGACCAACATTATTGACTGTAACATTTGATACGTGTCTATTGAATCCAATTCCATTCTGGGCACTTTCTAGAGAACTATGTTCTCTTCACAAATTTGGGTCAAAATAAAACTTCAGCCATTGATCTACAATCATTGAACGATTTAAAACCATTGATGGACTTTAGGTACGTGTGACGTGTCAAAGAGGTTGTGCTTATCGATACATCGTGCAGAGTCTGGACTCAATGTGATGTGATGTGATGTGCCTTATCTATTAATGACAATGAATTCATGAAATCGCCAATAAAATATATATTTTTACATAAATAACGAAATATTAGCCAAACAAATTAAATAATTTTCACGATGGATAAAAATCACCAATACACTTAATTAATTTTTCCTTCAGAGTAAAAAGTTTCGCCCATACACTTATATATTTGTTCCTTTAAACGAAAAACATTAGCCTCCTACAATATATATTTTCCTCACAGAACAAAGCATTATTCGCCGAAATTTTATGGAATTTTTGTATCCTAGAAAAAAATCGTCCATACAAATTAATATTTTTTCCTACTTTGAAAAAAAAATTCGCCATCAATATGAAAATTCCTCCCCACCCCAAAAAATAACGCTTGATTTACCAGGGTTTTACACTTTTGCCCGAGGATGCTTTCTTAAATTTATTCCTGAAACATAGGCAAAACATCTGGAACCCGAAGATACACATGACACAAGTACCAATAGTCTGAATAACTGACCAAATGAAAAAAAAAAAAAAAAAAAAGGTCGCCTCCAAAAATAAGAATGCAAGAGTGTCCATATGGTAAGTATTCCATCTCACTTAAATGCATGGGTAACTAGCCACTGCATCCGCCTAGTACATAGGAACAAATATTAAATACATAGCTCACTCTAACATGAAACTAAGGAAGCATTAGCACCAACAGTAGAATCCTCCCTATAATGCTGACAAGGGAGAGGTATGACAGGTACACTGAATCTTAAAGCCATAATGTAGTGCATGAAGAAGAACCAAGAACATCTGATTGTGCAGACATGAAAGTACAAGCAAATACAAAAAGTGTGCAAACCAAGATACACACGCATGAGAAAGGTATGAAGGCAAACAAAGGCAAACATCAAACCCCCATGGCACTTTATATCATAGTGCGAGTACAATAAGGCACAAAAATGATGTGCAAGATCCCATAATACATGTACAATACAAATGCACTTTATCTCAATGTGTTTACAAAATCATAAGTGCTTACAATGAAAGCTCAAAATATCAAAAAAAGACATAAGACTGGACATAAATGAAGAACAGCAAAAAACAAGTCATCCCACACAAACGAGAAGTTTCCACGAGCTCATATGTCCAAGTAATTCACTAGAGTGTGAAAACACAAAAAACTGAATAAAATGTACCTGGAGTAAAATCTGGAAGAAGTGCATGGATGGCTATGAAGAGCTCTGAAGCACTATCCTAACACCATTATAATCGCAAAAAATGGAGAAACTAGTGAAAAGTTGCGAGCTCGGGACTAAAAATAACACCTCTGACTTCAAACGGCTGTAAAATGTACCAGCAACAAAAAAAATGGCAATAAACCCCACATATCTAGAAAGTTGACAAAACCAGTTTTTCGACGATATCTCGTTTGCCAAATAACGATATTGTATGCACAAGTTATGGCCAAAAGAAAAAAAAACCCTCTTTTAGAGCACAAAGAGGGTTCAAAGGGGCCATGCAAGCTATTTGTACTGCTGACGTCAGCAGAGAATATTCCTCTGTGGCCTGAAAAAAAATCCTCCAAAAAATATGTTGGCGACTGGACAAAACTTTCGCTTGAAAAATCACTGCCGGAAAAGGGCAAGTGCTAGAAAAAAAATGTTGGCTGCATGAAATGGGCGGGGGGGCTTGGCAAAAAAATCCACCAGTGGGCGGAAAATTGGCAATGGCAGTGGTGGATCGTTGGCCGGAAATCATGGACAGCAGAGGGTCGAGGGCGGCAAGTAATGCTAGCAAAAATAGGTGGGGCCTAGGTAAAAAGGTTGTCGGGGGTGGTACTGTCGATGGTACCACCCACGCAATGCTAACAGCACCTGCGGGTACTATCAGTACCCTGCGCGGTGGGACCACCGCCTGAGGGTACACCCCCCTCAAAACTTTACAAAAAACTTTTTAAAAATAGTTTTCTTGCATCGTATGATGTAAATTTTTATTTTTTTTAATTTCTAGAAAAAATTAAAAACCAGATAAGAGAAATTAAAAAATAATACCCAAAAAAAATTTCAAAAGCCTCAGAGGTCAACGATGCCCAAAGTAGTCGAATTATATATCAAAATTCATAGAATCGACCTCCTGAAGCCAACCATGAGATCCTTTTAGGCCCAAATTGCTCCAAAAAACAAGTGCCCCCTGGATCACAAAAAAAATTTGAATTTTCAAACCCTCACAGATCTGACCCCGTGAATCAAAAATTGACAAACAAAAGGTCAATCTTGACTATTAGACACGTGTCACATTCAATGGTGAGGCCCAAATCAACCCAAATTGCACATAAGACCTGTTATAGGTAGAATCTTCCAATCTGAAGAATAGGAAACCCTCAGGTCTGAAACTCTGATACCATGTTAAAGTTGTGAAATACAACCTCACAGAACCCAGTGAACACCTGTATGCAAATAACCTGTCACAACAATGAAAGATTCGCATAAAAAACAAAGATTGCTTTGAAACCCCAAAGCAAGAATATGCAATAATAATAATCAGATTGATAAGGAATACAAAGGGATCAATCCTTATAAAAGGAGATCAAACCTAAAAGGAAAAACCTAAAAAGCAGTTAATTATTAATATTCTTAAGTTTAGCTTCTTACATTTAACTTAAGTGAAATAGAGAAAAGGTGACTTAATTATTAAATCAATATGATTTAATTAATTAAGTAAACTAATACCTTTTACTCTAACAAAATCCCCCATTCTCCCAATCACATCCTTGCTGAATAAATATTGACAAAATGTTGTTACTAAATTACTTGTTTAATTGATATGAATGTCTTTGTAAGCTTTACAATCCTTTTCCTAACTATACAAAAGACACATACCCTCTTTTCTCATTCTTCTTTTAGCCTTTTCCATCTATCCATTTCACACCGAAGATGATGTGAATTAGTCATCAATTAGAAAATAAGAGTCTTTGATCTCCAAGAGATATTGGCCTCTAGATATGTCTTTTGTTGGCAGTTCAAAGTGGGGTTAAATTCCTCAAGATAATATTTCTTCTTTTTCTATAATGCCTTTTCCCACATAAACTTATGAAGGTTATCTATGAAAGATGTATGTATTTCTTTACCATTATAAGGGCAACCATTCACATGAAGCTATTTGTCCATCCACCTATAGGTTTGTTTCATCCATGACTCCTTTCTTTCTCTCAAAGCATCTCTAAAGACAACATTGGGCTACTGATCTGGTTCTATCTACTCTTTTTTGTAGTTATGTTAAAAGACACCATAATAACAACTTCCATAAGGATTGCACCTATTTCAACGAGAAAAATCTCATAAATGACTGGTGTTTTTAACTTAAATTTGTTTATGATCACGTGTCTTTGAATTCTCTATATCATTGATTTGATATCTTCAATGCTAATAACCCATGCCTCACATCCATAAAACACCACAAAAAATTTTAATAGTTCAAGGAGAATTTGAATAGATTTAAAACCTCATTACTCTATCTTTCTTCATATGTTTTGAAGAGCAAAATTATTCTCCACCCTCCCAAAATAAAATAAAATTATTGAACAAAACAAAGTACAAATATTTAAATAATGAGTAGATCAAAAAGAACTCTAAGAAATGGAAAGATAAAGAACCAAATCAGCCACTAGTATAGAAGCTACACCTATTCAGAGGGCCCTAAAAAAAAATCTAAGGGCTACATTGAACATAAGCTACAACATAATAATAGTTGTTCATGAAACTTTAACAAAAAATACATGAAATCACATGGCTGAAGATAACATGAGAATAAGCAATACATTCAGTGACTAAGCATTACATATAAAATTGGAAGAGCTTTTGAAGTTGTCTCAAACAATTGAACGATCTGGAACTTAATCTATTACAATAGCTTGTTGTAGGTGGCCTTTTTTTTCCAACTAAAAACACAAAAAAACAAACTATAACATAGTATCATAGTAAAATTGTAGCAAGTTTTTCAATTAAACTTATTAAAATAAATTCCAAAATATTTATTTTCAATTACTATTTCTCAAATATAAGTCTAACTCATTCTTTTTATTATACTAAACCAAATAGTTGTAGATAAAGATTTAAGGCCAAAAAAAACATTGAAAACACAAACCCGTTATTGAATCTAAAGAAGTGCATAAGCTAGCTTACAAGCGTACAAACCTGTACATGCATCAGAGCAAACCTGTCTAGCAATGGGTTGTAACAATGATGGAAAAGATGAAGCAATTGACCTTGATATCTTATATCCGTCTGTTGCAGAACTCCATCAATCCAAAATCTCTGACGGACGTCAGGCAAGCCCATGCCCATTTGATTTCCAATGGCTACATGCTGGGCGTTTTCCTGGGTAACCGCCTCATTGACATGTATGTCAAGTGTGGCAGTATTGTGGATGCATGCCATGTGTTTGACAAAATGGCTCAACGAGATGTAACATCGTGGAACAGTTTAATTACTGGATACACGAAAACTGGAGATTTGGAGAATGCAAGAAAGTTGTTTGATAAAATGATCAGAAGAGATGTGGTGTCTTGGACTGCTCTGATTTCTGGGTATGATCAGCAAGGCCACAATGAGGCCGCCTTGAGGTTTTTTTCCCAGATGGTCCAGTCTTGTACTAAGCCAAATCAATTTACGTTTGCCAGTGCTCTGAGTTCGTGTGCAAGCCTTCTCGCTTTCAACTCTGGGAAACAGGTACATGGATATATTGTTAGAACTGGTTTCGAATCTGATGTGTTTGTTGGTAGTGCTCTTATTGACTTATATGCGAAATGTGGAAGTTTGGATGACGCCCGCCGAGTGTTTGACAAAATGCCTGAACAAAGTGCAGTATCGTGGACTACCTTGATGGTGGGATATGCCCAAAACCAATCTGGTGAAGAAACTCTGAGACTGTATTGTAGAATGCGGAGGGCAGAAATGAAGCAAGACCGTGTTGCGTTAGTGAGTGCGCTAATCGCCTGTGGGAGTTTGGCCTCTTTGGTACACGGTAGAATCGTTCATGCCAAAGTAATTACAACTGGATTTTGTACAGATTCATTTGTGGGGAATACCGTTGTCGATATGTATGCCAAATGTGGAGCATTAAGGGATGCTTGCCAAATGTTTGACAGAATGTCTGAGTGGAATATAGTGTCATGGACTGCTCTGATTGCTGGTTATGTTCAGAATGGTTATAGTGAGGAAGGTTTGAAACTATTCCAGAAATTACTATGGACAGATGTTAAACCCAATCCGTTTACCTTTGCAAGTACTTTAAGTGCTTGTGCCAGCCTTGCACTGTTAGAGCTGGGCAAGCAACTCCATGTCCATATCATTGGAACTGGACATGAATCATTTTTAACCGTTGCGAATTCTCTTGTTACTGTGTATGCCAAATGTGGGAGTATAGATTATGCAGCTCAGGTTTTTTATAATATAGCCTGTAAGGATTTGGTATCATGGAATGCCATGATTGCTGGATATGCCCATAATGGAGATGGCAAGGAGGCTCTCCAAGTCTTTGAAGTGATGTTACAGACAGACATGAAGCCAGATCAAATCACTTTCCTTGCCATTCTGACTGCGTGTTGTCATGCAGGACTAGTGGATGAAGGATGCTACTATTTTGACCTGATGAGAAGGAAACATAATACTTTCTTAACCAATGACCATTATGCCTGTATGATTGACCTTTTGGGCCGAGCTGGCCGAATTTGTGAAGCAGAAGACATTATCAATAATATGACTATTGAACCTGATGCTGTGGTGTGGAAAACTTTGCTAGGTGCCTGCAGAATTCATGCCAATGTGGAAGTGGGAGAACGAGCAGCCAAACACCTTATTAGTTGGGAACCAGAAACTTCTTCAACTTATGTGCTGCTATCAAATGTATATGCAGCAGCCAGTAGGTGGAGTGACGTAGCAAAGGTGAGGAAATTGATGAAGGACAGGGGAGTGAAAAAGGAAGCCGGGCACAGCTGGATTCAAGTCAGAGACAGGGTATACACATTTATTGCAGAAGACACATCACATCCACATTCAGAGCAAATATATGCAATGGTAGAGAGATTGGCCATGCAGATGTAGTAAGCCGGCTATGTGCCTGAAACTGAATTTTGAATTATATAACCTTGAAGAACTCAAGGACAGCGACTTTGCAATTACAGCAAAAACTCGCCATTGCATTTGGGTTTATCAGGACACTTCCTGGAATGCCTATTCGAATTAACAAAATTCTTAAAGAGTATAAGATGGCTGTCACACTGCTATCAAATTTATTTCCAAAATTGTTCTCTACATAAATTATTGTGAGGGATACCAACCAATTCCATTATTTCTATCGGCTTTGTTCATGTAGGAATGCCCATTCGAATTAACAAAATGCTTAAAGAGTATAAGATGGTTGTCACACTGCTATCAAATTTATTTCCAAAATTGTTCTCTACATAAATTATTGTGAGGGATACCAACCAATTCCATCATTTCTATGGGCTTTGTTCATATAGAAATGCCCATTCGAATTAACAAAATTCTTAAAGAGTATAAGATGGCTGTCACACTGCTAACAAAAATATTTCCAAAATTGTTCTCTACATAAATTATTGAGAGGGATACCAACCAATTCCATCATTTCTATGGGCTTTGTTCATGTAGGAATTATTGGTAGATTTCAATTAAAAGAAAAGAACAAACGCACTAGTTTAATTTTCTCAATGGAAACATGGATTGTATGACGAAAGCCAAGCTCCGCATTAAAATAGAACAGAATTGATGGAACAAATATACAATAAAATATGGTTCATCGCAAAAGCTGAAATTGTGTCGGTTTAGACATGGAGTAGCCAAAAATTGGAGCTAGAAGCGTAAAAGTGGCACAATAAGAGAAACATGTGGCCGGTAGGCTCAGAGGCATGAGGTGGAGTACAAGAGAAACTCAAAAGCGTGGGTGAGCTCAATAATTCAAACAACTTTGTAAAAGCCAGAGGCAACCGTTGAAATGAAAATCTCTTCAAGGAGGGGTAAGATTTTCATTTCTGATATCTGGATAGACAAAAGTACCGTTTTCATCCCTAAGTTCAGTATATCATAAATACCATTTTGAATCCGTTTGGCCATTTCATTTCTCTAACCCGGAGACACAAATAAGCTCTTTTTTATTTTATTTTTTTCTGACTATTTGCCCCGCCTGGGATCATGGAGATACCATCATTTCGACATTATCCTGCGGTGCCTGTGCGAATTCCATCTTCATTTTTTTTACATACCCAGGAACCTATACTAATTTAATGTATGGGAACAGCAATGGGGGAAGAATTCTAGTTCTATGAATGAGTGCCATGAAAATGTAGAATCTTTTTGTTGAAGAAGAGAATTGGTAAAGAAGAAGGCTCAACCAAAGCCAAAGGATACATTGAGAGAGTTAAGGAAAAGGGCTTTAAGGTTTCTCCCTCCTGATCTAGAGCTTGATGAATGCCTGTTTGAACCCTAAGGGTGTTCTGAATTAATGAAATAACCCAAATCAATGAATGTGAATGAGACCGACTAAGCACTTCGTTCAATGAGATTTGTTTAATTCACTGAATAGAATCGGCAATTGGTGTCATGTCCCCAGCCGCCTACCATGACAACATGTGGACAGTGGACGTGTAGTGTCTCTCATGTATTAAATTACTTTTAAAAATGGAGAGGATACATTGATTATACACAATAAGTTGCAGAAAATGTTCAAGTTTACAATATTACTGCATCTATGAGGCAAAAGGAGCTTGATAAGCTCGATCAAATCCCTATAACAGCCAAAAGATCGTCTGTTGTTTGGTTCCTTCTCCCGTGTAGCCTTATCGCTTGGACGGAGATCAACAAAGCTTGATCTTTTTATTTCCAAGCATTGGCGTTTGTGTTAGAGGATAGAAAGAAATTGCATATTTTCTGGAGGCATATACAAAGGCCGATATTCTCTGGAAATGATTTGTTTCATTTAAGGTGCATTTTACCGCAGACCAATTTAGGCTCTATCTGTATTAGGGGATGTTGCAAGTTTATCATCTGCAAAGTTAACTTTTTGAGGTCTTTCCTAGTCAGTACTAATTTAATTAGCAAAATTTATTTCTGCAGCAAATTCTGACGACGTGATGCTTGTGATCTGTCACACCACGTAAAATATAATATGCCAAATAACATTCATAATTGTTTTTTTATTAATAACAGTTACAGGTAAGAACATTCATAATTGTTCCTTTACCTACTAAACTCTTGCTTCAGTCACTGATAACCAATTTTGATTTTGATGACAAAGATTTATGGGTGTTCTTTTACTGTTTATGACCAGACCCTTTTGGTTTTTACACAGAAAAACCTTTTGCGTCTTTGAAACTTGTACCCTAAGCTCTGATAACAACTGTTTATTATCTCCCTTCGGAAACATGGAATATATGAAGATATCTCAAACATGAAGAGACTTTCGCCATTTCGTAGCAGCACAATCGGCCAAGCACAATATGTCTGCCAGAAGCACCCCAGAAGCACCCATTCAAACCGTAGAAATCATACTATGATTATTGTTTCTGAATTTGATTGTGTTAATTTTTATATCAAGTTTTCAATCATCCCCATCCTCTGTGATCCATCATCAAGATGAATAAATGCGATCAAAATAAGGAAATTATTTTAACGTAGGCTAAACAAACCCTTTCAGAAATCAACTTCTGCATTACACCTCTTTTCTTGTGCAGCGTAATGATGAGATATATATTGAAAAAAAATTTAAAAATTATTTTATTTAAAATAAAATTACATATTGAAGAAGCCAAATATCAAATAAATTTTGCAACAAGGAGAAAAAAGTGAAAAATAACAATGAACAGTAAGAAAGTGTAGCCAGCAACGAGCTGCAACAGCACATGAACACTAACAAACATCAAATCCAAAAAACAAGAAGTGGCAGAACAAACCAAAAACACGCATAAAGAAAAAGACCAGTTAAAAAACATGGCTCGAAGCAAAATCATCAAGAAGGAATTAAAACCCTTGATGTGATGATAAAAACCAAAATATAAAGGAGTAAAGTGTAAATTATGTTTGATTTGTTACAGAGAGGATAATACCACGCAAAATAGAATCCTCGAAGTGTTCTTTAAGTACTCACAGCAAATTGTAATCCTACTTTTGAGAGATCATGTGCCTCCAAATTGTACTCCTTGTAAACATAAAAAAAGAAACCTATCAATCAATTCTTTTATAAGCATGAGAAACAAATTTTCCACCACGTACTTCCCATTATTCCATTTGATCATAACCTCAAAATTACAAAAAAAAAATCTGAAATTTGTCTATTCCTCTATCCTTTGCTATTGTCAACAAGAATTTCGATGCCATAAATTCCACAAAGTTGTTCATACAATTGCGCAATTCAGCACTAAAAGTGATATAATGATCTGCATTAGAAAAAAAAACATTATGCATCCTTCCTCACATGGAGTAGGACTACCTTGGCATGCCCCATCAAAGAAACCTGAGGAAGTGATTTATCAATCAAGAGGTTTCATGGATCTCAGATTTGTAATTTTTAGTGTATCATGAAGTGAATACATATCTAAGGTTTTGGAATTATAGTGAGTGTCACATAATGAGTACTTGTCTTTATAGTATTTTTGTAATAATAATAATAATAGTAGTAGTAATAATATAAATTATTTATATAATATATTAAAATTTGATTTATATTAGATTTCGTAAATCAATACATTCTAATAATGTTTAAGTTTAATGCAAATAATTATAATAATAGAATTAATAAAATTTATTATATTATTAAATAACTATATTAATAAGATTAATAAAAATTATCATTATTAAAATATTAGTATTTTAATGCAATTTTATAAAGTATGTTTGTTGTGGTTGCTCTATTTTCATATTGAATAGACTTAAATGTGTTAATAGTTGACTAGATATTATAGATATTATTATATTAATTGTGTTATAGAAATGGTATATGTTTTGTGGTTGCTTGGCATCCATATTGATATATATTAGTATTTAAAATAAAAATAATCTGAGATTAAAAAAAATTATTGATATTTAAAATATTAATATTAAAATTAATATACACAGAGTTAATAATAATTAAATTATTATATAAATATTATTATGATTATAACATTAATATTTCATATTTATAAATAAATATGGTTAAATATGAAAGTGAGGAGAAAATAGAAATGATTGTCCCTAGATTCAACAAAATTCTTAATATTGCACATGGTATTAATGAGGAATAATGTTACAATAAATGGATGAGCCAATAAACAAATTAAATTTAGAAAAATAAACATAAATAAAGAAATAATGAAACTGTCTTGAACATATATTTAATATAGATTGATTAATATTAGTATTTAGCTTCTTTTTATTTTGCTAGGTAAAAGGCCATAGCCAAAAAAAATTAATAATAAAAAGAAAAATATTTACAACCCGATTCAGTGTGGGCACCGGTAGGAAAGAATCGGACGAAGAAAACCTCCGATCTTGCCCAAGGAACTTTAATTCCTAAATACATATTGATGCTCTACAAAAAGGAATGATAGTTAGGATAAACAAACACAAAACAAGAAACAAGAGACCAATTGTTAGATGTTAGTGTTAGAAATCACAAATTACAAACTATCCTAAGCAAGCATATCAAGAGAGACACTACACACAAAACAAAAAGCTTAATGAAACTAAGAAATGCAATAAGACATCTCCAAATGCCCTCCACCATGTTTGTAGCTACTCCTCCCTTGTTCCTCTCCTCTCCAAGTTCCCAAATGAGTGTAGCTCTCAGCTTTTAGCACTAGCCATGGATGTCATATGGAGATTCAAGATGGTTGGATGTGATAAACAAATGCTATGCAAGTGTAGATAGTGATGCTATGAAAAAGCTCTATGCTAATACCAATATAGTAACAATACTCTAATGCTTCCTCCTTTGCTTGAGGAGAAGGGTTCTGTTTATAGAAGAAATGGGGAAATGAAGGGTTAAGATTGAGCAATCTTAACAAGGGTTAGGATTGAAAGATATTCAATCCATGTGAGACTTTCAACCCAATCTCATGTTGACAAGTGTCACCATGAGGAGGCTTGAGAGGAGAGATAAGGAGCATTAAATGCTTGAGGGGACATGATGGTTAGCCTAGGGGGTTGGGTTAGGGTTAGGTTAATGGATATTCCTTTTATCCAAGGGATAAATGAATGTGCAAGGGTTAAATGATTACCTTAGTCAAAAAAATAAATGCTTTGAAGAAATCCATTAGTCAAAAGGATGGTTAAGTTAGAGGAAAGTCTCTAACCAAAGGTAAAAGGTGAGTTAACCATAAATGGTTATGTAAGAGCCTTTAATGGTTTGGAAGACTTTAGGGGTTAACCATTTGAAGACATAAAGCCTTTAATGGTTATTGAAGACTTTGGAGGTTTTTGAGAAGTGACTTCCTTTTATTTAGGAATGTGACAAATGATTAGGATAGGATTAGGCTAATTAGAAGGAGTTAGAAGAATCTAGAAGGGATTTAGGCATGCAAGTGGATTTTGTAGGAGATTGCAAGTGGGAGGAATTTTGGAATTTTCAATTGAAATAAAATCATTTATTTCAATTAAATGGTGTAATTTGCATTTGGATATATATTTAAATAAATATTAATTTATTTAAATGTGAATGTGAATTTTGGAATTTATTTACATGAGGGAAACCATTAAAGGCTTAAGAAGACTCTAGAAAGAAGCCATTAAGTTTGAAGACTTTAAGGGAAACCCTTAAATGCTTAAGAAGACTCTAGAAAAAAGTCATTGAGTTTGAAGACTTTAAGGGAAACCATTAAAGGCTTGAGAAGACTCTAGAAGGAAGCCATTAAGTTTGAAGACTTTAAGAGAAACCATTAAAGGTTTCAAGTGGGTGAAGATAAATAGGATTTTAAAAATAATTTATTTATTTAAAATAGTTGTGCAACTTGCATTTGTAGGAAAATACAAGTGGGTGGAGGATAAAGGTGATTTAAATAAATGTTAATTTATTTAAATGTGAGAAATGGGATTTTGGGGGATTTAAATAAATATTAATTAATGTGAGAGAAGATTTAATTAAACAAATATGTTTTATTTATTTAATTAATGGTCTGAATTTGGTTAAGTGAATTAAATCAAATAAATTGAATTTATTTAATTAATAGGAAAAGAGGGTTAAGATGAATTAATTAAATATTAATTTAATTAATTTATTGATTGATGGTTAAATAATCAAATAAATACTAAATATTCATTTAATTAAGTGGACAGATTTATGTGACTACATTTGCCCCTCTTTGAAATGGTGTGGTTTTATCACGTCGTTTCAAAGAAAGAAAAATAGGTGTGAAGAAATATGCCTCATAAATGTTAATTTACTGGGTGGTATGCCCCCTCGAGAGATGGGCCGAAAAATTTCAAAAAATTGGGCGATCTCTCGAAAAAGAACGAGAAGTGGAGGGGAGGTAGAATAAAAGAAATTAGCAATAACGATGAAAGAATGGAAGAAAACAAAGTGAATACGGAGAAATGGCAAGCCAGTGAGTACCCGTAGGTTATGTAGGAGATACGGTGCAAATGTGGTGTTGTGCTTTTGATTGATGCTATATAATTGATCAAAATGGTTGGACAATCTGGTGCAATTGGTTAAACTGCCCCGATCGAGTCAAAGCATGACAGTTGATTTCAGTTGTTCGCTTGGACAGGATAAAGTTTGAGTAAGTGAATCAAAGTGACCTGATGGTGACTTAGACAATTGATGTAATTGCTCGATGAAGTCAAGGTATTTGAAGCAAAATACTCGTTGAGACTTAGATAATTGATGTAATTGTACGTTATGATTGTGTTTTATTGGTTGATCAATTGATAGTGTGTGCATGTGATGTATGGTTGTGGTGAATCATAGCAGCCCCGTTGAGACTAGGTCATTATGATAAATGCCCGATGTAGTCTAGGATTACCATGATCGATTACCTGTTGAGACCCGAAGATACTTGATCAGAGTATGTGTTGATAGTCTAGGTGTGTGGGAGTCGATGTATCTATGTAGACAGAGTAACTGGCTTGATTGGGTTGATGGGACATGATGTAGGATATGTGATGTTGATTATTGAGATGGGGACGGTGAGGGGGGGATTCAATGTTAGATAGAAGATATGGAGGACCTGTGGCTCATTCCTATGGAAGAAGATGAAAATAGAGTATCCATTGTCATTAATATATGCATGGTATGCATCTGTTATGAATGTATGGATGGATGAAATGCAACGGAATGCAATATATACAGATGAGATGGAATGACAATCCATAGTGCTTTTATTTTTCATCGAGCATAGTAGTATCAATCTTGGACGAGGTAGTAGGAACCAAGTTTAGAGCATTGTACCTGCAAACAAGCAGCATAAATAAATAAACAATATGGACCCTCCATAATGGTTCATGCTCATATGGTTGAGGTATATGCTATAGTCAGCAAGTCGTAGTGATCCATGACTGTATTTTGCATAAGATCGCGTAACTTAGTGAACTTCCCACGTAGACACCATTAGTACATGCCCCAAAACTTCATTGAAATAATTCGCAGAAGACAGACAAACAAAACGATACTTAGGAACCATCCCGGCTACTCTAATCACTTGTGGATATCCCGGAGTAGCGTAGGAACCTGATATAAATGAATAAATAACTAACAAACCGACCAAGTACTTGATAGCTTAAACATAATTTTCTTGTCAAAGAAAATGTCATCTTTGTCTTTATTTTGGTAAGGAAGGATGCATCCTTGTTAAGACAGTTGGCGTGTTGATGTTGATTGTTTGGTTGATTTGATTTAGTGGTCATCGTTTGATTATTTCACAATATTTGTTTGGTATCTACTTGGATGCGTATGTACAAGGTGTTTGCCATGTTTTTGATTGATTTTGATGTTTTTTGGATTTTGTGAGTGTTTTTGAATGTTTTTGGTATTTTGTGAGATGGTTTTGAATGAAGAACTCAATGAATCATAAGTAATACAGAATCCACTTCCATCAACCAAGTTAAAAGCATTGCCCCCTGTTTAGACATGACTATAAAAAAGTGGGATGCAAAACACATGAAGTATTATCCTTGATTGTAGATCAATAACAAGCCATAGTTTTGACTGATGGATGAATGGATGAAATGAATGTGATCGCAACAATTTTGAAAGACAATGGAGCCATAGCCTTTACGAATGGCGCCTATTTGCCAGGTTTTCACCATCGCACTTACCCAAGGTGCCACCGGAGTGTTTGTTCACCGTTTGGATGCATGATTTTTCTTTCTATTTTGATGTTTTTGTATTTTCTTCAGGACATATATTTGAATGTTTTTGGTGTTTTTCCTGGTATATAGTGGATGCTTTGTACAGCTTATGTATAAAACCATTTGAGGTGCATGTTGTTGATCGGATCTGCTAGCGGTTCTCTTTCTGATGTAGCCAACTGATATGCCCCGGACCCAAATACAGCAGTGATAACATATGGACCCAGCCAGTTTGATTCAAATTTTCCCTAATGTTCTCTGTTTGGTTGGTTACGAGGTTTTTCTCAGAGAACAAGATCACCTACCTCAAATGTGCGAGGTCTAACTCGATGATTATAGCTTTTGCTCATGCGCTGCTGATAGGCTTTGAGGTGATTGTATGCAGCTTGTCGTTTCTCATCAAGTAGCTCTAAGTCCTGGAGACGTGAGACTCGATATGCTTCATCATCTATCAGATTATGCAAGGAAACCCGTAGTGATGGTATCTCAACCTCAATAGGAAGGATAGCTTTTTCACCATAGACTAGTGAGTAGGGAGTTGCGCCTATAGGTGTTCAAATGCTAGTTCAATACGCCCATATTGTTGGATTCAATTGAACATGCCAATCACGGCCAACATCATTGACTGTCTTCTTGAGGATTCTTAATATGTTCTTGTTTGATGCTTCGGCCTGACCATTGCCTTGTGGGTAATAAGGAGTGGAAAAGCGATGTTGGATATGAAATTTCTCATAGAATTCACAGACATCTTGATTTTTGAAAGGAAGGCCATTATCTGTGATGATGGACATGGGTACACCATACTGGCAGATGATGTAATTAAGGATGAATGAAGTGATCTGCTTGCCAGTGACTTGGGTAAGTGGAACAACTTCGATCCACTTGGTGAAATATTCGGTGGCGGTAATGATGAATTTGTGGCCGTTGGATGAAGATGGATGGATTTTACGCACAAGGTCAAGTCCCCATTGACAAAAAGGCCATGGTGTTGTGATGGGTTGCAATTCCTCTGCTGGTGCATGTATCAGGTCTCCATAAACTTGGTATTTCTTGCATTTTCTGACAAAATAGTAGGAGTCTTTTTCCATGGATGGCCAATAGTATCCAATGCGCATGATCTTCTTGGCTAGTGAAGGACCGCTTGCATTAGTTCCAAAAATTCCTTCATGGACCTCTTCCAAGGCCTTTGTTGTCTCATCTTGTTCCAAACATCGAAGGAGAGTACCATCAAGACTGCGTCAGTATAGAGTTTCAGCAATAATGGTATATCGAGCGGTTTGGCAAATGAAGGTTTTACGTTGGTTATTTGATTGGTTAGGAGGAAGTGTGTGATTGCGTAGATAGGTGTAAAACTCACCGTACAATGGGGATTCGGAACCGACAAGGCAACATATCATCTTGGATTTGGGGATATCATAGGCGGGAATCCAAAGTTGTTCGACCAAGAACTCGTAGCGTGTTGAATTATGTGGAAGATCTAGGAGAGATGCAATGGTAGCCATAGCGTCAGTAGCTCGATTCTGATCTCTGGGTATCTGCTCAAAGGTGATAGTAGTGAATGATGCCTTTAAACTGTCCACCATTTGCTTGTATGGCATGAGTTTGTCATCCTTGGTTTGATATTCATCTGTGACTTGTCGGGTGACCAGTTGGGAGTCGCCATATATTTGTAACTCTTTCAATTTCCATTGTATGGCTAGTCAGAGTCCTGTGATCAAGGCCTCATATTCTGCTATGTTGTTTGTGCATGGAAATGTGAGCCTGTAAGACTTCGGGATGCTGTCACCTTGAGGTGTGATAAACAGAATGCCTACCCCCGAGCCATGCCTAGTGTATGAACCATCAAAGTATAGTTTCCATGGTTGTGTTGTTGTGATCAGGAATATCTCTTCATCTGAAAAATTGGAAATAAGAGGATGATCGCCTATGAGTGGTGCATCAGCCAACTGATCTGCAATAACTTGACCCTTGATAGCCTTACGGTCCACATACTTGATGTCAAATTCACTTAGAATCATCACCCATTTGGCCAAGTGTCCAGTCAATGTTGCTTTGTTGAGTAAGTACTTTAGTGGATCGATCTTAGCAAGGAGTTGTACTTTATGTGTTAACAAATAGTGTCTCAGTTTAGTAGCTGCCAAGATTGCTGCTAGGCAAGCTCGCTCAATAGGTGTGTAATTGAGTTCGTAGCCGACCAGTGTGCGAGAGATGTAGTAAACAGCACACTCTTTCCCTTATGCATTATGTTGTGCCAGTAATACACCCAATGTTGTATTTGTTGCTGAAATATAAAGTAAGAGCGATCTACTTGGATCTGGTGGGATCAACAATGGTGTATTCATGAGATAGTCTTTGAGCATATGGAATGCTTGCTTGCATCTAGCATCCCATTGAAAGTGGATGTTCTTGTGTAACAGGTGTGTAAAGGGGTGACACTTATTTGCCAATTGTGCAATGAATCTTCGAATGGATTGTAGCTGCCCTTGTAATGTCCTTAGCTGACTAATGTTCTTTGGAGGTGGCATGTCCATGATTGCTTTGACCTTTGTAGGATCGACCTCAATGCCTTTGCTTGAGACAATGTATCCTAGAAGTTTCCCTGAGGTTACTCCAAAGACACATTTCTTTGGGTTGAGTCGAACATGATATTGTTCCAGTCTGTCAAAGATTTGCTCTAATATGTTCAGATGACCTTCTCTTGTTAGTGATTTTGCAAGTAAGTCATCAACATAATCTTCCATTATAGTATGCATCATGTCATGAAAGATGGTGGTCATTGCTCGTTGATAGGTTGCCCCTGCGTTCTTTAGACCGAAAGGCATTACATTCCAGCAGTATTCCCCAGGGACATCTGAAGGTCGTCTTATGTTGATCCTCTAGTGCGATCTTTATCTGGTTGTACCCTGAAAAGCCATCCATGAGTGAAAGCATGGCATGTCCTGTTGTTAGGTCCACTATTATGTCGATGTTTGGTAGGGGGAAGTCATCTTTAGGACATGCTTTGTTCAGATCTCTGAAGTCAGTACAGATACAGATGCCCCCATTTGGCTTGTCGACAGGCACAATATTGGATATCCAATCTCCATAATCAATTGGTCTAATGAAACCAACATCCAGAAGTTTCTTAAGTTTTGCTTTGACTAGTACTGCAATCTGAGGATGCATCTTGCGAAGCTTCTGCTTGACAGGCTTGGCTCCTTTTGCTACTGTGAGGTGATGCATGACTAAATCAGGATCAAGACCAGACATGTCTGCATATGACCATTCGAAGTTGATCTGGCAATTTTTGAAGAATTCGACAAACTTGGGTTGTTCCTCTGGAGTCAAAAGAGATGCCAGATGTATGTGGTGAGGAGTCTCAGGAGTCCCCACGTTGTATTCTTTGGTTTCCTCGATGAGAATCGTTGATCGTTCCTGCTGTGTACTAGAGGGGAGAATGTCAAACCTTTCATCCTCAGGTGCGTCAGAGAGGTTTTCACCATTGGATACGCTCTTTCTTTTTACTTTTGTGGGATCAAACAATGTCACAGTGTGGTTTTCACTGGAAGATCCATGTTTTATTGTTATATTTTTGCAGCTGAAAGGTTTGACATCCGCCCCAAAGTATGTTGCACTATTAAGTTCAATGGCGAATCCAACTTTGTGATCCCCGCTTGGTATGTTATCTCGTAGTTCCAAAAAGTCAATGATCGCCTCATCGTTTTGGAAGTGGTCAAGGCATGGGGGATTAGGTTGGTTCCATTCGATGAGTTTAGGATGGATAATGGGCATTACCTCATCGATTAGGTTAAGTTCATTAGATGTGTCAGTGAGGGTTAAGACGTTGTAGTGAAGGTCGTTGATGGTACTCTCCCTGTCAGAATCGGGCGTAGGATGTCATGTAGGGTCTGTGGAAGATGTTTCCAGTTCAGGAACCCAAGAGGTCTTTATCTGCGCTTCTACATAAACAGTGATGTCTTTACGAGGTGGAGGTAATGATGTGTCTTCCTCATCTGAAGTATTAAGTTGTATTGAATCAAATTTCCACTCATGTGAGTCGGTCTCTGAGTCACTTTCCAGTATCCGATTGCTATACCATACTGGGATATCCTTTGAGTTAAACACTGTAGGTGTAACCAGCTGATGGACCTTTGTAGATGAAATTATAGGTGTTGCGGGAAGAATTATGGAAATCAGTGAATCCGATATGGGGAGTATTGGTAGTGTTAAATATGTTGCTACTGTTGGAATTGTCGGTGGTGTAGATATTGTTGGGGGTTTTGATAGTGCTAGTGGTGTTGTTGATGCGGTTGTTGTGGTTGATGGGATCGCTGGTTTGATTGGTGGGATGACTGGTGTTGTGGACGGTTTTGCTCGGATTTTTACCCTCAGTGGGGCAGTTGCTGTGGTGCTTGGTGTTGCTGATATAATCAAAGGTGACCTCTTTAGAGTTTTAGGCTAATATAGAGGTTTGATGGGTTTCCCTTTGAATCTAAGCTTAGGAAGGATCTCCTTTTGAAAGCCTAATCCCGTGTTATCTTTGGGTTTTAATTCTGGTTGTAGTGGTTCATGTCTTCCTTGCTTACAAGGTCCCAAAGCACTCTGACCATCATAACCCATTCTTTGCATAATGAGAAGGCCTTTTCCATACTGATCTATGGGAAGCTTATCTTGTGGGATGTTCATGGTGATAGGATCTTTATAGATCCATTCTGCTAAGTCCTCATCTCTGGTCTCTTCTTCTTGACTCTTTCCCAGGATAAAAGGAGTCAAAGTACATGTTGGCTTGATCAGTGGCGTTTGAAGTAATCGTTAAGGTTTACCATGAGTTCTAGGAGAAGTGGGCATTTGTCCAACACAAAAGAGTTGGCTTAGATTGTACTCCCCAGGACCTTCCTCTGCTATTTTCATCTTGAGCTTCTCTTGCTTGGGTATAGTGGTGTTCAAACTGGAAAGAGAGGTTGGACTTACGTATGATGTGGATGAGATGGCTTCTCTATTGTTGGGAATGGTAATCTCTGGTTGATGATTGATATTGTGACAATCTGCAAAGGGGTTGGCATCGCCCAGGATTTTAATTTCTACACCATTATGCGGGAACTTGATACACTGATCATAGGTGGATGGAATGGCTTGCATGGAATGTATCCAAGGTCTTCCTAATAATAAATTATATGGCAGAGGAAGGTCCAGAACTTGACATATTATGTGCTTCACCACTGGGCCCACTCGGATTGGTAGCACAACAGCTCCTTTGGATGAACGCTTTGCATCATCATAGGCTTTGATTGTTATCTTCTTGTGGGGATCCATTGATTCAATTGCATATCCCAATGTTGTGACTAATTGTAGTGTACAGATATTCAGGTCTGCTCCATTATCGATCAAGACTCGCTTGATCCTATGTTGATTGATGGATCCTTCAATGTGGAGTGAGGCGTTATGAGGTTGCTGGAAGGATGTGTTGTCACTTTCAGAGAAAGTGAGACAAGGTGATGACCTTAAATTTCCAACCATGGCTTGGAACTGATCTGTATTTAGGTTTGCAGGGATTGACGCCTCTTGGAGAGCTTGATCCAAGATTTTTTTATGAGATGGAGATAGGCGCAATAGCTCTAAGATAGATATTAGTGCGGGCGTTTTGTCTAATTGGTCCACAAGGTTATATTGCTTTGGGATAGATGGGGTGCCTTGTGGAGCTGCTTTTATGGTAATCTTGTCGCGACGTGTAACAACATTGCAGGTGGAGCTGGGGTTTTTGATGGTAATTGTTGTAATTTGTTCACTGGCATCATATAGGTGATTTACAGTGTAATTATAAGCGGCTCGCGTATAATCATTGGTATCTGTGGCTAGCCCTGAAGTGGAAGGACCCCTTTGATCTTGTGATGGAAGTGGATTTTTGAACATGAGATGATCATTGTTTGTTGTCTTTGGGTCATGTCCTTCGATTTTGATTTCACCTCGGTCAATAAGATCCTGAATAAGATCTTTCAATCTGTGACAATTGCTTGTCTTATGCCCTTTTCCTTGATGGAAATCGCAATGTTCAGTATCCCTCCACCATGAAGGTTTGACCTGAGGTTCGTAATTTGATGTTTTAGGTAAGGTCACCAGATTTTGAGAAACCAGCTGACGTAGCACCGTTTCAATAGGTTCCCCTAAGGGAGTGTATGTTCACTTTAGTTTAAAATTTTGCTGGCATTGTCTTGGTTCTTCTTGTGGTATATTACGTCCTTGATTTGGGGGAGCAATTGTGTTGTTCTTGGGTGGGGGGTTATGTCCTGCAAATCGGACCACAAGTTGTGCACTTTTGATAGTTCTAGCATCCACAACCCCATCATTAATGACGTTTTTGTTTTTGCTTTTGTTCCAGAAGTTAGGCTTGTCACTATTGAAGTGCGGGCGAGGTGCATCTTTGGGTTCATTGTATATTTTGATAAGACCCTTTTTGATGAGAGCCCTTTCACATTTTAAACCCTGTGTGATCATGTCATTGAAAGATTTTGTTCCTTTCATGTCTAAATGAAATTTCATTTCTTCGTTCAGGTTGGAAATAAATATTTCCACTAGCTCTCTTTCAGGCAGCTGAAGGGAACGTCTGCTAGACATTTGTCGCCATCGTTGCAGGAAAGCTGAAAATAGCTCCTCTGGTTTTTGCTTAGTGTTACATAGATCAGCCATGGTGATATCGTGTTCAATGTTATGTGACTAATGTGCAATGAATTTCTGGACCAGTTCTTCGAATGTCCTAATGCCACCTGTTAGTCGGGAAAACCATTGCATGGTTGTCCCTGCCAAACTTTGAGGAAAGAGACGCATTAGGTATGTGTCCTCATATGCCACTTCTAGACATGCTGAATGAAATTCTCTAACATGATCGTGAGGGTCTCCTTTTCCTCTATATTTTTCGAACTTAGGTGTTTCAAACCCTCGTGGAAAAGGTGCCATATGAAGATTCCTATCAAAGGGATAGGGACAAATATCATTAAGTGAAAACTGGTTAGTTTTCACACCACTCTGAAGCTGTTGGGCGAGATTCTCGACTTGATGCCGCAACATGTCTATGTCATTTGGAGGAGGAGGTGGTGGGGGATTTCCTTGATGAAGGTTGTATCTAATGTGATCTTGACCTCTTTCTTCCTCATTGCGATTTTGGCATTCTGATGCTTGCCTTAGTTGTGCCACATCAAAATCAGAGGGTAGTTTAGCTCCCTCTTGAGCAAGTCTTAAAAACTGAGCATCAACATTGCTCCAGAGTATTTCGTCAAAAAGTCTATTAAAAAGAGGGTTGTGTTGTGCCCTTTCTATTGCCGCAGGAGTACGAGTACTTGGATTTTCATCATTTGTGTTTCCTCTAAGAGCTTCTTGGAATTCAATGAGATTTTCCTCCTCTTCTTCCTCAATCTCTATTTGTCTAGTTCTAGATCTGGTTTGAGCCCTTTTGTTTATAAGTTGTTGAAGTCTGGTGAAAATGATGATGAGTTGTTGATGAAATGAGAGATTTATGTTTGGTGGAGTGTTTTGCATATGGATCTCTAGCACTAAAGGAAGATGTTACCAAAGTTCTTTCTTTAATTGCTTGTTGTGTTTGTTTGACAACGTTTGATGTGATAAGGTTTAGAGAGATCTGAGATGTGTTACAGACTTAACTACCTAGTAATGAGAGGATTCACTCATAGACTAGTTTTAACATGCATAGAAATGCCTCTTAGGATGAGTTTATCCTAGATGTAGAGACACTCTAAAAAGTGATGTGTTGTGTTTGATTCAAACAATATCGAAAGAGAACTTAGGACAAAAACCTCTTGATGTTTTGAGGGTTGGAATGGATTGATGATGTGTGAATGTGATAATGGATGAAATGTTTAACTTCAATAGAAACTTTGTGTTATGAAAGGGACAAACTCTTCCTCTTCTTGTTCAGGGGTTGGTTCTACCCTAGCTGAGTTATATGTGATACAAATGTCTGGAAAGAAGCCAAGATTGATTTTGCCTCCCTTGTTTTTATGATAACTCAAAGCTCTATATTGAGTAAAAGCTCTGCGGTTTAATGACTTTTGATCAAACTTGTTTGATTTCCCTTGAAGATATAGACACGTGTGACGTAAGAAGGTTCTATGAGAGACAAAGATTTGTCTATTAAGATAGAAAAATTTCCTCCTTTTGATAAAAGCCTTTCAGCTCAATGGTCTTTTCTTCAAGTTGATATGTTGACAAAGATTCTTCTTTCTCAAGATGTGAAGAATGGTTATATAGTTTGATACTTTTGTTATTGCTTTTTTGGTTTTTAATTTTTTTTTGGTATTTTGAAAATGTTTGTGTTGGATGAATACTTGTTTTTGGAACTGATTTTTGATTTTTCTCTTTGACAAGAAAACAAAGCAAGCACACAAACACAAGAATGTTGCCTCAAAAGGCACAAATAGGTGTGGGTCTAGATCAACCCAATCTTTTTAACTTTTTATGACCCTTTCCTTCAAATGTATTTTGGGTGTTTCCAAAGCCTGAAGTCGGCTCAATTTGCACTGGTCTTGACTCAAAACGAAAAAACACTTCAAACACTCTTTATCCCTAAGGTCAAATGGCTAGTTGCGATAATTTCAGCCCACATCTTGATATTTCTTCGACTTTGGTACTACATACCTTATGAATCCCGCTGTGGCAGGTAAGGATGTGATATACTAAGTTTTGCACGAGCATAACAAATAGATGATCCCTATGATGGGGGAGTCACCACTTTTATCAAGCCACAAGTGGCTTTTCAAAAAGTTATGTTTCTACTCAAGGAAATATGTATGGTGAGTATCTTGGGAGCAAAACCATTTATGCTCTTGCACTAAATTTATCACAAATATCCTTAATCAATAGAACGGGTGGGCTACTACTTAAAGGTGTTTAGTAATGTTCGATGTTTTTGGACATAAGTTCATTCTGTAGTGACTCACTTAAGAGCCTTGTAACTTGTGGTGGGGCCCATTTGTCTTTTCGGCAAGTTACACTATAGGAACAGCTATACTCAAGGCTATAGCTTTCGCTCTCACCTGATTTCTATAGTGGCTCGAAGGATTTACCGCGCGAGGTCGTTCCCAATAGTGATGTGTCTCTTAACAGACCTCTCTTAAAAAGACAAAATTTTGAGTGTTACTAACACTTTTCTCTTGCACCTAAGACCACGAAAGTCAAGGGAGAGGATAGTGTGTTTTAGAAGTAGGACCACTCGACAAACTTTGCACAAGTGTTTCAATCACGAAAAACACTTGTTCTTTTTAACTGATTTTCATTGCAATGTGATCTAACTATTTGGAGATGTTGCTCCAACAATCATGATGTTCTTTTTAACTTTCAAAGGTAAAATGTGTTGTAAACTAGGAACTTGAAATCTTGGTCAACTGAATTGAAAAACACGTTTGTGCTTGAAGTAAAATCGCTTTTGAACTTTGAAGAAAACAAAATGGCTTGTTCTTTTTAGTTGGCCCCAAAATGAAATGTCGATTGTGAATTTCCTTAAGTTGATGCAAGAAATGAAAGTTGTGTTGTTGATTTTAAGCACCAAAATAAATATTGTTCCTAACTTGCAAATAAACTTTGAAGTTTGTGGTTCTTTTTAATTTGCAAGTGAGGTTCTTTTTACAAACCAAAACTAAAGATGTGATTCTTTTTATGATCCAAAATGAAAATGTGAGGTTCAATTTTTAAGCCAAAAGAGACAATGAATTTGTTTTACTCCAACTTTGAAAACAAAGTGAAAGAAAGAATTCAATGCTTTCTAATCTAACTCCTCCAATCCTGCATAAATAAACAAACAGTTAGTCCAAAAAATTTAAAAAATGAGATATTGGTGGGCTTCTACAAGCCTAGGTTTTGATTTTCAGTTACAATAAAAAAAAAATTACAACTCTCTGTTACAATAGCGTCACTCTGTGTATACAAAGAAGGGCTATTTAACACAAAAGTGCTAAAGTGCAACTTGTGTGGCAATTTAAACAAAAAAGTTAGTAGTTGTGTAGAGAAATCTTGTGTTGGATTCACGTCGGGTTCACCAAATGATGCTCTGCAAAAAGGAATGATAGTTAGGATAAACAAACACAAAACAAGAAACAAGAGACCAATTGTTAGATGTTAGTGTTAGAAATCACAAATTAAAAACTATCCTAAACAAGCATATCAAGAGAGACACTACACACAAAACAAAAAGCTTAATGAAACTAAGAAATGCAATAAGACATCTCCAAATGCCCTCCACCATGTTTGTAGCTACTCCTCCCTTGTTCCTCTCCTCTCCAAGTTCCCAAATGAGTGTAGCTCTCAGCTTTTAGCACTAGCCATGGATGCCATATGGAGATTCAAGATGGTTGGATGTGATAAACAAATGCTATGCAATTGTAGATAGTGATGCTATGAAAACTCTATGCTAATACCAGTATAGTAACAATACTCTAATGCTTCCTCCTTTGCTTGAGGAGAAGGGTTCTGTTTATAGAAAAAATGGGGAAATGAAGGGTTAAGATTGAGCAATCTTAATAAGGGTTAGGATTGAAAGATTAAGATATTCAATCCATGTGAGACTTTCAACCCAATCTCATGTTGACAAGTGTCACCATGAGGAGGCTTGAGAGGAGAGATAAGGAATATTAAATGCTTGAAGGGACATGATGGTTACCCTAGGGGGTTGGGTTAGGGTTAGGTTAATGGATATTCCTTTTATCCAAGGGATAAATGAATTTCCAAGGGTTAAATGGTTACCTTAGTCAAAGAAATAAATGCTTTGAAGAAACCCATTAGTCAAAAGGATGGTTAAGTTAGAGGAAAGTCTCTAACCAAATGTAAAAGGTGAGTTAACCATAAATGGTTATGTAAGAGCCTTTAATGGTTTGGAAGACTTTAGAGGTTAACCATTTGAAGACATAAAGACTTTAATGGTTATTGAAGACTTTGGAGGTTTTTGAGAAGTGACTTCCTTTTATTTAGGAATGTGACAATGATTAGGATAGGATTAGGCTAATTAGAAGGAGTTAGAAGAATCTAGAAGGGATTTAGGCATGCAAGTGGATTTTGTAGGAGATTGTAAGTGGGAGGAATTTTGAGATTTTCAATTGAAATAAAATCATTTATTACAATTAAATGGTGTAATTTGCATTTGGATATATATTTAAATAAATATTAATTTATTTAGGTGTGAATGTGAATTTTGAAATTTATTTAAATAAATCTTAATTTATTTACATGAGAAAACGGAAGATAAAGCATTAAATGCTTGAAGACTTTGAGGGAAACCATTAAAGGCTTAAGAGGACTCTAAAAAAAAGCCATTAAGTTTGAAGACTTTAAGGGAAACCATTAAAGGCTTAAGAAGACTCTAGAAAGAAGTCATTGAGTTTGAAGACTTTAAGGGAAACCATTAAAGGTTTGAGAAGACTCTAGAAGGAAGCCATTAAGTTTGAAGACTTTAAGGGAAACCATTAAAGGTTTCAAGTGGGTGAGGATAAATAGGATTTTAAATAAATAATTTATTTATTTAAAATAGTTGTGCAACTTGCATTTGTAGGAAAATACAAGTGGGTGGAGGATAAAGGTGATTTAAATAAATGTTAATTTATTTAAATGTGAGAGATAGCATTTTGGGGGATTTAAATAAATATTAATTTATTTAAATGCGAGAGAAGATTTAATTAAACAAATATGTTTTATTTATTTAATTAATGGTCTGAATTTGGTTAAATGAATTAAATCAAATAAATTGAATAATTTATTTAATTAATAGGAGAAGAGGGTTAAGATGAATTAATTAAATATTAATTTAATTAATTTATTGACTGATGGTTAAATAATCAAATAAATACTAAATATTCATTTAATTAAGTGGACATATTTATGTGACTGCATTTGCCCCTCTTTGAGATGGTGTGGTTTTATCGCATCGTTTCAAAGAAAGAAAAATAGGTGTGAAGAAATATGCCCCATAAATGTTAATTTAGTGGGTGGTATGCCCCCTCGAGAGATGGGCCGAAAAATTTCAAAAAATTGGGCGATCTCTCGAAAAAGAACGAGAAGTGGAGGGGAGGTAGAATAGAAGAAATTAGCAATAACGGTGAAAGAATGGAAGAAAACAAAGTGAATACGGAGAAATGGCAAGCCAGTGAGTACCCGTAGGTTATGTAGGAGATACGGTGAAAATGTGGTGTTGTGCTTTTGATTGATGCTATATAATTGATCAAAATGGTTGGACAATCTGGTGCAATTGGTTAAACTGCCCCGATCGAGTCAAAGCATGACAGTTGATGTCAGTTGTTCGCTTGGACAGGATAAAGTTTGAGTAAGCGAATCAAAGTGACCTGATGGTGACTTAAACAATTGATGTAATTGCCCGATGAAGTCAAGGTATTTGAAGCAAAATACTCGTTGAGACTTAGATAATTGATGTAATTGTATGTTATGATTGTGTAATCTCTATACATATTAGGTTCATAAGTTGGGTCTTAGAAATTAGATTTAAAACCATAGAAGAACATGCAATGCTATTAATCAAATAGTGAAAACCAAGAAAATATAATTCTTACCATAATGCAATGGTTGAATACCATAATGACTGATACATGTATAACTATGGATGATTGATCCAAAACTGTCCATACCTATATTTATCTTGATCTATGCTCAACTGCAATCTGCCTCCATAAAATATTTCTTATTTCTTAAACATAATGAAATTAAAACTCTAACTCACCACAAGCCTTCACTTATACCTATTGGTAAATAGATTTGTCATTGCGGTCATTTATCTGAAACTGACCCTGTTTGCCCGATGAGCAGTGACAAATGTTCCAACAGTTGGAGAGATCATTCTGTGAAACACGATCTTCCTCTACATTTGAGAGGGGCAGCTCTCTCGTATGATAGGGGTGTTTAGGATTTTCGTGTACTTTTAACCTGAAAGTACATAAAGGATAAAACATAGAACTTAAACGAGAAATAAAGATAAAAACCCCAACAATAGACATACGACCATCAATTGAGATTTCTCAACACTGCAACAAATTACAAAGGGGAGTTTATAACGTAATATGCTTAGCCATGAGATGACGATAAAGAAGAATGACAAATCTCAACATACGCAGGGATAAGATACTTCAACACATTCAAACTGAGATACCAAAGGTTGCTTGTGCATCATCACATCAATTATACAAGTCATATATGCATAAAAAGACTACCAATTTGACATACGAGAAATCGGAAATGATAACACATGAATACATTTAGAACACACGAACTAAGACATATCCTTCATTATCCTTTTGGAAATATACAAGTCCAAAATCCTTTCTATACATAGTGCAAATCAAAATGTCATTACAAGATTCTCCTAGAATTCCGACAGAGTTTTTCCCTGTGTAAAAAGTCTCCCCTCTACATTACAAATAGCCTTATATTTATAGGCTTCCCAGAATAACCACCTTAGTAACTAACTTTAATCCTGGGTTAATAACTAACTCTTTTCTGCGTGAATTTTAATGAGTTAATAACTGTATATGGTGAAAATGGATAACAATAATAACAATATTGAAAGGCTAAATAGATTCAACCACAAAACCCTAGCCTAACAATCAACAAAGATCCACCATAACATATGAAGATTACCTAAGACAATGCAAATCAAATGAAATCACAAAGATTATACCATCACATGTCCAATAGGGTTTTGATCTCCATTCTTCCTATCTCCATTGATCTTGTTTGATATATTTGCTCTCAAATTTTATGTGCACAAGAGCTCAACAAAGAATGGAATGTGGTTGCAAGTAGGATCGTAGTGTAGTCAAGTCCTCCAAATTGTCGATTAGGATTTGATAATGAAGGAAGCATCTCCTTAAATAGAAGACACTATATGAAATGGAGGGATAAGATTGAGAGGTGTAAAAGGAGGTCAGCTATGATTAGAGGGTAGGTAAAAGAAATAATAAAATAATGAGAGGGGTAGGTAGTGTATGAATTAAGAGATGAATGACATGTGTTATGGGTAGAAAAGGCTAATGAATTAATTAAATAAATATTTATTTAATTAATAGAAGAAGTGGGATAATTAAATAAATAAAATATTTATTTAATTTAGGAAAAGGATAATTTAAATAGATAAATGTATTTATTTAAATGAGAAATAAGGCTAGAAGAGGATAAATGAATTAATTAAATAAATAAGGATTTATTTAATTAATAGAAGAATTAGGCTTAGATAATTAAATAAATAAAATATTTATTTAATTAGACATGACAATTTTGGGTGTCTACATTTTGCCCCTCTTTGAGACAATGCGACTTGTCGCGTTGTTTCAAAGAAGATAAGATGAATTGATACAGAGCTGCCCCAAGAATGGGAATGATATGCCCCCTCGAGAGATTGGATGAAAATGTCTGAAAAGATTGCAGACAATCTCTCGATAAGAAAGAGAGGCTAGAATGGACTGACCGAATAAAGTGACAAAGTCACGGGATAATGAAGACTGACTCGAAAAATGAAGGCGAGGGCTAGGGTAGGCTATAAGATAGACCACGGGCAAAAGACATCCTCATTGTCATCTACACCATCACGAGATCAAAGTGCAGAGCGAGAAAAGAGCAAGAGCAGTCAGCAGCGATGGCTTTGGTTCACAGATTCGACCGCGTTCGCCGATTCCAGAGGCCAGCAGAGGTAGGAGAGCCGGTAAGTACCATCAAACCTCCTCGTATTTTGACGCATGTATTTTTGTCATTAATGCATGCTAGTTAGAGCAATAAATGCGCTTAGGAATAGGGTACCAAAAATGTCTGAAAACGTGCAACCGCGTCTGCGTCGGTGCCAGGCGCGTCTGTGTCCGACAGGCGTGTCTGTGTCGATGCCAGGCACGTTTGTGTCTGGAACCGCGTTTGTGTCAATTGCGGGCGCGTCTACGTTGTGCAGGGGCGTTTGCGATGTATAGTCGCGTTTATGCACCGCCTAGGCACGTCTATGTCCTACAGGTGCGTCTGTGTTTTTCAGGCGCGCTTGTGCAGTCTGTAGGCGCGTTTGTGTCAGTCAAGCGCGTTTGTGTTAAAAAAATGCAAGTTTGGTCTTCTAGGTCAAATCGGCAGTTCTGTGATAAACATACGTTGTCGATTGGATAAGCTGCTGAGAGGATACACTCAAGCAGGTCCTCTAGGAAGACTGGGATAGATCAAGGCACTTTGTGATGAACAGTGAGTACCAAGATAGAGTACTTTGTGATGAACAGGAAGTACCCCAAAGTATGAGCAGCACTTTGTGATGAACAGGGAGTGCGAATGTGAGGAACACTTTGTGATGAACAGGGAGTGTCACACACGTAGTACTTTGTGATGAACAGGGAGTATTACTAGGATAGAAGTAACACTTTGTGATGAACAGTGAGTGTCACTAGGATAGATAACCATATGCATTTAGATAAAAAGTAGCATTTTGTGATGAACAGTGAATGCCACCATGACTGACATGATTAATTTGCTTGACTGCAGGAGTACTTGCCTATGTTGGAGTCACGGGAGAGATTCCCGTCGACACAGAGACTGCGACCTGAGTTGTCGTTTCAGGACAGAGCTGCCATCGAGGAGATGGGTTTGAGACATATATTGTATGTGCCTGAGTTTCGGGCAAACATGGGTTTGCTGACTGCGCTTGCTGAGAGATGGCACTCGGAGACGTGCACCTTCCATTTGCCGATGGGTGAGATGACAGTCACCCTTGAGGATGTCTACAGGATTCTGCGGGTGCCAATCGATGGAGACTTGATTCCATATGATCGAGATGGTGACAGAGAGGCATTGAGACGGGTGTTCCAGGATCCCGACCTAGAGATGAGGGCTGGTCATGTGGCATGGGACACCATGACAGCCATAGGGTTAGCATTGCCAGCTGTGATTGGAGGAGTGATTAGTGGGTTCTTGTGTCCGGATAGGGCGACACGGGGATTGGCAGTGGGCTGGGGTGGAGCACTGGAGACACTGATGACACAGCATACCAGATACGCCTGGGGACCATGTGTATTAGCCCACCTGTACTATGAGCTTCATCAATTTGTATACCATGGGTCAGTGGGATTGGGCTGCGGGGTGACACTATTGCAGGTTTGGGCTTATGAGCATCTGCCAGTGACGAGGTCGATTCACTTCCGAGGCAGGGGACATGGACGCAGTTTTGTTCACTTGTACGATATGATCACCTCCCAGCCGCGGATTGGCAGGTTAGAGCATTGGCGGCGAGTGTTGGATGATATTGATGTAGTCATCTGGAGACCATATCTAGGATGCGAGGAGTGGGAGGATGACGCAGTGGAGTTGCCATACACCTTCCGGAGCAGGTATCTGATTGGGCGGACGCCCTATGTTTTAGAGAGGCAGCTTGTGGATAGGGTATGCAGGCAGTATGGCAGGATCCAGAGGATGCCACGAGGCTCGGGTATGTATGCTCGTACAGTTAGGGATCAGGCGCAGTGTGGGTCATTATTGTCATATGATCAGGCGGTCACTCAGCTGGCAGAGATGTTACCCCTACCCTGGGATATGTGGCCAGAGGTCGATGATGCTGGGATGGATGCTGAGTATTCAGCATATTGGGCGGAGCATCCATTCCCACGACTGATAGATCCAGGGGAGCTATTGGATGGAGATGGAGGAGGAGATGATGATGATGATGATGGCAGAGGTGATGGGGGTAGAGGCTGATGGAGGCGGAGGGGAGTAGTGGGAGAGAGGTGAGTTGCACCTCGGAGAGAGGGTGGAGAGGAGCGGCAGGCTCGGGTGGTGAGGGGTCGCGGTGGATTACCCCTACAGGTACCAGCAACATAGGATCCCAGGCAGAGACAGGGACAGGGACAGATGCAGGGACAGAGGCATGCACAGAGACAGGTACCCGTACAGGCACCAGTACAGGTACCGATACAGGGGCAGGCACCTGCAGAGGGAGAGCCACAGGCCGAGGCAGAGGGTGGGGATCCAGAGGAGGATGAGTTGATTGAGCTCAGAGAGATATGGTAGGGTCAGGCAGACGAGATACAGGAGTTGGAGAGGGAGAGAGACCGACTCAGGACGAGGCTCAGGGATACTGAGCGGGAGAGAGATCAGGCGATTCAGCGCTACACAGAGGCTGAGACAGCGCTGAGGGCAGGGAGGCAGGCGGCGGAGGACACAAGGGCAGGCTATGCATATGTCCTGCGGGCAGGAGAGGAGATAGGGTACTGGAGGGACGTCTACTACGGTGCAGTGCCAGCAGATCAGCGGGCGAGGAGCTTCCATAGACCGTCGCGTACAGCGACAGCTACGGGAGGGAGCCGGAGGAGGCAGGCATCTAGTGGTGGGGTCATGGGTCCTCCACCACCACCAGATAGAGGGGGCAGGCGAGATGATCCTGGGGCGGGTCCTTCAGGGGCTCAGATTCCATCGAGGCCAGGCGGCTCCGAGGGAGGGAGTTCATCATAGCCTTAGAGGGCTCCCATTGTATCAGTGTTGTACCATTCTTTTGTATTGTAGACACCTGCGGGTGATTGTAGCCATATGATTTTGACATCATTGTATCATGACACTTTTGATTATATATATGAGATGATTCATTTTTGCGGCAGCTATATGCATGTGTACCTATGTGATGAGATGTTCTTATGTGATGCTTTATGCTATGGATGCAAATATGTATATAATGCAATGCAATAGTTTTGTTCTTTTATGTTATATATGTGTATGCATGATGCAAATGTGTATGTAAGTAATGTAGATGAATATGATAATGCAAATGCAAAATGTAATTTGTGCTAACAGGTGTTGTGTGCAGGATGTGATGCAATTGTGAGATCTATATGTATGTATGAAATGCTTATATGTGGTAGTGTAGGTGCAGCTACATGAAATGCAAATATTTTTGGTGTGTCATTATACTCAGTCATGTGATAGCAGGCTACACGGACTCGAGGAGGATGATGGAAGTCAATCAAGAAAGGGGGCATGAAAGACAGAAGATATGAAAGTGAAAGAGCTTCTTGTGCGTTATCATCATTGAGCTTTATTATGGCAAGTAGGTTATGACAATCGAGGCATATGTTCGACCCAGAAAGTCATTGTACCTGTTTGCATGGAGATAAGACAATCACAAACAAGGAATGCCCCAGTTCATACTAGACTCACAGTGTCCTCATATCCTTGGACAAGTCATAGCATTACTAAGAGACAATCCACAGAAAGCAAATACAAATAGGTGACGATACCCCATCCTCGCCTTTCTAGTCAAAGACATCCTGGAGATAGAATCTCTAGTCAGAGACATCCCGGAAAAGCTAAAAGACATGTCACCAAAAAAAAGATGAAATCAAAAGAAAACCAAGACTCGACACCAACATCCACTGTAGTCTTCAAGTTTAGTGTCTCTTGTCACTTGTATAAGTCTTATTTGATTGTGGTCACAATGTTTACTTTCACAGAAAGGATAGATAGCACTGAACCATAATGTTGTCTGAGTCTGTTGAAAGATTTGATTTGTTGAAGCCCATTGTTGCTGCTGTGTCTTATCTGAAACTGACTGAATCCATGAAACTGATACTTTATTGCGGAGAAGATGAAACCTTATTGCGGATCTGTGATGCAAATGCTGCTTTATTGCGGATTGTGCGCGAATAGACTGAAGAAAACTGGAAGAAACCGTACTCCTCAAAACATGTGATGTTCTCAGTTCCACACCCATCACTAGACGTAGGATTTGCCTTAGCCACAGATAGGGTCTGATTTATTATGGATGGAAAGGGAGGTTTATTATGAATGGCGAACTAATCTTGGGTAGATCAATAACAAGCCATGATGGGAATGGGTAAGTTTATTATGAATGAATTGGTCGTGAGTGTGTGCAAAGTGAAATGATGAAGAGAATCCTGAAGGAGGGAGGAGCAATGTCTCTACGCATGGCGCTGGTAACCCAGTTTTCACCATGGTACTTGCCCAAGGCGCCACCGAAGTGGTTTTCACCGTTGGACGAAATTATTTCTCTTTACTTTTTTCGATTTTTCAATGTTTTTTGTGTCACAAGGCGCCTGTTTGCCAGGTTTTCACCAAGTAACGATTTTTTTTGTTTTATAATTTTTTTGTATTTTTGAATTAGGATATTCCGACGAGCTATGTGTAGAACCTGCGAAGGTGCATGCTGTTGATAGGATCCTCCAAAGGTTCACCTTCTGTAGTTGAGAGCTGATATGCCCCAGAGCCATATACTGCTGTGATGATGTAAGGACCAAGCCAGTTTGGTTCAAACTTGCCCTTCTTCTCTCTGTCTTGCTAATTCTTGGGGTTTTCTCTGAGAACCAAGTCACCTATCTCAAATGTGCGAGGCTTGACCTTATGATTGTAACTGCAACTCATTCGTTGTTGGTAAGCCTTGAGATGATTAAAAGCAGTTTGTCTCCGTTCATCCAGCAGTTCTAGTTCCTATAAGCGAGAAACCCTGTAGTCTTCATCAGTGATGATGTTTTGCAAAGAGACCCGTAAAGAGGGTAACTCGACCTCAATAGGCAAGATGGCTTCAGAACCATAGACTAGTGAATAGGGTGTAGCTCCTGTAGGTGTACGGACGCTTGTGCGGTAGGCCCAGAGTGCAGGATTGAGTTGGATATGCCAATTACGGCCAGCGTCGTCGACTGTCTTCTTGAGGATTTTAAGGATTGTTTTATTAGACGCCTCAGCTTGGCCATTACCTTGGGGGTAATATGGTGTGGAGAAACGATGGGAAATATGGAAGCGGTCACAGAGTTCACGAACATCCTGATTTTTGAAGGGACGCCCGTTATCAGTGATAATGGAAACCGGAATACCGTATCGGCAAATGATATAGTTAAGGATGAATGTAGCAATTTGCTTTCCCGTAACTTGTGTGAGAGGCACGGCTTCAATCCATTTTGTAAAATACTCTGTGGCAGTGATAATGAATTTATGACCATTAGAGGAAGGAGGGTGAATCTTGCCTATGAGATCAAGTCCCCACTGACAAAAGGGCCAAGGAGACGCAAGTGGTTGAAGTTCTTGTGCTGGCGCATGTATGAGATCTCCATGAATTTGACATTGCTTACATTTCTTGACAAACTGATATGAGTCTTTCTCCATATTGGGCCAGTAATATCCAGTCCTAATGAGTTTCTTGGCCAAGGTAGGACCACTAGCATGTGGACCACATATCCCTTCATGCACTTCACATAACGCAATCTGAGCTTCGTCACTTTCTAGACATCTAAGAAGAGTGCCATCTAGACCTCGCCGGTATAGGATATCAGCTAAAATGACATATCGAGAGGATTGGCGAATGAAGGTGCGGCGTTGGTTATTTGATAGATCAGGAGCTAGGGTATTGTCGCGAAGGTATGTGAAGATGGAGCCATATAACTGGGATTCAGGACCAACAACGCATATCATCTCAGTAGGCATTATCTCATATGAAGGGACCAAAAGGTTATCCACCAAGAACTCATAGCGGGTCTCGTTTGGAGGTAAATCAATCAATGAAGCAATTGTAGCCATGGCATCTACGACGCGATTTTGCTCTCTTGGTATTTGCTCAAAGTCTATCTTTGTAAAGTGTTGTTTCAGATCATCCACAATTTGTTTATAAGGCATTAACTTTTCATCTTTTGTTTGATAATCATCAGTTGCTTGACGGATAACAAGTTGGGAGTCTCCAAAAACACGAAGTTCTTGGATCTTCCATTGAACTGCAATTCGTAATCCTGTTGTTAATGCCTCATATTCCGCTATATTGTTAGTGCAAGGAAATGATAAGCGGTATGATTTTGGTATAGAATCCCCTTGAGGAGTTATAAAGATGATGCCAGCTCCTGCCCCATGCTGTGTATATGAGCCATCAAAGTATAGTTGCCATGGCTTTGCATGTGACACTGCTAAAATGGATTCATCTAGAAATTCTGAATTTAGAGGAACATCATCAATCATGGGAGCATCTGCTAATTGATCTGCGATGGCTTGTCCTTTTATTGCTTTTCTGTCCACATACTCGATGTCGAATTCACTCAGTATCATTACCCATTTGGCCAGTCGCCCAGTAAGCGTTGCCTTATTGAGAAGGTATTTCAACGGATCTATCCTTGCAACCAACTTAGTCTTATGAGTGAGCATGTAATGTCGTAATTTCTGTGAAGCAAAGACCACGGCGAGACATGCGCGTTCAATTGGTGTGTAGTTTAGCTCGTATCCCACCAATGTGCGACTGATATAGTATATTGCTTTTTCCTTGCCCCCAGCAATTTGTTGTGCTAAGAGTGCCCCTAGTGCTGTCGGAGTAGCTAATATGTATAGTAGCAGTGGTTGATCTGGAATTGGTGGCATCAGAACTGGTGGATTTAGGAGATAGTCTTTGAGCGTCTGGAAAGCCTGTTGACAGTTGTCATCCCATTTGAATTTGATGTTTTTATGTAGCAGGTGCTGAAAAGGATTACACTTATCCACCAGTTGTGCTATGAATCTTCGTATGGACTGGAGTCTACCTTGTAAGGATCGAAGTTGACTGATATTTCTTGGTGGTTGCATTTCCAAGATAGCTTTGACTTTTGCTGGATCCGCTTCAATTCCTCTTTTGGATACAATGAATCCTAGGAGCTTCCCAGAGGTTACTCCAAAGACACATTTCTTAGGGTTTAATCTTACTTTGTATTTTTCCAACCGATCAAAGGCAACTGAAAGTATGTCCAAATGTGTGTTTCTGTCTATTGATTTGACCAAGAGGTCGTCAACATAATCTTCCACAGTTACATGCATGAGATCATGAAAGATAGTAGTCATAGCTCTTTGATATGTAGCACCTGCATTCTTTAACCCGAAAGGCATGACATTCCAACAGAAAGTTCCCCACGGACAAGTCAATGCCGTTTTGTGTTGATCCTCAGGTGCAATTCTTATCTGATTATAGCCAGAGAATCCATCCATTAATGATAGCATTTCATGACCTGCTGTGAGATCAACGATCAAGTCAATGTTTGGTAATGGGAAGTCATCCTTTGGACAAGCTTTGTTGATGTCTCTGAAATCTGTGCAAATTCTGATGCTGCGATCTGGTTTACTGACAGGTACCAAGTTAGAGATCCATTCCGGATAATCAATTGGGCGTATGAATCTGACATCCAATAACTTCTCTAGCTCTGCTTTGACTAGTAATGCCACTTGTGGATGCATTTTTCTCAATTTCTGTTTTACTGGTTTTGCCCCTGGTTTGACTGTTAGATGATGCATTACCAAATCCGGATCCAATCCAGGCATATCAGCGTATGACCAGGCGAAGTTGATTTGTCGCTCTTTGAAGAAACTTATGAATTTTGACCTTTCAAACTCTGTCAGTGATTGAGCTAGGAATATGTTGTGCGGAACCTCTTCTGTACTGATGTTTGTTTTGATAGTTTCTTCTACCAACATGGATGATTTTTCCTCATATGATGATGGGAGAATGTCGAGCCTTCCATCTTCGGGCGCCTCAGAGAGGTTTTCACCCTCAGATACGTCCTTTCTTTTTACTTTTTGGGGGTCAGATAATGCCATAGTGTGGTTTTCACCATAAGACCCTTGATTTGTTCTTATTTTCACATTTTTGCGACTGGAAGGTCCGACACCCTCACCAAAATATGCCACGCTATTGAGTTCTATGGTGTATCCCGCTTTGTGGTCTCCAGGGGGAAGATCATCTCGTATGCCTAGATAATCAATAAAAGCTTCATCGTTTTGGAATGTATCCAACTGTGCAGGTCCTTCATTATCCCAGTCAATGAGTTGGTGATGAACGAGGGGAAGGTCGTTAATGTCTTCAAAGTTAGCGGGGCTAAGAGTGAAGATGTGGTTATATTCGGGTATGTCAATGTAATTATCGAGGTCATCGATGGCACTCTCCTCATCAGTCTCAATCACGAGCGAGTCCAAATTATCATTACTAGTAGCGCATTCCGGAACAGGTGTTCTCATCCTATGTGATTTCAACCTAGAACCTTGAGACAAGGACTGTGTAGACTCCTCATGGGTTGTTTCTTGACCAACTCTGAATTTGTTATAAAACTCCTCCTCTTCTGTGGGTTCACCTGGCTCTCTAAATGTCTCGGTGAGCTCATAGTCACTGGAGGATTTGTCTGAACCCCATTCCCATTCGTTGGAGTCTGTGGAATAGCAATCCTCTTGTTGAATTTTGGCAATTTTGATTCGTGATGCCTCTTCTGTCCTTTTAGTGTGGATCTTGGAAGTCAGAAAACCAAGTCCTTTCGAGCGTTCCCTTTTTATAGTCAATTCAGGTTGTAAGGGCTCCATAATGCCTTCTTTGCTTAACCCAAGAGGGCTTTTTCCATCATACCCAATTTTTTGTAAAATCTTGAAGCCTTTGCCATATTTCTCACAGGGTATATTGATCTGATCTTGTGTATCATCTTCAATGTCTTTGTAGAGCATTTTGTATAAGCCTTCCTCTTCCAATTCGCCCCATCTTTGAAAGGTAGTAGGGTCCCATTTGAGCGTCATGATGAATGTTTGCTTGTTAGGATGCGGCCTTCCATATTCTTTTGGAGAGTTCATGACTTGTCGTAAATACATGGTCTAATTTAAAGTGTATTCTCCCATGCCTTTGTCCTGAAATTTGCCTTTAAGTTCACCTTGTTTTGATGTCGAAGGTTTTAATGACTCAGGATCAATGTATGCCGAAGAAGAAACAGCTTCACGATTACTGGGAATGATGGTCTCAGTATGTGATCTCAAGTTATTGCAATATATGAACGGATTAGGATCGTCGTTAACTGTTACCTCGACTCCATTGTGAGGAAATTTAATGCATTGGTGATATGTCGATGGGACTGCCCTCATTTCATGAATCCAAGGACGTCCTAGCAATATATTATAAGTGAGATCTAAATCCAGGACTTGACAAACCACATCCTTTGTAACTGGCCCAATTCTTAGAGGTAAGGTGACCGTGCCCTTAGATGAGCATTCTTCATCATCGTATGCCTTGATGGTGATTTGATTTTTTGAATTCACAGCTTTATCGGAATATCCCAATTGTTTAATTGTGCTCAATGTACAAATGTTTAGACCTGCTCCTCCATCTATCAGGACTCGTTTTATTCGATGTTTGTGTATGAAGGCTTCAATGTGTAATGGTGCATTATGTGGCTGACTTACGGAGGCGTCATCAGCTTCTATGAATGTAAGGGAATGTGGAATGGAAAGGTATCCCACCATGGCTTGAAACTGGTCCACGTTCAGATCAGTAGGAACGGCGGTGTCTCTCAAGATTTTGTCAAGAATAGCTTTATGAGCGGGGGATATGCGTAAGAGCTCAAGGATGGAGATGAGCGCGGGTGTCTTCCCTAACTGTTCTACAAGGTCATACTCAGGTTTGGTAGATGAAAAAGCAGTGTTTTTAGTTGAAGCACCTGGCAAAGTAATTTTACCTCGATGAGTTGTAACATGACATTCAGAGGTAGGCTCGGAAGAAGATCCAACACCTCTTAGGACAATCTTGGGTCGCTGAGGAGGGTTCTCAGGGTTTTTGTTCTTGATGGTAATAGTAGAGATATGATTGTCCATCGAGATATGATTGATAGTTGAATCATAGTTGTAAGGTGCTCTAGTATAGTTGGCTTGATCATCTGTGACTTGAGCTTTTCCCTTGTCGTGTTTTGGGAATGGTTCCTTAAACATCTCATGTTCTTGATTGGATGAGTGTCCCTCAATCTCAATGTCACCTCTATCAATGAGATCTTGCACAATGTTCTTCAGTCGATGACAATTTCCTGTTTTATGACCCTTGCTTTTATGAAATTCACAATACTCATCATCATTCCACCAATTTGGTTTGACCTTTGGTTCATATGGCGGGAAATCTGGAATTGTGATCACCTTGTTTGCCACCAGCTTTTTGAAGACTGACTCAAGTGGTTCTCCCAATGGAGTGTACTTCCTTCGTGATCTAGAAGTTGTTTGAGTATTCACTTGATTACTTGTAGAATTTGATCCTGAAAAGATGAATTTGGGTCTCACTGTGTTGGCATCAACAACACCATCATTGACTGTGTTCTTGTTTTTATTCCAAAATCTTGGCTTGTCTTTTCCTTTAAAGTCATCTTTGTTTTCCTTAAATATCTTAATGACTCATTGTTCAATTAGGACCTTTTCTGTTGCTAAGCCTTTTTCGATAACGTCCTTGAAGGTAGACAAACAAGCTTTTCTTAGATCATAGCCAATGTCTTTGTTAACATTCTGGGTGAACATCTCTACCATTTGTTTTTGTGGAATTTCACAAGAGCATCTACTGGCTAGATTTCTCCATCTTTGTAAAAATGATGCAAAAGATTCTCCCTCTTTTTGCCTGGTGTTGCACAAAGTAGTGACTGATATGTCAGTCTCTATGTTATAGGAGAAATGTTGAATAAATGCCTCTACTAAGTCACCCCATGACTTAATACCAGGTGGGAGTTGGGAGAACCATTCCATAGCTTGATCGCCTAAGCTTTGTGGGAACAATCTCATCAAGTATGTCTCTTCTGCTACTACCTCAATGCAAGCTGTGAAAAACTGTCTTATGTGTGGCTTAGGATCCCCTTTTCCTCTATACTTGTCAAATTTAGGTGTCACAAAATGTGTAGGAAATGGGGGCATTGGAATGCTCTTGTCAAATGGATAAGGACATATGTCTCTCATTGTGTATGCTGGCTTTGGTGCATTTATGTCCTCCATGTTCTTTTGTAAGTCCCTGATTTGTTGTTCCAAACTGCTCTTAGGTGGAGATCGACTTCTTGGACCATATCTTATGTTTGAGGTACCCATTGGAGGAGGTGCATGTTGCATATATGGATGATATTGATCATACACATGTTCATATGGAGGAGGTCTGTAATGATGTTGCATATATGGACCACTTGGTATAGATTCATGTTGAGGAACACCATATCTATTTTGTGCATGTATACCATACTCTACAGGCATGTCATGCTCTATTGTATTGCCCCCAAATTTGACATGAGGTTTCCTTGTGTCCAAATTTTGAGCATGCCTTGGAATATCCCATTGCTTTGGTGGTTGATCCTTAGCATTGATATGTGATTGAGCATATTTTTCTCCATAAGACTTCCATAATGGTCTGCGAAGATGAGTATCATATGTTTGACCATGTGTATGTGGGACCTCTGGTTTTTGAAGCAAAGCTGATGGTGATTTAGGTACCATGTGTGGTGGTCCTCTATTTCCTCCACTATTAGGTCTCCTTTGATGCATGTTGGAGTGAGGTTGCTGCAAAGGTCTATGTTCCATTATTTGAGACATGTCAAAATCATGAGGTATCTTGGCTCCACTTTGCGCCATCATGTGTAAGAAGTATTGTCTATCCCTCCTCATTATCTCCTTAATCAGTCGATTGAAATGGGGATTCATAATGGATTCTTCCACATCTGCTGAATGTATTGATAAGTTGTCCAAATTGTCATTATGTGTAGCATTGTTGTTCAGAGTGTCCATGTTCTCAACATTTGGGATGTTTCTATAAGCCTCCATGTCAGGTAATGTAGTGTGATCAGTATTGAAAAATAAATCATTGTCATACTCATAAGAACTCATGTTTGCGGACTCTTGAGCTTCTTTAGTTTCTCTCCTAGATTTTTGAAGACGGGTTTCAACCATGAACTAGGTATTAACCAAGATGTGTGAGACTAGATGAAAATGGAAAAAGTATGGAAGACCAAGAGTTGGATGAAATGTAAATGAATCTGAGGTGTACTTGCAATGTCCAAAGTGTAAGACCAAGTATGTATGTAGTAGAGTAGGTGTGACTTCCAAAGAGAGGATAGTTTCTCTTGATGAGGTAAGCTGACCTTGACCCTAAGTAAGACCAAATGAGACCCAAAGGTAAGAAACCTTGATGAGGGACCACCTAGCAAAGTGTTGTTGTATGTAGTGTATTGACAAAGTATGATGAGGACAAGCAAGTGACCTTTTGACTCAAGTTTAGACAATTGTGAATGTAATGAGATGTGAAGCAATGATGGACTATGTGAGACCCAAAGACAGGTTGAATGCTAAATGAAAACCTTAGAGAGATGACCTAGGAAGCTCAAGATTTCCGAAACTGACTGTGTTTGCTTGCTGGACTGTAACAGTTTTTCAATTCTGGACACAGACGCGACTGTATACTGCACAGACGCGGTTTCCTAACACAGACGCTACTCTGTTTAACATAGACGCGCTTCTGAGATTTTCCTGTTTATGTTTGTTGGATTGTAACAGTTTTTTTTTCGATTCTGGACACAGACGTGACTGTATACTTCACAGACGCGGTTACCCGACACAGACGCTACTCTTTTTAACACAGACGTTGTTATAAACACAGACGCTATTCTGCCCTTCACAGACGCACTTAGACAACACAAACGCGGTTAAAACAGACACAGACGCATTTCTGTAAAATTTGTGCAATTTTTTCCAATCTGTGAAGTCGTTTTGTTGTGACCAAATCTGACTGTTTGACTGTTTTTCGTGACAAGAGGACACAATGTTGATGAGGACTCAATGTTTGCTAGTGCTTAGACTCCAAAATGACTCCAAGAAAAGTGTGTTGTTTGATGTAAAATTGTTTTGCATACACTTGAAGACACAAAAGACACAATGTTTTGTTGTTTGGTCTTGATTGTTTGAATGTTTAACATAAGTCAAGCACAATTCTTATGGCTGGCCAAGACAATAGTTGTTGAACCCACATGGGGTTTTACCCCCGAGGCTACGCTATTCAGGGCGGATACTTAGATGCTTGACCTCACTGGCTCCACCCTCGGCACTCACTTCTCGGGTCAGTCAAGCATCAGTCCCCATGAAAACTCCCCATGGCGAACTTTGTATCTCTACTAAGAACCGTATGTGTGTGGGCCGCTACCAGAGGTCCGACCTCCTGCCCCAACAACTAGAAGGATTTGGGCCTCTACAACAAAATGGTGCTAGTAAGGGCATCCGCTTGTGTGGCCATACATGCGGCACTTTCAGCTCTATAAATACAGAAGGCTCCCAGCCGGTAGGGGTTACGCCCTACAACTGATCAAATAAATTTGATCAAACGGGTTTATGGGGAGACATAGTGTCGGTATGAACTAATTAGCACACGTTATTCATAGTTTTCACCATGAATACATTTGATTATAGTGGTTCGGATGAGGTGGGTTTTCCTCGCTACCACTTGGGTCGTCCTCTTCTCACTAGTAGTCCTAATGACCACACGGGAAGACAGGCCCTCTAAAGAATAAACAAAAAGAGCCTATTGCTCAAGACACAAAAGACAATGATTCAATTTTAGTGCACCAATGGAAGTGTTTGCTAGTCTATGACAACAAGGCACACAATAAAATTCAAAAACCCTAGCCAAGGACCTGCAACAAAAGTTGTTAGTAGTTCGGGTTGTTTCAAATGATCACCCCTTCCTGCAAGCACACAAGTTAGGTAAATTTTAAAACCCAAAAGACTTTGTGAAAATAGGGGCCTTCAACCAAACGATTTTGCTTCCAAGACAAGCTACACCAATTTTGTTAGCTAGATCTGAAAGTGTTAGTCCAAAATAAACCAGGTCTGAAACCCTAAGTACAAAATCCGAAAATTGAATCAACGAAAAATTTCAAAATTCCGAAACAGTAAATACACAGACGTTGTTACCCTCAACACAGACGCGTTTGTATAACGCAGACGCGGTTCTGTTATGCACAGACGCTCCTTTCCGACACAGACGCGAGTGAATGCGACACAGATGCGCTTCTGTAACACAGACGCGGATAGAAAAGACACAGACGCGCCTATCCCGGAACCTGTAAAACGAAATACTAACGAAACACAGACGCGGATAAAGTTGTCACAGACGCGCCTGAGAATCAAAAACGCGATCCAAAGGTGCGCAGACGCGAAAATATCAAAAATGCTGCCGAAAATGTCCGATCTGCAACTTCAAAACACAAGATCTGCAACAAGGAGGTTAAATGCAAAGGGACAAGCGTCCCACCGGGCATGCCAAAATGTATATGGTGAAAATGGATAACAATAATAACAATATTGAAAGGCTAAATAGATTCAACCACAAAACCCTAGCCTAACAATCAACAAAGATCCACCATAACATATGAAGATTACCTAAGACAATGCAAATCAAATGAAATCACAAAGATTATACCATCACATGTCCAATAGGGTTTTGATCTCCATTCTTCCTATCTCCATTGATCTTGCTTGATATATTTGCTCTCAGATTTTATGTGCACAAGAGCTCAACAAAGAATGGAATGTGGTTGCAAGTAGGATCGTAGTGTAGTCAAGTCCTCCAAATTGTCGATTAGGGTTTGATAATGAAGGAAGCATCTCCTTAAATAGAAGACACTATATGAAATGGAGGGATAAGATTGAGAGGTGTAAAAGGAGGTCGGCTATGATTAGAGGGTAGGTAAAAGAAATAATAAAATAATGAGAGGGGTAGGTAGTGTATGAATTAAGAGATGAATGACATGTGTCATGGGTAGAAAAGGCTAATGAATTAATTAAATAAATAAAGATTTATTTAATTAATAGAAGAAGTGGGATAATTAAATAAATAAAATATTTATTTAATTTAGGAAAAGGATAATTTAAATAAATAAATGTATTTATTTAAATGAGAAATAAGGCTAGAAGAGGATAAATGAATTAATTAAATAAATAAGGATTTATTTAATTAATAGAAGAATTAGGCTTAGATAATTAAATAAATAAAATATTTATTTAATTAGACATGACAATTTTGGGTGTCTACAATAACTTTCCCACTTATGTGCAAAAAAAGTCAATTTCCTAACCTTTGGTTACAATAAGCAACATAAGTCACTTTTTACAAAAAGAACAACTTGAAACTTTATAATTTTGATGAAAAACAAAGTAATGTTATGTTGAGGTACTTCTTTGTCTTCATCCACTTCATTTGGAATTTCAAGATGTCTTTCCATTATTGCGTGTTATGTAGTATACTATCCAACGCTCCACATAATGCCATGTTTTTTGTCAAACAAATGTACACGGTGCCTATGCATTGCAATCTGCATCTATGAGTACCAGAGTAGCTACAATTATAACCATGCTCTAATAAATCGCCATTCACCAATCGTGGAATTCGGGTTTACACTTGCCACTGCATGTCTTTGCAGCATCCTGTCATATAATTTCACGAGCCTTGTGTGAACTTACGGATTTGCAACTTCATCTACCAGAGCGGTTGTGACCACAACACCTACGCAATTCTTCCATTATTATGCGTAGATGGATGTCTATTGGAAATTTGGGTATATCCTGCGATTATTGTATTTGGAGAGATCTCATTTATTCCCCTCACGTGCTACGTTAATGCCTCCATGGTCTGCATTCGCTGGGAGACAAAGTTCTTTGAGGTGAATTGTCAAACATTTCACGTGCATTGTTTGTTCTTCCACGGTGCATTCATGTCTACCACGATATTCTGTCAAACAGTTCACGTGCCACGTCAAGGCTTCCATGGTTTGCATTTGTCGAGGGACACATTTCCTTGAGGCGATTTGTCAAACTGTTAAATGTCTTGTCTATGCCATTCACTACTGCCAAACACTCTACGTGCATTGTCTTTTGATGGATGTAATACCCCATTCCATTTTGTGGATAGCCTGCAACCATCGCATTTCCTAAGACCACATTGTTGGGATTAACACCTGCCAAAGAGACGTTTCTTTGAGAGATTTTGTTAAACAGTTTACATGCGTTGTCTGTGCATCCATAATTTGCAGCATGCGTTGTATTCTTGTCAAGCATCTCATGGATATTGTCTATTCTTCCCCATTCTGCAACATTCAGACATGTTACATGTATTATCTATCAGAGTTGTTGCACTTTGACAAAACAACTAACGACTTTATCATACATTTACAGTTTGCAGCTATTCAAACATATGATTCGAGGCAAATCATGACTCGAGCTATGGTTCCATGGTTTGCATTCATAAGCACACCATGTATTGTTTACCAGAGCAGCTGCGACTACAACATCTAATGCGATTCCTTTATCCTCTTATGCCTTGACGAATATCATGTCAGATTAACTCAACCTCAGCTAAAGGCATTCATTCATTTTGACAATCTATGCCTTCCACACTTCGCATCCATACTCCATTTCAGGTATATCCATGCTTCTTTCAGTGCATTGATGATGTTCATAATCCTTCTATTTGAAGCTTTCTTTTCCTCTCTTTTTTAAAAAAAAATCTTATGAAAAAAGGTTAAGAATGCTCATTTTTTAGCATTTCTAACCTTTCTGACAAAGTGGGACCCGAAAGGTTAAGAAATGAGGTTAGAAATGCTGAAAAAGTGAGCATTTCTAACCTTTTCATTAAAAGTTAGAAATATGGGTTAGAAATGCTCAAAAAGTGAGCATTTCTAACCTTTTCATTAAAAGGTTGAGAAATGAGGTTAAGAATGCTCAAAAAGTGAGCATTTCTAACCTTGTGCTTCAACAAGCTATCCTTTACACCTTGGAAACCATTTTTCATTGAGAATGAATCAAGGAAGAATGCCACCAATGTCTAAAGACGATTTTCTTGTCACAAATGACCAAACATATTGAAATAATTTAAAATATTAAATTATCATTTGAGAAATAATTTAAATATTTTAAATTATTTCAATATGTTTGGTCATTTGTGACAAGAAAATCGTCTTTAGACATTGGTGGCATTCTTCCTTGATTCATTCTCAATGAAAAATGGTTTCCAAGGTGTAAAGGATAGCTTGTTGAAGCACAAGGTTAGAAATGCTCACTTTTTGAGCATTCTTAACCTCATTTCTCATTTAAATATATCGCTTTGGCTAGAGAAAAATGGCATAACTTTCAAACGGTAGGGAGTTACATCCTGAAATTCGAACTACGCGTCAATGGAAGGGAAATAGGTCCATACGATTATTTACACCTCATGAAAAAGACTTAAATGAGATATTTTAATCATTTGGGAGCAATAGACACCAAAAATTGAAAGTTTAAAATACGACAAAGTATAAACTGGGTTCAAGTGAAAGTTGGATATGTGATACAAAATGATGTTTAGATCCTGGTTTCCCTCAATTTGTGGTAATTCTCAAAATTCTTCCATTTTTCATATTTTGACTAGTAATGACCTTGGACAACGTTCTCATTACCTACACATAAATGCTCATTGGACCTTTTTCCAACCTTGGGAACAATTTGAAATTCAAATAATAGGTATGCCAAATATGAGGGCAACAATACCTTAATTAGATTTATATATTAGATTATGCAGTCTAAAATTAACCATTAATCATAACAGAGTCAGAGATATTTCACTATCCTTGTTATTGAATTAGTCCCAAGCCTTGCAACCCTAATAGAACCATTGAGTCCTTACAATATTCATCTAAAAATACTAAGTTAAGTAAAGCTTTATCTAACTATTTTAGATATCAGAAAACCAAAAACATATAGTCCAAAAACTGATTTCATTCTTCCATTACTGTCAAGTCGATGATATTGTCCTTATTTGTCTGGACTGGGTTCTCCATCTTAGGCTCCATGCCTGAATTGCTACCAAATGCTCCATCCTTCGCCTTATGTTTTCCTTTAACCGATGATGCTCTAATGATCACGGGTGACACTATAATACGTGTGGCGTCTCACCGTTATCCATAAACCTACATACTATCCTTTGTAATCATGTTGCGATGGTGACTATACTTCATTATGTTATGTGTGCCCCTCTAGCTTAGTTAGTTATTGTGATCTTAATAAAAGTGCTTGAAGTTTATCTTTGAATCTTATATTTGTATATTTTAATGTATCTAAGATCGGCCCTAGCTAATCTCGCTTTATTAAATAATTGGGCTCTGGATTATCAATCCAATATACCTAATCCCCTATTCTTTCAATGTAATGTCCATCTGTTCCTAAATTAGCCAACCTATTAGCCTCTCTACTACCATCTCGATGTATATGGTTGATTGTTGTGGCTTTGAAGAGATTAATAAGATTGTTTGCTCTTTCTAGTAAAGAGTTAAGTTTCCAGTTAGGTGAATTTTTTGTTCTAATAGCGTTAATGATAATGAGTGAATCCCCTTCAATGGCCAATTTTTTAACACCTAATGCTCTACTGAGAAGGAGGTCCTCTACTAGGGCCTCCATTTCTGCTAAGTTATTAGTAGTCTTACCAATAGGTTTGGCCAATGTGGCACATGTGAATCCACCCCAATGACGGATTATGCATCCAATCCCTGCTAAATATTAGTATTTAGCTTTATTAACTTGTAATAATTATAATATTTATTGATTACATCATCATCATCATTATGAAACTATGTAATTTTAGTGTCATAAATTGTATACCTTAATAATTTAACACTAGGTTTGGACCTTCTTTAGTGGATGTGTCTAATTTATGCATGATTGTGCTCAATTTCTAGACCATTTTCATAAACTTGGTGCATTCCCCTATTCATGGCATTTTTCATGGGCACTATTGCTAGGACTATGGCATTGGGTGGCCGTATCCAAGCTATTAGAGGTTCATTTTTAAAGAATGAAAGTCAGCTTTACAAATAGTATGAATTTGCCTTGCTTTGTTGGTCTTCCCCAAAAATTAATTTTGAAAAGGTGTAAGTTGTATATAAATACAACTTCTTCCCTTATTTGAAACTCTAAGTCTTTCAAACAAGCATCCTAACATCATATCAATCAAATCAAGCACAAGTCTACATTCAAGCATACAAGTTTGTTACAATAATCATGATCAATCATATTGTGTTTCTTCATGTTGAAATCATGCACTAACATGTTGCAAGACTTCATTCCATCACATCAAGCCTTGCATGAGATTCTATCAAAATAATTTCATACTTGAGGTAATATCTTGTCAATTCAACATTTCATTACTTGTTTAGTCTTTGTCCTTGCAAAGACACGCAGTCTTTTCGTCATCATCGCTATTGTGGAGGTGGGAACACCAACATGAGGTTTGACTTAGTCAAGACCCTATACAAAACAATCTCATTTCCCTTCTTTTTGTGAGTGCAAGTTCAAATTTGACAATGAAAAGGCTATTCGAGTGCAAAACATACAATTATAGGTTGCAACGGATTTCAAACAGACAAAAAACCTTAGACTAATTTTCCCAATGCCCATGTCCTTATGTTTTGAGTTGGATTTCTAAGAGGAAGTGTTTCAAAGCCCTAGATTGCATTTCAAATCACCTTCTTTAGTTTTAGACACCTTCAGACTAGAGGACCTAGCACCCATGTTTGACACTTTCTGCTCTAGATTTAATATATGGATTCTTCTTTGTATCTCTACATCAGATTTGTCTTCTTGTTTCAATTAATCTTTCTTTATCTATTGTTTTCTATCAAATTCCATCATTTTGCTACCATTAACCTAGATTTCATACACACATTTCACAATTTCATTTCTATTGCAAAAAAAGGAACAAAATCTCAGTTCTTAGCTCTCCTTTCAAGATTGTAGTTAAGCATATTCATGTTCCAATGTTATACAAGGGAATTTGAGATCTTTAGTTTACATTAATAGGCCTAGGATATCATTTCCCTAGATATCATTTTGGTGAACCCAATGTGTCTTATACTTGCATTACTTATGATTTTGCATCTAATTAATTGATTCATGTTTGCAATCATTTCTAAAATTTATTGCTTATTTACTTGCACTTAATTCATTGGTTGATTAATTACATCATTGTTTTTTATTAAAAAAAGCAACAAAACAAGGGTGTTGATCCTAAACAAGTTCAGGTCAAATCAGGCAAATAACAGCAAAGCAGAAGACCACTATAGAAAGGCCTACCCAACTAACAACAACAACAACACAAAAGTAGAATCCACATCAAGAGTGGGGAGAATCACCCAAAACTTGACACGAAAGAGTTTGGAGGAGGAAGACTTACCTTTACGCCTATGACAAACAATAGTCCAAGCAATACTATGATTAAGAACATCATTTCTAGAGGCAACAAGCGAGGAGATCCCCTCAGAGTCTTTGTTAGCACCTAGAGTAGACTATAGTTGTAGAACAACACTTGGAGAAGACTCAACTGGGGCAAACTATTGTTGCAAAATAAGAGCAACAAGAGAAACAACCTCAAGGCCTAAGGAGGCCACACCAGAAGGATCTAGGGGGGACAGCAAAGGCCTTAGCGGAATTAAAAGACAACCTTATCTCAAGAGGAATCATCATTAGCATGCGAAGAGTCATCAGAATCAGGAGCCTTTATAGTCAAATGAACAGCAGTAGCATCTTCCCACCAAGTAGCAACACCTTTACAGCAAGAGAATAATCTAAAGCTAAGTGGCTAGTGGAGAAGCATCTACAACAGCAAAAGGGGAGGCCCTCATAATTCAGTGATTGAATCCATGGCCTATCCCCAACCATAAACACCACATCTCCTAAGAGAGGCATAGAGATGTCAATGTCAATTAAAATCCAAGCAAAAGTAGAATGACCCATTAAGGACATGAAATCATCAACCTTCAAGTATCGTCTAGTAGAGTTGCCAATGGCCTTGTAACAAGAATGCTCCCAAAAATTAAGAGGAATATTAGGAAGGCAAACCCACACTGGATACACATTTATTGGTTCAGTAAGAGGGTTAAATGAAGTTGTCTAGGATTTGATCGTGAGAGAATTAACTCTGCAGGCCCACAACTTACCCAACATCAAGTCATGGTAATCAGAGGAAACAAAGGAAGCAATGGAAAAAACCCTAGCACAAGGGAAAAGCTCAATGTTACCATCAACCAAAGGCTTCCAGCAATCACTCACCCAACGATGAAGATCAAGGAGAGAAGGCCAAAATCCAGCGAATCTAGACACCAACCCACAACATTTGTATAAATCAACATTTTCAACCACATCTTGACCACAAACCACAACAGTGGAGTTTTTGGCACATGGAAGAGGGTGAGATTTCCCATGGGAGAATGAGTAGTTGCAGATCTGGCAACACAAGCAAAGCTTCGCCTACCAGCAGTAGAAAAAGATCCGAGAGGGACCTCAGCACCCATAGTAACCCTGGCAAAACCATCGTCGTCTAAAACCCTAACATGTCCACCATTTGAAGCAACGGGAGCGAGAACACCACCCACCAAAATCGATGAAGAGGACCTAGCCCAACCTAAAAGGGGCGACCTAGGCAGTGCAGGCCTAGAGAAAGTCATTGCAAGAGAAAATGCCACAAGCGTAGAGGGAGCAACGGTACTGCAAGAGCTACAGACATTGTAGGAGGAGTGGGAGCCATTCATTCAAAAACAACTACTATACTAAGTTATTAATTGAATCATTGTTTTTTATTAAGAAAGTAGCAAAAAACAAGGGTGTTGACCCTTAATACAATAGCCTATAGCCAGAAAGATAGAAAACCCCAAAAAAATTTGATCAAACCAAAAGAAAAGCCTGTCAAACCAATAACAACCCAAAACCCTACTCAGGGAAGGGGAAAGACACCTGTACCGAGAGGAGGGGTATGGGGGAGGGAAGAAGACTTCCCCTTCCTCCTACGACAAACCACAGTCTAGGAAATACTATCATTTGGAACCTCAAAAGGGAGAACATCCGAAGAGGACTCTGCAGGTTTATAATCAGTAGCATCAGTAGAGTGTTGCATAATAATAGCAGCAGGCAGTTGCAGAGGAACAACATCAAGACCAAATTCAGTAGGAGTAGAATGAAGCTGCAAAATAGGAGCAACAAGTGTTGAACCCTTAGGGACGGAAGAAGCCACAACATTAGCATCGACAGCAGCTTCAATAAAAATAAGAGGCACCACTTCATCCCAGGAAGAGGTCACATCCTACTGAGAGGAAGAATCGGAATCAAAAGCATAGACAATCAAGTGATCAACTGTAGCATCCTTCCATCAAGTAGCAGTGCCCTTGTGACACAAACGAGAGATATATGAAGCTAAATGACTCGTAGAAAATAATGTCCTACAAAAAAAGGGGAGGCCCTTAAAGTCCAGTGGTTGAGTCCAAGGCCTATCCCCGACCATAAGAACCACATCCCCAAGGAGAGGCGAAGAGATGTCAATATCGATTAAGATGTGGAAAAAGGTGGAGTGGCCCATGGAAGATGTAGCATCACCAACCTTCAAGAAACAAAAAATAGAGTTACCAATGGCCTCATAGCAAGAATGCTCCCCGAAATGAAGGGGAAGATTCGGAAGGTGAACCCAAACTAGACGCATATTAAGTGGTTCTGTAAGAGGGTTAAAAGAAGTCGCCCAAAGCTAATAGATAGAGAAGAACTCCCCAAGCCCAAAACTTGCCCAATATCAAGTCATGATCAAATGAAGAATCAAAGGAAGCAATAAAAAAGCCTTTAGCACAAGGGAAAAGCTCAATACTAAGAGCAACCAAAGGCTTCAAGGAATCACTCACACAATGATGAAGGTCCAATAGCGAAGGCTACAGCCCAAAGAATCTACACACCAAAGCATAGCGTTGGTAGAACCCAATGTTATCCATAACATCCTATCCACAAACCACCATAGAGGAGGATTGGAAATAAGGAAGAGGACGAACCCCATTGGAGGGTTGGGCAACAGATCTGGCCACACGGGCAAATTATGCTTACCAGCAAAAGAAGGTCTGGGTGGGACCTTAGCACCCACAACAAGGTCACCATTAGTAGCAGCATCACCAGACGAAGGAGCAGCACTATTAGCTAGAGCTTCAACAACAGCTACATCCCCAAGAAGGGCGTCCACAAGGGGGGAGGGCACAAACCACTCACAGTCGGAACCACAAAGGCACCCATGCGAGGGAAAGGACTCAAACCATCCAGCATGGGGGCCAAAGTCGCAGGACGAGTGGAGGACAAAGCCTACAAAGCAGGAGCAGTAAACAAGTTTGAGTAGGCGAGAGCAGTATTCAAATCAGAGTGGGCAGGAGCAGCATTGAAGAAGTTTTGTATTCATTAATTGCATCATTGTTATTTCATATTACATTTGTAATAAAACTTGTGTGATAAACCAAACATTATAAACCCAAACAAACTTCCCTCTTTCATCTAGCTTTCCTCTTTTCATTGCTTTTGGCGAGCACCCGTGTTTCTGAAGCTTATATTTTTATGAGTTTCAAAATCTATTGTTTTGAATCTAAGATTCATGTAAGAAGAATTACTAACTCGTGACTTCTCGTAATTTAACTAGTATCAGTGTTGATCTTGAGTTGCATGTTGACTTGTTCCCATCAAGAAACCCAAGAGAGCAATCATTCTTTAATCCAACACACATCTTGCCTTCTATACCTAAAAAAATATCCCTCATGATTATCATGATGAGGATGACCCTGCAATTCAAGTCTCTAACGAACAATTAAAGAAGCTAGACAAATAATTGGAAGGCTTTCAATAATTTGTGAGTATAAAATACTTGGTCAAAGAGGTCATCCCTCTTATTGAAATTTTAAGGATATTGATACAAAGTGACTCACATGGTGTGGATATTCTACATATCATAGCTCACATAGTTGATGAAAACACTATGACAATAGCTATTTGCACATAAATGCTTGGATATATGGCTCGTCAACACGAAATGGAGATGTAGGAATCAATACCAATTATGGTACCTTCTATTCCTACATTCATGATGGGTGCTCCATCATAATACATTTCATTATAGTTTATGCTTTAAAATTTTAATACTCTGTGAACTAATATGCCTGGCGGCATCCTTATTGCACTCATATTTACTCATTTTTGCTATTATATTCTACTATTAGAAGTAATATTAGAAATGATGTCTTGTGGTATAATGTTTGCCTTTTTGCTTGTTTATACATGTGAATAGCATGATAATTGAAATAATGTCACCGTATTATGTTTTATCTTCATAAATGTATTATTGAATATGTTTTGAGTAAACAAGCAGACTCAACGGACAAATCCAGGTTGGTTGCCACAAGGTCGATTACAACTCATGATCGCTCTAGTAGATAAGATCTTCTTGATCTTCTTCACACCTATTCCATTGGCGGCCTGCTAGAACTTAACTTCCTTCTAAAGTTAATTTATTTCTTGTTAAGTTTTCTCCAATTTGGTTTTGTATTCGTTACTTTGCTTTAGGCGAGTAACCATAGTTTGAATTTAAATAAAGGATATATAAATATCCCGATGTTCTCTGTAGTATGTAATAGGAAAAAATAGACAGTAAGATAGTCAACAGTAAAGCCTTACATTTTGTAATGACCAAGTTTTGTTTTACTTCCTCCTGGAAGTTTATTTCAATGAAAATAGAAAGTTGATCTGAAATCTTGTGTTTGGGATCCCACCAGAGGAAGACCAACGCCCACTCAACCGAAGGGAGGTGATCCTTGAGTTATTATTCTTTCATTTTCAGTTTGAAGCATTGAGATTGATTTATTTTTGTTCAATTAATGTGATGTTGAGTTTTGAGTAATTAGGAAGTTAATTTCAGAAGTTAAGTGTTTATTTAATGCAGATATTGTTTGGTAGATGAATGTTAGTTTCAATTTACAGCCTTGTTAGAATACATTTCCATTAGATGTGTTTTGTTGTTAAACTAGTTAATGAGATGATGAATTTGAAGATTAAGATGAGAGCAGAATTGTTGTTAGATGAACCCATGGATTTAGTTTTTCTTATGCTTTGATAGACTAGATTTCATTTTCCACAAACATAATTTAGATTTCCTTTTCAACAAGCGTAAGATAGGTTTATTTTCCAGGACTTAGTATAAATTTGAGTTCTTAGGATTTAGAAGTTATTTAAGTTTTCTAGATAATTCAATGGTTTAGTCTTAACTCCATCCTATTTGAATTCTTGTCAACAAATCTGAATCTTCTTAGGACGAGTTTGGTTTCTTTAGTTTAGATTGTAAAGGATCCTTTTAGCCTTGAAATTCAGTCATAGCATAGAGCTCCTGATAGATCCTGACAGCTCCTAACGGAGTATGATCACACCCAGTCACTATTTACCAGTGCAAAACCCCCCAAAAAATTGTACCAAATCATTCCTTATCACAAGCAGCACTAGACACACCCCAATTCGATATTTGAAGAGAATTTAAATGGTGCAAGTTGACACATCAACGACCTTGCCCACCAATTAACGCGACATTGTCGAGAAACAAAAAGATCTGGCTATTTAAGTTAGGGCTTTAGTGTTGATAAGGGAAATTTTAACAGTTGATGAGAAGAAATAGAGATCGATTTGGAAGATTCCTTCCAATACATTACAATCTTGATCAACTGCAAGAAAAACAACAAAATGAAATAGAAGAACAAGTTGAACAATTTGAACAACATCAAAAAGAAGATATGGGTGCCCAAGAGGAAGCACAAGATCCCCCACCAAATAGGACATTTTCATATTCTATCAACCTACATGTGAGGGACAATGAACCTCCAATGAAAAACATTTCACCCTCTGTATTGCGAACTTTTAGAGGAAAAACTTTTGAAGATCCTGACCAGTTCCTTTTTTAGTTTAACGTCATGTGTCAGACTTATGATTATACAGCTGATAACCAAAAATTGAAGTTATTTCCTTCTACTTTGAAAGAATCGACATTAAGATGGTTCATAGGATTAAGATCCGGTTCTATCTCCACATGGCCTAAAATGGAAACAGTTTTCTTGGATAAATACCAAGATTATTGTCAAGTGAGAGATAGGAAGGATGAGTTGTTTTGAATGAAGCAAGTAGAAGATGAAAGTCTGGAGGATTATGTTGATAGGTTCATGTTTGTGTACAAAAGATGTGTTGAAGGAATTAATGATGACATCACTCAAACAATCTTTATGAGAGGAATTGATGATGAATCAAAAGAAGCTTTGAATTTAATGGGAAAAGGTGATATTAATAAGATTCCTTTAGATGAGATTTGTAGGAATTATTCTAGGATCAGAGTGGGAACTAGAAATTCCAGAAAAAACAAACCTTTAGGTCTTGATGTATCTCAAGTAGTGGAGGAGTTGGCAAATTTAAAAACTCATTTACTGCTCCATCTTAACAGACGGGGAGATGAGAAAACCACTAAGCCCTTAACCATCTATCGTTCAAAATGTAGGAGTAAACATATTTTAAGAGAATGTCCACTTAATCAAATTGACCTATGTGAAATCTGTGAAAAGAATCATGCAACAAGCTCTTGTAATCTCTTACCAGAGATTAGAAATCATTTAAAGAAACCTCCAACTATTGAGGAAGAGCTTAACTATGTAGGTCAGAGATCACAAAATTCAAGAGTCAATTCCTATTCAAGACAATATGGTCCTTGGAACAACTAGAATAATAATCAATGGGCTCCTCCTTTTCCAATGCAACCACCTCCTACACCATGGGGACCTCCATAGTGGGTTAGTCCAAAATAGAATCAAACACAGTGGAATCAACCATGGCAGAAAAATCAAACTCAATGGTAGCCTAATCCACAACCATGGTAACAAAATCAAACTCAATTTCAGCCATGGCAAAATCAAGGCCCAAAATGACCTTGGGGACAAAATCCACCTCTTATCACCGGTCCAAATACTACAAATGAGCAAGTTAATCAACCTCAGATCCTAGCACAACCAATTCCAAATCCTAAAAACAATTGTTCTCAATAGACATTTAATGTTGATACCAATTCTCCTAGGTGGAATGTTATAGAAGTGAATGATATTCAATTGAGGAATCGCAATGTGCCTTCAAAAGGTGATACTAAGGAGACGGAAAAGATAGAGGAAACGAATGAAGAAAGTCATGAATATGGTGAAGAAAAGGAAATGACTAGTAAAGCCCCGTATCCAGAACGTTTGGAAACACCACAAAAAGCTCCTGACACCTCTCGATCTGATCAAATCAATATGGCAGACTCTCCACTTCTTCGAGTGTTGAAAAAGATTAACATTGAAATCCCTTTGTTACAAGCTATCAAGGATATTCCATAAATAATCCAGCTTATCAAATCACTTTGTGTAAAGACACTTGGGAGGAAACAAAAATTTCCACCCACTATTCAGGTAGAAACCAAACTTACTAATGTTTTGTCAGGAAGATTGCTTCCTCAGAAATATAGTGATCTTGGAAGTCTTGTGATTACCTTGAGTATAGGAGAAGTTGAGATACCTAATGTGTTAATTGATTTAGGAGCAACCATAAATGTTATCACGACATATACGATAGAAATGTTAGGAATGACCCAAGTTCAACCAACAACAATTGTACTTCAATTAGTAGATCAGTCTACTGCTAAACCTGAAGGGGTTCTAGAAGATGTCACGGTTACTATTGATACCTGGTATTATCCAGTAGATTTTTTAGTACTGAAAACCAAGAAGAAGACATCAAGATATCCAATCATTCTAGGGAGACCTTGGTTAGCAACAACGTTAGCTCTTATAGACTGCATATCTGGCAGTATGACCATTTCTAATGGTCGTAAACAGAAGGAATTGACACTTTACCCCCCAGGTAAACCATCAATTCATTCTAACACTCAACAATGGATTGATGATGATATGGATTCAGAAGGGGATGGGGTTGTTGAATTAGCCATGGTCACTTTGACTGAACATGTTGAAGAATATGAGGAATATGTAGAGCAGGGAGACAAATTGGGTGATGAGGAAGAACACTATGAGCAAATGACGGAAAATCCCTTCCAAAAGAAAGATAATAGGGAGAGCAATAAGGAAATTTTTCATCATACCAATTCACATCCTTTCCCTCTTAATACACTAATTGGAAATTCGGGTGAAGGGAAGACTGATACCAAGGAAATCTTAATTTCAACAGACAAACATCTCTTTATTAATTCATCTTTACCTCCCATAGAAGAAGAGAAGTTAAAACTCATATTGGAAAAACATTCAAAAGCATTTGCTTGGGAATACAAGGATATGCGAAGAATTCATCCTTCAATTTTCACACATCACATCTACACTGGATATGTCAAGCCTGTAAGGCAAGGACAAAGACGAATCAACCCAGCTTTGAGAGATTTTGTTAAGACGAAAATAAAAAAAATTGCTGCAAGTAGGGTTTATCTACCCAATTTCTGATAGTCAATGGGTTTCACCGTTGGTTATTGTACCAAAGAAGAATGGGAAGTGGTGTGTTTGTGTTGACTATAGGTAATTAAATAAGGCCACTAAAAGGGATTATTTTTCTTTACCATTTATTGATCAGGTTCTTGATAACCTAGCTAGTAGTAGTTATTTCTCTTTCTTGGATGGTTTTAGCGGTTACAACCAAATACTAGTGGCTCCTAAGGACCAAGATAAGACAACATTTACATGTCCTTGGGGAACTTTTGCATATAGATTCCTTCCATTTGGACTTTGTAATGCACCAGCCACTTTTCAAAGAGCTATTTTAGCCATTTTCGCTGACCTAACTACTTCATGTGTGGAAGTTTATATGGATAATCTTTCAGTCCATGGGAAAACTTATGATGAGGCATTGGAGAGTTTAGATAAAGTGTTGCAGAGATGCAAAGATCACAAGTTGTCACTCAATCATGAAAAATGTTCGCTTATGATGATTGAAGGGATTGTTTTAGGACACCATATTTCTAAAAAGGGCATTAAAGTTGATCCAAAGAAGGTAGAGGTAATCAAACAAATTGACGTTCCAAAAACTCAAGCTGATGTTACAAGTTTTCTTGGTCATGCAGGTTACTATAGAAGATTCATTGAAGGGTTCAGTAGAATTGTTGAACCACTATTCACATTACTTAAAAAAGGACTCAAAATTTTTGTGGATAGATAACTGCTAGAAGTCATTTGAAGATATTAAATATGCTTTGACTACATCACTAATAATTAGAGGACCTGTATGGGGAGAACCATTTCATATACATACTGATGCTTCCAATTTTTCTATTGGAGCAGTCTTGGGACAAAAGGATGAAAATGGAGCAATGCATGCTATATACAATATCAACAAGAATTTGAGTCCAGGTGAAAGAAATTATACAACCACCGAGAAGGAATTTTTAGCGGTTGTATATGCAATAAACAAGTTTAGACATTATATTACAAGTTATAAAAATTTTATCCACATAGATCATGCAGCCATTCGTTATTTAATGAATAAAGTTGTTGTAGGAGGATGAATAATAAGATGGTTGTTTCTTTTGCAGGAATTCAATATAACTATAGTGGATAAGCCACGTAAGGATAATGTTGTAGTTGATTTTCTCTCAAGAAAGGTTTTGCAGGGGAATAATGAACCAGTGGATGATACTTTTCTAGATGAACACCTATTTGCCATTTTCATTCAATCACCTTGGTTTGTTGATATTGCAAATTATCTTGTAACAGGGAAGTGTCCTTAGTCACTTCAATCCTAAGCAAAAGAGAAGATTAATTCGTGAAAGCTCCAGATTTCAATGGATTGATGGTCTTTTGTTTAAAATATGTTCAAATCATGTTCTTTGCAAGTATGTACAAGGAATCGGTGTTTATGACATTATGCATGCATGTCATAATGAGCCAGAAGGAGGACATTATTCAGTGATCAGAACAGTTTATAAGATCTTAGGAGCAGGCTACTTTTGGCCTTCTATGACTATGGATGTTTCATTTTATGTGAAATATTGTGATGAATGCCAACGCATGGGGAGGCCAACAACAACAATGGAGATGCCTCTGCAACCTCGGTTAGTTCTTGAGCCATTTGAGAAGTGGGGAATTGACTTCATAGGACCTATAGATCCTCCTTCCAGAGGATACCACTAAATACAAAATGGGTTGAAGTGAGAGCATTGCAAGTAGCTAAAGAAGACAAGGTTGTTGACTTCTTGTACAAACAAATCCTTCAAAGATTTGGTGCTCCGAGGGAGATAGTATCCAATCAAGGACATCAATTCATGTCCACTATGATGGAGGCCTTCATGCATAAATATAAGATGACACATCGGATGTCTTCACCATATCATCCACAAGCTAATGGTCAAGTGGAGGTTACCAATCTGAGTTAGAAAAAGTCATCACAAAGATTGTTTCTCTGAGGAAATCAAATTGGTCAGATAGGTTAGATGAAACAATCTGGGCTTACAACACAACATGGAAAACTACTACAGGATTTTCTCCATATGAATTGGTAAATGGGAATACTCTTGTTATGCCAATTGAGTTTGAATTAAAAACATTAAGAACAACATTGGAAGTTGGAATTAATCTGACAAAAGCAGAGAAAGCCAGAATTTTGCAGTTAAACAGATTGGACGAAATAAGAATGGAATAATTCAGAATCAAAGGAAGATATGACATGACAAGCATATTGTTTCTAGACAGTTCAAAAAGGGACATTGGGACTATTGTTTGATTCACAGTTCCAGGAATTTAAAGGGAATTTTCATACAAGATGGTTGGGATCTTATGAAATCAGTCAAATTTATGATAATGGTGCAGTTCAACTAGTGCATATTGATGGTGAGAAGAAGGTAATGTTGGTTAATGGTCATCGACTAAATTTGTATCATAAATCGGCATCTAAATAAGAGTTCCTTTCAAAACTGCAGTCATGGATAGAACACTTCATCATGGAGGGGATCACTTTTGTGATGAAATCAAGTTCCAAATGATTCCAGCAAGAAGACAGAATAAAGGAGATAGATTGAAAACCAGAAATGGCGGTTTATCTCAAAAAAAAAAAAATTAAAATCAAGGATGATTGAAAACTAGAAATGGCGGTCTACCTCAAGGGTGAATTGAAAACCAAAAATGGCGATTCATACCTAAGGAAAAAAGTTGAAAACCAGAAATGGTGGCTTTTCCCAAATCAACTGCAATTTGCTCCTGATAGCTCCTGACAATTCATGATGGCTTTCAAGAATCCAGATTTAAGTCTTTTGTTGGACTAATGCCTTCCTTGCTCCGGATGTTCCCTGATGTTGAAATAATGGATTTGTCTCTTTATTTAATATTTTATTGATCCATGCAGAAAGAGCCCTGAGTAACTCCTAATCAGTTTGTCAGTTTTTTTACTGATGAAATGATATTTATGCTCCTAATGGTTATGGATCAGTATGTTGCTTTCTCTTTAGTAGCAAAATGATCGGTCCTGCGTGATGGCTCCTGACTGATATACATTGAATAGTCAAAAAGGTAAACATTTGTCATGAGTATTATTTTCGAAATATTATCTTTTAATTTTGCAAATATAAGGTAGGAGTGATAAATTTTGTTTGCATAAGTTTCCGTCGGCTTATTAATTGCAGTCTTTTATTAAAAAAATTAATTTTAAATGGAGAGATAAAGATAAATCGGATTGACATCATATGTCAATTCGAATTTAAGAAGGTAGTAATTATTATGATGGTATTAAGCACATTTTTGTGATCGCCGCCAATTCATCAAATCTTGAGTAAAGTACGAAATGATGGCATGCGATCATGTGACTTAGTATGGAATTTAATGCAGTAAAGAATGTGCAATTAATTGCCACTTTTTGAATAATTTATATTTGTGAAGACAAAAATTCTTTTATTAGTATTTCTTGTTTTAGAAGTTGAGTTCAAGTGCAGTGTAGTGAGAAAAATTCTCTGACAAAATGGGGGACAAGAGAATCACAGAGCGAGAAAATTTCAGTCTAGACCTAGAAACAGAAAGGCTTTTGAAGCAAGTGGGTTGGCTGAAATTAATAAAAATGTATGAGGGGTTCGAACCAAGAAGTGCAGAGGAATTTGTGTAGAATTTCCATGTTAACGTTTTCAGAGTAGGAGGAGAAGTAATTGAGGTAACACCTCAAGTAATAAGTGAAATCTCTTAAATTACGACAGAAAGAAAACTAATAAACAAGGGTCAAACTAATTTTGAGGAAGTGATTAATTCATTTCATGAGGGAAATGAAAGAGGCCTGAGCTGCAAATTCATAAAGGGAATACCAAAGGCATAAATCGAATCAGTTTGGATGAGCCATGGAAGACAGTCGTACTTTGGCTCATGAAATTTTTCACCTATGAAAGGCAGTATGGCACAGTGTTGGGCCCGGGAATGCGACTATTGATTCACTTGAGGTATGCTAATACCAGACCTGAGGCTCGAGTAAATCTTCCCTCTTATCTATTTTCACAAATTTCTGCCATGATAGCTATGGTGAAAGATAAAGATGCTCATATAAAATACCCTAGTCTAATTCATCTCATTGTAAAACATCATTTTCTATAGAAAGAGTAAGAAAAGGAAAATTAGTTAGAATTTTTGTCATCACCTATCAAAAAGGGAAAGAAGGGACCCATATCAAGAAATTTAAAGATTGAGAAAGGGGAACCTCTAAGAAGAAAATGAAAAGAGCAAATAGGGAGGCAGAAATCACTAAAGAGGGCCCATCAGAGAAAAAGAAAAATTAGAAAGAGAGGAACCTAGGGTTACTAGAGCTACTTGTAGCTCTACCAAGAGAATAACTGAGAAAGAAAAAGAATTTGAACCTATTTCTCCTTCTGGTACCCGTAGGGTTCCTGATGAACCCTTTATCTCAGATCCAAATGAGCCAATACAACAAACCCCATCTCAAAGCCCTCCTGCTCCACTTTCCACTGAAAATAAACCCCTTGTATCCACTCAACCAACTACTATTGATAATTCCCCTTTGTCAAATCAACCGAGTCAAGTGCCTGCTGACATCGTTTCTCCAGAAAAACTAGAAAGTGAGAAGGTCATTGAGAGGTCACCAAAAATAATTTCCATAGATGATGATTCCTCAGATGATGCTGAAATGCAATAGTCACCACAATCCTAGTCATCCTCCGAAGGAAAGATTGAAATACTTGAAGGCCCTGAAGAATTTGAGCCTTCCCAGAGCCAATTATCTTCTCCACATGATTTTGAAACTCCAATGCCTTTGTCCCCTCCTCAATTTATCTGAAGATAGGGCAAGGAAATACTGATAGAGGAAAAAAATCCTCCTAGAGCAGATAAAGGAAGGGAGGAAGAGGATACAAAACTTCAGAAGCTGTTGTTGTTATCCCATGCAGAAATAGAGCTCTCTGAAGCTTTGAAGAAAATTCAGTTTCTAGAGGAGATTTTGAAACAAAGAGATGAAGAAATTAAGAAAGCCTCACTGCACGCACAACACATGGAAAAATATTTTCAAACAAAAGAAGAAAGTTGGAGGAAGAAAATTGAAGAAACAGAGGAAGCGTTGCAACAGGCAACTACCCAAGCACTGAAAAATGGTGAAGAAATCAAGGAATTGAAAGAGAAACTGGTGGTGAAAGAAAGCAAACAAAAAATTAGGAACAACCAATTCTTCCTCAGGGAACCTCCACTTCTTTTTCTATTATGTGGGGATTCTCATCAATCATTGATAAATGTAAGCAAGAAAATTTTGAGCTATTGAAGCAACTTGATGAAATTAAGAAGCAGAAAAATAAAGCGGAATAGAGGATAAAACAAATTGCAGGACTGTCAACCACATTATTAGCCATGAGAAAACCTTCAAGACTGTATTCTTTATTCCTATGAGAAAGATTCCTTCAGTGGAAGATCAATCAAATGGTTTTGGATAGGTAAGTGGAATATGATGATAATGATGACTTTCTTGAAGATTTTTACAGAAGCCATTCATCTTACCAAAACCAAATGTGTGAATATTATTTACATGGATTTTTATTGGGACACTATCATCAATCTTTCCTAAATATTTTTGTTGGAGAAGTGCAAGTTAGAGCATTGTTGTCCTTATTACAGAATCAAGTGGAATGGGAGACCAAATTGAATCAATACAAAGAGAAACAAAGCAGACTGGGGCTTCCAATCAGAAATGAAACTCCAAATTCATCAGCATTCCGATCAAGGTTTGTCTCCATTGCACAACTTGACCATGTACAGCCCACATACAGAAGAAATTTGAATGTCAGTATTGTTGCATTTCAGGATGTCCAAAATCAATTGCCCTACGGAGCGTTACAAGCAACAAGGACCAAGTATAGTACTATTCCAGTTCACTTGAGGAGGAGAGAACCTATCTCTCCCACAAATATCACTTGGAGCATCAACAGAGTTAGGTATGTTATAAGAATCATGGATGAACATAAAGAGAAATGGGTTGGAATGAAATTCAGACCACCGTTGATTCTCATGCTTGTACCACAATTAGATGCCCCGGACAACTTTGCAGGAGAAGCTCTAAGGGAATGGACAGAAGATGTGGAGTAGTGTAAAGAGTATGTGCCACCTAGGATGTATCATCAGTACAACTTTAACAAGTTAGACCTGGCTATGTGGATTGAGAGACATAATACAAATATTCAGACTAGCCATGAGGACATGGTTTGGATCAGGAGGAGGAGGAAATGATGGGTGCTCCATCATAATACTTTTTATTATAGTTTATGCTTTAAACTTTTATTAATCTGTGAACTAGTATGCCTAGCAGCATCCTTATTGCACTCATATTTACTCATTTTTGTTGTTATATTCTAATATTTGAAGTAATATTAGAAATGATGTCTTGTGGTATAATGTTTCACTTTTTGCTTGTTTATACGTGTGAATAGCATGATAATCGGAATAATGTCACCATGTTTTGTTTTATCTTCATAAATGTATGTTTGAATATGTTTTGAGTAAACAAGCAAACTCAATGAAAAAATCCAAGTTGGTTGCCACAAGGTCGATTACAACTCCTAATCACTCCAATTGATAAGACCTGCTTGATCTTCTTTGTACCTGTTCCATTGGCGGCCTACTAGAACTTAACTTCCTTCTAAAGTTAATTTATTTCTTATTAAGTTTTTTCCAATTTGGTTTTGTATTCATTACTTTGCTTTAGGCAGGTAACCATAGTTTGAATTTAAATAAAGGATATATAAATATCCTGATGTTCTTTGTAGTATGTAATAGGAAAAATAGACAATAAGATAGTCGATAGTAGAGCCTTACATTCTGTAATGTTTTACTTCCTCCTGGAAGTTTATTTCAATGAAAATTGAAAGATGATCTGAAATCTTGTGTTTCGGATCCCACCAGAGGAAGAGTAGGGCCCACTCAACCGAAGGGAGGTGATCCTTGAGTTATTTTTCTTTCATTTTCAATTTGAAGCACTGAGGTTGATTTATTTCTATTCAGTTAATGTGATGTTGAGTTTTGAGTAATTAGGAAGTTAATTTCAGAAGTTAAGTGTTTGTTTAGCATCATTTGGTAGATGAATGTTAGTTTCAATTTACAGCCTTGTTAGAATATATTTCCATTAGATGTGTTTTGTTGTTAAAGTAGTGAATGAGATGATGAATTAGAAGATTAAGATGAGAGCACAACTGTTGTTAGATGAACCCATGGATTTAGTTTTTCTTATGTTTTGATAGACTAGATTTCATTTTCCACAAACATAATTTAGATTTCCTATTCAGCAAGCGTAAGATAGGTTTATTTTCCAGCACTGAATATAAATTTGAATTCTTAGGATTTAGAAGTTATTTAGGTTTTCTAGATAATCCCATCGTTAAGTCTTAACTCCATCATGTTTGAATTCTTGTCAACAAATCTGAATCTTCTTAGGACAAGTTTGGTTTCTTTAGTTTAGATTGTAAAGGATCTTTTTAGCCTTGAAATTCAATCGTAGCAAAGAACTTATGATAGATCCTGACAGAGTATGATCACTCCCCAGTCACTGTTTACGAGTGCAAAACCCCCCAAAAATTGTATCAAATCATTCCTTATCGCAGACAACATTAAACAGACCCTGGTTCGATATTTGAAGAGAATTTAAATGGTACAAGTTGACACTTCAACGACCTTTCCCACCAGTTCACTTCTTTTATTATATCTATTGTTCCACAAAATGGCAATACCACTCATGTTAGTCTTGAGCCTAATCCTAATAATCTATGCTTATGTTCAACCATCCTCCACTCTCCTCATTGTTTCTCAAAATGTCCACCATACAATAAAACTAATTGTCTCCACCTGTCACCTACCATAATGTCCCACCACCTACCATTAATTCTAATCCACCATCACATTCAAAATTTTCACAAACCAAATGACTTATCAATTCCATAATTAACCAAATATTCCAAAATATGTCCTAATTACAACATTTATCCAACATATGCCAAACCCAATCTCAAGCAATGCTTCCATCATATTTCACAAGTACCCCATTGTCATACACCATTCCAAAGACTCTCATCCTACGACACATTGAGGCACCACATTTTGAGAAATATAATGGGAAAGGAGACCCTAACACTCATGTGGCAACTTTTACTACAATATGCAACGATGTAATTCTTGAGGATGCTCCTTTTACAAAACTCTTTTGTAGGTCATTGAAAGAAATGGCCTTGGACTGGTTTTGTTCTTCACCTAGCAATTATATCCACTATTTCTCACAACTTGTTAATAAATTTTTATAATATTTTCAAAATAATATTGGACCTAAGTAACATTAACTGAGTTGGTTCATTGTAAATAAGGCATGAACTAAAAAGTGAATGATTTCATAGGTAGATATCAAACTTTGTATTCTCAACTTTCTTATTCTCTTACTTATGTTGATGTGCAAAAAAAATTTATTGATAATTTACAACAACTTGGAGATAAGATATTTTTTATGAAATTTCCTTAATTCACACACTTGTGCACAACCCTTCATGATTGTCAACTTTATGTTAGTCAATATAAAGTTTCTTCCTCCATGACTCAAGCTGACCAATCTGATGCAACTCCTTGAACCTATCAAGCATTTAAAAAACAAAGTAAAAACTTTATTAAGATAAATATTTGTTCCTCTAATAACATTCAAATACAAGTTGTGGTTGCAACACCTCCTATTGCAGCCCACTATTCCTCTGGACCATAGAATCAATGATTTTCCTAGCTTTTTGAGTCCTTACAATTTAATTAGACTTCCTCCCATCCATCTTTCAAAGACTTTCAAACCTTTACCTCCTTCATTTTACCTAAAGACCATTTGTCAATATCATTGTACTCCTAAACATGATACTAAGCAATGTGTGTGTATAAGACACGAAATCCAAGACCTCATCAACTTTAATATCATACAAGCATCTAGTGTAAATGATAAAGGGAGTAAATTTGTAACACCTCCTAATCAAAACTTACAAATTTTTACTAATCATTTACCTTCTCGTTCCAAAAAATTTATAGAATCGTATATTGATTATATAGATATTGATTTCCAAACCACCAATAAAAATATTAGTTAATGTGATAGAACCTTGCCCTAAATAAGATAAACCTATGACTAATCTTGAACCTAGTATCACCTTCACCCATAGTGATAACTTAATGCATCCACCTAATTGACCACTATACATCACCACTATAATTAATGACAAACCCACACGTGGAGTGCTCATTGATCCAGTTTGCATAGTAAATGTGGTTCCAGAAGAATTACTTTACACACATGAATTGTATCAAGACAATAATGATAAATCTAACATCTTGATTAAGATGCATGATGGTTTCAATTGTCCCACTATTGATTACATAACCCTTCATGTTCAAGTTGGACCAAAACGCTTAGATGTTCTCTTTACCATAATTCCTACCTCGAAACATTTTCATGTGAAGTTGGGTCATCCTTGGCTCAACTCCATGAAAGCAATCCCTTTTGTAGTTCATAAGCGTTTAAAATTTTCATTTGAATGCCAAGTGCATTTTGTATTTCATACTAGGTTCCAGCTCTTGTCTGGATGTGGAAACTTTACACTTGACTACTTTTTTCCACAACCATCTCAACACATTCAATCTTGTGAAGATTCCTTGTTCATTTCTTACTATAAATTTAAAGCAAAGAGAATAACTAAGTTATCCTTAGGTAGTTCCCTGATTCCCACTTTGATTGCTACCCCTAAGGATCCTACAACATTTATGGATATGGAAGCAACTCTTCCTACCCCACAAGTAGTGAGTGAACCACATCTTGGACTAGGAATTCTTCCCCTTCCTAGAGTGTCTAGTTTGTATGTATTTTTTCAACTTCACCATCCTATAAAGAACAATGAGGCGAATACTTGACACCATTTAGAGCTCCTACTATCTCTCAACCTTTAGAGGTTCCTTATGTTCCTCCTCCTATTCCTAGAGAAAAGGAAGAAAAGGAATTGATGTTGAGTGATACCCCACCTCCTCCTACAAAAGTTATATATCATAGCCAACGAAATTGTAGTGCAAGAGAATGCTTCAAAAGACATTGTGTTATGACTCATGGGATTGTTGCAAGAAGTGGGCCCTCCTACAAGGAGTTACATGTTGATTTGGCCCTGCCTTTCTAAACCTTCCTTACCTTCACATACCCCTAAGAATGGTCATTACCTTTCCCAACCTAGCCAAAAGCTTAAGTTTTAGATTCCAAGGGATTCTTCTATTCCATCTTCTATTGTGGTTGATAATGCTTGCAATGATGTCGATAGCACTATTGCATCACCACCTATGGTGATAAACTTGAATGATGGTTTGAATGACATCACTGAAATTGTAAAAAATGATTATGAGTTATCCTTAATATTTTCTAAAGCATTGACTCTAGCTTCTAGTGCCACATATAGTGATCATTTCTTAGGGAATGGTCCATGTTTGGAACTAGATATAGGTCCTTGTGTTGTACTAGTCATAATCTTGTCCACCATCTCTATATGAAGAACAAGATTGGGAAGCGGACACTTTGCTATAGAATAGCTCATAAGTAAGTAACCCTTTGCATTTTGTGTCGTTTGCATATAATGTGATTTCCCATAATGTGTTGCTTGGATTTTCTTTCATTTGTTAAGCTCTCTTTGGATGACCCTTGATGCTCCATTGGAATGAGGATATAAAGAGACTAATCCTATTGTGACATTCTTCTATTTGTATTTTCATTCTTCTATCAGTCGTATATATATGTTGTCATAAATGTGCTTTTTTTGTAGTGTTCTCTTCTAATGTCTTTTAGGCACAATTTAAAGAGTTGATGCATTTTTGGTCTCTTCCATGTTGACCCAAGAGTCTACTGTTTCTTCTTATGTTCTCTTTCCTCCTTTATACTCGTAGTTCTATTACATATGGGGGATGAGGTCAATTCAAAATAATCATATTGATATACATTATTTATCTCATATTCATACTGAACTTGGATCTTTGGATCACTTATGTTCCCTTGCATGCTCTTTCTTGTATGTGATATCATTTCAATTTTCCTATGTTGGGAGCATTTTATTGTTGTGACATGCTTATATTTGAATGTATACTACCTTAAAGGCAATTGCTCTCAATTGGCATACACAATTGTTTTAAGGTGGGAGCATGTATTCCCCTCTATATTCCACTTTATGCACATACCACAAGATCGTTTGTACACTTTGACCACACACCATGAAGTAATTTGTTCTACACAACACCTTTTTGTAGTATTTTATCAAGATTACTCAATAAACAGGGAGTTTTTGCTTGGCCAATAATCTCTAATACCATTGGCGTGAAGCTCACCTAGTATATCTAAGGATTTTTACTAGCTCATGAGGCCTTCACTTGTTTATGAACCACCTAGCATAACACAACTTATTAGTCTTGTGACTTATGAACCCCTTTTGGACATTACTCCTAATAACTATAAGAGGATCTGCTAGTCCTAAAGTCCATGCTTTGTGTATTTGCGACATGACTTTCCTAGTAAGAATCTACGGATCTTACCAGTTCTAGATGTCATACTTTATGTCGTGTATGCTCCATGTATATTTCCAATGTTGATCAAATTGCTCACTTTGTGTTTGCCTTTTATCTTGATATTGTAGATGGATAAGAACCTAAGTAATGGGGGCTATTGCCTTACTAAGCTTGGAGTCGTTTTGTCGCTTCAATATTTTGATGCAAGAATCTTTGGCTTCTCCACACTTTATTGTGATTATGAGTGTAATTTCATGCTCCTACTAAAGTGGGGGCTAAATGTAGTGGCATAAATTGTATACCTCAACAATTTCACACTATGTTTGGACACACTTTGGCGGATATACCTAATTTATGCTTTATTGAGCTCATTATCAAGATCATTTTCGTAAACTTGATTCATTACCCTTTTCATGACCTTTTCTATGGTTTGGTTTCCCAAGACTAGGGCACAACTGAAATTGAGACCATCTTTTGTTGTTGTTTTTTTCAAAATCTTTGCACATTATTGTACAAACCTTACAAACAACTATTACTTCTTCCTTTAGGATTCAAAGTTTAATCCCTCATCCTTGTCCTTGGAGAGTGTTACTAACAACTCATAGTTGAAAAGAGGGAAAGTTGTTGGATTTATTGCCATAACACCAATTTTTTTTATCTTTGAAACCTCTAATCTCAAGTTTTGACTTTTGTGAAGTTGCTTCCCTAAATTATAGTAAATATGTTATTACTTATGAAATTAAAAGTCGAAATCACATAGCATATATTTATTCGTCCCAAGAAGGATTCTCTAAAGGGTTTCTTTGGAATTGTTTGATTTGTTTTAGTTGATTTAGTCAAAACATTAGGAATCTCTTTAATGAATCTAAGATTCATATCAAAGCAAAGAAGTACATCACACAAAAAATAAAAAATGAAGAAGAAAAAGAAAGAGGCAAAATATAATTTGTTTTTTATTAGATTAAGCAAGAAATAAGGGTCCTAACCCATTACAAAGGTTGCCAAAAGGTTAAGCACGACAATCCTAAGTTGGACAATAACATTAAAGAAACAAAACAATCAAAAGAAAGTGGAACAGCTACAGCCAAGCTACCAAAAATGACAACAAACAAAGGAGAGAATTAGGACCATTAGGTCCCACTTAGATAATCCTAGGCCTAAGGTGAATTGTCCTATCAGCCTCAAGCATGAATTCTAGATAATGAATTAGAAAGACCTTTCATCCTTTTTACAATAGTCCAAGATACAATCCTTAGAATAAGGGGGAGCAAGAGGAGAATCCTCGATATAGAAAGTGTCTATGCACAAAGAGGAAGCAATAGAATGATGAAGCAAATGAGTAATCTAGAGTTGAACCAAAGCGAAGGGACAATCAAGCTTTGAGATTGGTAGATGATTCTCCAATTGCATCCACATGGCACATCATGTCGGCCAAATAAGGTCTTTCATCTATCTAGTTCACTTAGTAGGGCCTATTCACATGTTAAGTTCACATAGTCTTAGCAATCTTTCCAAAAGTCTTAGTTGTTTAGATGAGATCTTATCTTATTTACTTCATCTGTCCTACGTCACTTAATATTTTTTGTTAGTTGTCTCATGTCATATGATTAAGACGCATGTCATGCTCTTGTCTAATCTTATGCCCTTACCTTGCCTATATTAGAAAAGTACCTCTAGCATTGTAAATCGTCATCTATCCAATTCATCATATTGTATTGTTGATTTGGTGGAATAGCATCTTATGTTTTTGCTCCTCTCATCTTGTGGAGGATATTTGTTGTTGTAGATTAATGATCTTGGGTGCTCGCTTCAACATGGTATTAGTATGTGATTGATTCTTGTGTTTCTAAAATGGAATAAGAGCTTTGAATCTCACAAGCCCCTTCCTTTTTAGTGTTTCCTTCATCAAGTTTTTCGTTGTGATTTTAAGTTTCTAATATGATCTTTTGAATTCTTGTTATGCTCTTCTCTTGTGTTTTCATACAATCTTGAGAATCGGAAAGGGTTTACATAGACCTATTGATCCTCTATTACATGTATGTTTTTGGTGACATCTGGTGAGTGTAGCATGTTTGGCTATAGTGACAATGTTTTGGTTTGTCCCAATGCATCTAGTAGGCCTGAGCGATGAATCTTGACTATAAATTTGTCCATTTTCAGCATAGTTGTTTTTTAGGCAAATAAATTTGTCCGAATAGGTCATATGACCCCTTAAGCGCACAATGTGTGGAAATTTTTGCAAAAAAAAAAAATTTAATTAAATTTTTGTGCTTTTTATATTTCATCGATAGACAATTTTTTGGTATAGTAAACAAACAAAAAAATTAAATTAAATATTTTTTAGGAAACTACAGACCTGTACGAGCCTGGAGACATGTTTGCCCTATCAGAAAGTGGTAGGCCATATGTATTTTTTGCAAGCACATTTAATATTTGTGTCAGCACTTTTGGTGCTAAGCACACGCCCACCTCTTTAAGTGCCTAAGAACTCCTTGTCACCCTTCTAATAGTTTTGCCACCAACCACCTTCATCACTTTGTTGCCCAATGACCAATGATATTTTTTCTTTTTAACCAATTTGGCTTAATAAGGAAAATGGTCATAGCTTCTACATATGTGTCGATTTTTAACAAACAAGATATCATCAAAAAGCTAATTTCGAGCAATATCCAATTGTGCAAGTAATTTTCGTATATTTTGGTGTTGGTGCATTTTATATCATGTTGAAGTTAGAAATATGTTTTTGGCTCCCAAAGCTCGTAACTTTTGGCAAGTTTCTCCATATTTCATTATTCTTTTGATGTTGGAAAGGTATTTCAAAGCTCTTTTAGTATATCCGTGCACTTTTTTTCCAAATTTTTTGATAGATATGACCAATAAATATTTGTGTGCTTTAACACTAATTTATTACATGGATGTTTTGGCACCTAATATCCTTCTATTTACATGGGATGTCTTCATATATATATATATATATATATATATATATATATATATATATATATATATATATATATATACTTTGGTACACACTAAGATAAAGTGCCACACACTTGTACATGTGTTTTGGCAAATTTTTCGCATATGTTGTGCCATTTTATTGTACTCATACTGTATTATAAAGTGTCATGGGTGGTTGACTAGTGCCTTTATTATTTTCTAATTATAGCTTTGTCAAGTGAGAGTCCCTCCACGACAACAATAGATCTTAATAATTCTTGCCTCATGCATGTGTGCCTTATTTTTGCACACCCTTTTTCAGTTAGGTAATCTCATGTGCACTTTCAAATGTTGTAGCTTCTCCTTCATGAACTACTTGGTGACACGGTTATAGTGAATTGTCATGTATGTCCCTACTCAACATTATGGGGGGTATTATATTGTTGATGCTAATGCTTCCATGGTTTTACTTTGGAGTTACAATACTTTTGCATTCCTATTTTGTGGAGGTAAACTTCAATCCTCAAATGATCTTGGTTCTCCAAACTATTGGTACTTGTGTTTTCAACTTGCATTGGTTGAGTAGTGATGTTGACGTCACTCATACATATTCATGGGTCATTTGTATTTTCGACTATAAGATTGTATTGCCTTTGTTTTGCATATGATCATTGTTCAGATAGTTTCATTGGGGGCACTCATAGAGATTGTTATCATCTTGATCTTGGTCATAATCTTGGTTTTAGAGGTTCTTCAATTAAAACACTATCAATCATCTTTTGAAAGTTGTCTGTAAATTCTTCATGTTGTAGTGATGTTTTTCATTTTCATGTTGTTATTGGGACATTATGTTGGAGGCTTTTAAATCTTTTATGTTTTCTCTCTTTTGGAGAGGAGTTTTCTCCCATGAGGTTTTTCTCCTTTTCTTTGTTTGTGAGAGATTGTTAGTACACGAGTAATCAAATTGTGTTGACAAGAGTCATCTTTTGCACCTTTGCATTGGTTTTGTTCCTCTGAATTGCACTTTAGAGGGTGTTAGTGTGAATAAGATCTTTAATCTATCTAATTCGCCTAGTACAACTTATTCACACATTAAATTTACTTAGGTCCAAGGAATCTTTCTAGAAGTCTTGGTTGTTTAGATGAGATCTTATCTTATTTATTTTTGTGTCCTAGCTAATTTAATATTTGTCATGTTAGTTGTCTCATGTCATAAGATTAAGACACAAGTCATGATCTTGTCTTATTTTATGCCTTTACCTTGCTTATATAAGGAAGGTACCTCTAGCATTGTTAAATCGTCATCAATCTAATTCATCATATTGTATTCTTGATTTGGTTGGATAGCATCTTTCATTGTTGCTTCTTTTGTCTTGTGGACGTTATTTAGTGTTGTAGAATAATGATCATCGATGCTCACTTCAACGTGCTATTAGTGTGTGAATGACTCTTGTGTTTCCAATACATCAAAGCCACACCAAAAGATACAGACTCATCATCATCCTAAGAGAAATCATCTTGCGAAGAATCAAGAGCATGAAAAATTAAGTTACTTTTGTTAGCATTATTCTTCCAAGTAGCAATGTCCTTATGACACGACAGAAGGCAATCTATAGTCAAGCGACTAATGAAAAAGCATCGACAATATTTGAAAGGGAGACCCTTATAATCAAGAGGTTGAGTCCAAGACCTATCCCCAAACATCAAAACTATATCCTTGTGAAGAGGCTTGGAAATGTCAATATCCACTACAATGCAAGAAAAAGTAGTGCTCCTTATGTAGGAATGGAATTGTTAAACTTCAAGAAGCAACCAATATAGTTTCCAATGGCCTTGTAACAAGAAACCTCCCAAAATTGGAGGGAGAGATTTCAAATTCCAACACACATTACGTGGCTTAATAAGAGGGTTAAAGGATGTTGACCAAGGTTTAATGGAGAGAGAGAGAGAGAGAGAGAGAGAGAGAGAGAGAGAGAGAGAGTACTCTCCTCAAGCCCACAACTTACCTAACACCAAATTCCTATCCTTCGAAGAGAAAAAAGAGGCAATGAAGAAGCCTTTAACACAAGGGAAGAGCTTAATTTTACCTACCATAAGCTCAACCTCCAAAAATTCAACACCCAGTTGTGAAGGTCAAGAAGAGAAGGCAAAAGGTTTTAGAATCTGCAAACCAAACCCCTACGCTAATAGAATCCCTCATTTACAACCACAATCTGGCCATAAACTACCACCAAGGATGATTTTGCACAAGGAAGAGGACATGTTTTCTTCCTTAAATGGTGAGAAACACCAAAACCAATTACCTAAGCAGGGCTACGTTCACCAACTATAGTAACAAGCATTGGAGGGCGGCACAGCCAACACCCACAACAGCAAAAGTGAGAGGCAAGTCAACCCTAGGCAAAGAGCAACACCAAAGACACGCCCAGGTTAAGTGTCTGAGAAAGAGAAGCATTTTCAACCCGTGAATATGGGTATGCAAGAAAATTGATGACACAAGTGCATTTGTTCTCACATGCCTCTGAAAATTGCTTTCAATTCTGTCAGCTCATTTTCCACCCCACAAAACAAATAATAAGGCAAAAGTGCAAAACCAAATTAATAGCTAGCAAGTCTCACAACTGAAAAAAATCTATTTCAAAGGAAAATGTATCAAAAAAACACTGAAATTGCATCCATTTCATATTTGAATGCATCCAAAAATAGACCTAATGGGAGTCCAGCCTTCCAATAATTGAACAGTGTCACTAAAGAATGTAGCCTCTCTATTAATGGATATGCCTGATACATCATGTACCAATACCTTCTACTATAACAACTGCCAAACCTAAAGAAAAAAAATCTCGATCCCCTGTTTAACCTATACTTGTAGCAAAAATTGTCAAGCAATAAAATCTTAGAAGTATGCAAAACACTTTCATGGGAAAGTTCTTTTGAAGCTCCTTGATGTTTTCTAATAGTTTATTCTGAACCTCTTGAACAATTCCAGCAAGATTTGTCTTCCACTCCCACTTCAATTCTTCAAAGTACCTCCAGTCCTCATCCATCTATGTGTTCAACATAATTTACAAGTTCTGCATCTCAATATGGAGCCTAATAGAGAGGGATGATGAGCTTTGATGGTATTCAGTTTTTCAGACTTTAATGTATCTGATGTATGTATTATGATATTAGGCCGTTATTTTACGATGTGTACTGTTGACATGCTGAAGCCTTATTTTCATCTTGGCAGCCGGCTTGTGATTTAATGATCTTTTGAAATCACACGGTTTTTCAATTTGGGAAACATAATAAAGATTTGACAGTGAATAAACTATCTGATCAAGGTGATTTGCAAACAAAACCTGTAAAGGAAACCTATTGTTAATTAAGTTTCCACTTTCATAAGTAATAACCTATTCTACACAAATGATGGAAAAACAGAGTTATGCAGCAGTTCATTTGAATTACAATATACCTGACATGCTCTTTTAACTCCTATTGGTGAATGATTTATCAAATAAATTGGAAATTGAAAATACCAAGGTTATACGTAACATTTTACATGTGTTCACAATGACTTTGAGACCAGACAGGATTGACAAGGAGGGCATAGTGCTAGAACTCTTGCATTTATCTTGATTTGTTCCAATATCCAACTGAGAAATTTGATTTTTTTCCTTAGATTTCAGAAATGATGCAAACTGATGGGTTGTACTTAAAATTCTTACAGAACAAAAATGGTAGGAAGAAACAACGCACTCTGCAATGATTGCCTGGATAAAAGCCTCTAAATGACAAAACTCAAGCTGCAATTCCACCCTATCATAAATATTGATACTTAACCACATACAATACAGTTGAAAAGAATAGAGTTAAAAATATTCACTTTCCCAGACATAATATTTCAAGGAGCACAGACTCTTATCTACATTCCAATATAATCGTTACCAAATGTCAACAAAGGTGTGACAAAAACACATGGGAGAACGGGAACCAAACAAAAGGCCCTCGTATTTGACAGCTGACATTCAAACTATTGCAAGCAAACTAATGCTAAAGTTTTCTATTCATTTCAAAAATTCTTGTCCACCCATAATCAATCTGAATGAAAATGCAAACCATGTTCTATGACATCCATGTTTCTCTTACCTTATTATTGGCAGATAGCATTAAAAAGCAGCTTTTGAGTGCTCACATGATTTGGCTGCTCCTGTGTTAATAGAATTGAAAATTTAAAACTACAATGACATAAAACCTCTAGACAAGTCAAGCATAGATGAGAGATGTGTTTCCAAAAATCGTAGTAAAATTTTATTTTTTTAAGCATCTGTGCGAGAGAAAGAAATAGCACTTTCAACCCATGAATATGGGTATGCAAAAAAATTGATGACACAAGTTAAGTGCATTTGTTCCCACATGCCTCTGAAAATTGCTTTTAATTCTATCAGATCAGTTTCCACCCCACAAAACAGATAGGAAGGCAAAAGTGCAAAACCATATTAACAACTAGTAAGTCTCACCACCAAAGCAGAGAAAACAGATCTATTTCAAAGGAAAATGTATCAAAAAACACTGAAATTGCATCCATTTCATATTTGAATGCATCCAAAAACAGACCTAATGAGAGTCCAGCCTTCCAATAATTGAACAGTGTCACTAAAGAATGTAGCCTCTCTATTAATGGATAGGCCCGATACATTAGTGCACCAATACCTTCTACCATAACAACTGCCAGACCTGCAGACAAAATATCCCAGTCCCCTGTTTGACCTATACTTGTAGCAAAAAGAGTCGAGCAGTAAAATCCTAGAAGTAGGCAAAACACTTTCATTGGAAAGTTCTTTTGAAGCCCTTTGATGTTTTCTAATAGTTTATTCTGAACCTCTTGAACAATTCTGGCAAGACGTGTTCTTCCAAAGCCATACCGTCTAAAAGGCCCGTTACTTTGCAGGTTGCCATTTCTATCAGATGTTTCATTTTGTGGGTTCTCACTTTGATCTGAAGTTCCATTACTTCCCCTACATTTTATGACCAAATGGTTTTGCTTCCTGCAGCAACAAAGTATGCAAACAAATTAAGTTTATTACAATGATAATGTAAACTTTACAAAGTATGCAAGTAATGTCACTAAAATAAAGAGAAGATCACCTAATGAAAATTAAGTTTATTAAAATGAAGATAATAAATTGAAAACTATGCTAAATAGTCCTAAGAAAAGTTTGGCCTTCACAGTCATAAGAAAAGTTTTAATTTTGATCATTTTTTACGTTAGTGCCCAAAACTCAAGATGTTTCTTAAGACTATGTAGCATAACATTCAATTCATCATTTTCATTGTAATAAACCTCATCTTCATTAGGTGATCTTATATTTATTTTAGTGGCATTACTTGCATACTTTACAAAGTTTATGTCATCAACAAGTCCCTTGTCATGAGGTCTTCATGAGGTCTTCTTGTTGGAGAAAGATCAACATGTCCCTTGTCATGAGTTCTCCTTAGTGAGAAAATCAGACACTGATACAGCTTGCAAGAGGTCTTGTCGTTTCAATTGTAGGTAGGAGAAATCAATATATTCGTGGGGAATAACATTTAACATTTATATTATCATTTAATAAAGAAGAGATTATATATTAGAAGTTTAATGATGTAATTTCTCCAATCACAGTTAACTTACTCTTGTTTTGAGGTGGAAGCATTCTCAAAGGAAAATCAATAATATTAGAGCAATCTTACCTATTTTTATACTAGAAGCTAGCATATTCTCTTCATTTGGAATGGTGGAATCATAGACATATGACAAATACTGCAAGCATTGACATCGAGGAAAAGTGAATACAGTAGTAGTGTCTTGATTAAGGGTGTTGTCTAATCCTCTTACTCTTTTTTCTCTAATACAAGTCGTTAATTCTTTGAATCTTTGAAAACTCTTTTTGCTCTTGTATCCTGATCTTCAGATGTAACACTTACCTTGCTCTTAGTGTTAATAGCATATTGCCTCCCACCTAAAGTGGCGTCTCTATGACGATTATTGCAATTTGCATCTATACTTTGCTTGTAGAACTTTGAAAGAATTATTGTCAAAACATCTGAACTTAGTATTGGGTTGTTGACAATAGATGCAAAGTGGCCTGATGTGAAGCTTATAACCACTCAATGATTCCTCAAAAAAAAAAATTCATTATGCTTCAAATTTCCTCTATAATTCTTTCATCCATTATAGAGAGATATAATTTAATAATGTAGGTTAAACGCATTCATATAATAAAAAAAAAGTTTCTCTTTCCTAACAATTAGAAAGGGGAAAAATCAAAATACTTTAAAAAGTCTTAAGATTACTTTAAAAAAATAATATAAATATATTTCAAATTAAAAAAAAAAATCATCAAAATAAACTTATAGAATATTAAAAAAGTTATAATTAATGATATATTCAAACATACCAGCACCTATTTTAATTAACTTTGAAAAAATATGCTACATTTATAGAAAAATTAGTGATATTTCAAAAAAAAAATCAAATTCTTCCATAAAAATCAAAATATTAATAAAAAATGAAGTTAAACATCCAAAAACAAACAATATGATTTTTTTTTAAAGGCATACAATATTGCGGGGGCTGAAAACATCAGCAAACACCCAGAAATAGCAGTGAAAAGCAGGAATCAGCGTTGTACATTTTAACAGAAAACACTCTCCTCCCATAACAAAATCATAAAACGATAAGAACGTGCTGTTGTGTGTGCATTTCCTCAAGATTTGTTTGTTTTTTCCTCTTCTAAAATAATGAAGGATAATGATAAGAAAAATATTCAAGTGGAGGCATACCATTTTCCTTTGATACTTGGGGACAAAGATACAGTTCTGGCATGAAAAGAATGCACACGCATCCCTTGACCAAATTTAAAATTTCTACATTTATATGGTGCAGCAAAGTCAACTGTTGCTGAAATCTCTGAACTTAGGCTCAAAATCTCCTTTGACAAAGATTGAACATGCATCCCCTTCAATGCCATATTAAGATAAGAAAACCTGAAAGTAGAGTTACAAATTTTAAATTTTAAGTAAAATGATAGTTAAAAGTGCAAAAGTGCACAATTTCTTGCCTGAATGGAAAAGCATTTGCAAATCATATAAGTCAAATACAAAATACAAGGAAACTAAAATCAGTCACTATGGTATGGAAAAACAATATTTCACACCATGGTCTATTCATAATTATTAATAGCAATCGACATTACGTTCTATTTTGAAAAAGAGTTCCAATACCATCTCATTTTGTGACTCCAACTACCCAAAAGGAATGAATTTCTTTACCAAGAGCAAAAACTAGATACACTAGTAGCAATCAAGAAGGCTGGAAAACTAGAATAATCCAAGACATAAACAGACACTATGCATATCTGCAAATAGTCCATATTACATTCTATTCAATGATAGAAATCTTACATGGTGTAATTCAACGAAATCTATCATTGCATAAGCAGCAAATCTAGAGAGATGTTTTGCATTTGACTTTTGGTTATGTATTTCATTGATGCAATCTTAAATCATTAGTAACTGTTAGAACATTTGATTAAAAATGCAACATATCTAGGCTTAGCAAGCAATGGTACAGGGAAAAAGACACTATTTCGAGCTATAAGAACTACCAATTTGTCTGAAAGATAAAAAATTTCAAAAATAAGTCAAAAAATGGAATGAGCAGTGTTTTGAAAATATGCTTCACCAAAAAATGACAGTTCAATTACAAACAGAAAGTGTGAAAAGTAATTATTAATAATAGAATAAAACCACACTTAAGCTTAAGGAAGAAATCAGTTGAATAAGACAAAGTCACAACATTAAACAGAAAGAATTGTGTTGACATATGTTCTTAATTCAAAGATCAAAATGAAAAATATTTTATAAATCCAAAATTCACGAGTGCAACAGTAATTGAATAACATTATCATCTTTTCTAAGGGAGGTTCACCAATAATGCTTGTAAAATATGTTATATTTTGCAAGACTGCATTCGTCATCTGCCAACTAGACAGTAGATGGAAAGACTTTGAAATGCGTTGGTAAACAAGTTTGTCACTGCATCTTTGATTTGACTCACCCAACAGGTTCCATCAGTTGGAGAAGTTGTTATGGATTAACAACTTTCTTCTACATTTAATAAAGGCAGCTCCCTCATATGATATGTTTTTAGGTTTTTCAAGGTATGCTTTTAACTAGAAATTAGGAAAGGAAACTAACAAAAATTGAAATAAAATAGAGTAAAATAAAAGGATAGCTAAAGATTAAGCAAAGAAAAGGAATCAATACCAAACCCACTCCCAAGGAAGAACATTCAATTATAAAAGTGAAACATACAACAAGGGTTTCAAAAAACAAATGACATCTAACACGTGAAAGATACATTTACTAGGAGTTTCATGTCTCACTTACTAGAAAACTGCCTATAATTTCATCCCAATTGTATAAAGGAAAACATCTGAATTTCAAACATAACAGAAAATATATAGAAAAAGGCTGCATGTTAAACACACAAGTAATCTACAACATAAAGGAACAGTATATTGGCTCTATGATCAACCCATTCTTCTTTATTCAATCCAAAAAGAAGGCCTCCACAACTTGTAATATCCCCGATAATTTTATTTTTTTTTTTCAATAGCAAGATCACAATCACACCAATCACCCGTTAGGGTTAGAACTTAGAACAATGAAATCCAAATAATTGAAGGGAACCCTTAAACCTTTTGTTCACCGAGAGCCCAATCTGGGAGGGTGAGAGCATACGGTGTTCCGGGGATCGTTAGCACCATAAACCAACTGAAAGCTGAAATACAATAATGGGTGGCAAGCCAGTCCCTTCTGCTTATCCAACAGGTAAACAAGAAACTTGGCAGTAAACCAGCCAAGAGAACAACACACCAAGACACAAATCACTCAACCGCAATGTTTCAGCGAGAGGAATGAATCACATCAAAGCTCAACTTGACCGCTTATTCAACGGGAGGACCATTACAAACATAAAATCACTCAACCAATTACTCAGTGGGAGGATTGAACTTCATAACTGAATTACAGAACAAGAAGGCGGCTAAGCCAGCCTCTTCCACTTATGCAGTGGGCAAGCAACACTCAAGAAATGGTTAGTAGTACTACTACTTAACCTTACAATTCGGAAAGAGAAGATTAGAGATGATATCCAATGCAGATTACAGCAAGAAACAACTAACAAATTAACTCAAATCATGCTACTGCTGCTGTACCAAAAATCTGAAGTCAAACAAGCATGAATAGTCTCAACCGGCAACACCAAAATATTCATAACTCACCCAAATGAAGTCGGAAACACACCAAATCAAATGTGAATGAAAGATATAACCTGGATGATGAAACATGAACACAAAAATTGCAGTCTAGTGGCCTCAAAACAGAATCACGCATCCCAATGCACCCCTAGAATGGTACGGCCCAGCTGAAAGGTACGATTTGCAACTAAAAATCCAATTCTTCAAATCAGCGGCTATAAAATTGCAGACTATATCGCCTCTATGCCACATTTTGATAGAGCCAATACCTAGAATGAAGGAATCACTTGGTCAAGAGGTATGAGCAAAATATGGTTTCAGCAACTCCGCGACCAGCAGCAAGAAAACACTCCAAAATCCACACAAAACACTCCACCCTCAGCAAAACACTCTCTAACAGCACTAGAAATACAAGAACACAGCTAGGTACTATCTTCCAAGTACAAAACTGAGACTTAGCTAGGAAGCCACACTTTGAAGCTCAGATTTTCAATCGCCAAACCCGCAACATAACAATGCAATTTCATAAGATGTCCAAATGGGAGGCCAAGCACCTGCATTTATAGTTTTTTCCCTCTGAAATTCAAATGTAAATGCTCCCAAATTCACCTCTCCAATTTGCATTTCATTTCACTATCACATGGCGTCCAAATGACATTTCATTTCATTTCCCAAGGTGGGCGCCCAAGTTGCATTTTCACCAATAATTGAACAAGTTCAAACTTGCTTAAGTCTTCAACAATAACTTAATGCATTCTTCGAATTTCAACGCCTAACTTAGGAAAATATAACATTGATATTAGATATAAATGTTTTTTCCTAAGTCGCCCAATATAACATTAATCAGTAATAAAATAATTAAATATTAAACCTTAGGATAAGGAAATAATATTTAATTAAATCACTTATGACTCCAATACTGATTATCAATAAAATCCAGGATGAAGCTGAGCAATGAAGACCATTGAACTGCTACAAGATCAGGACCCTGTCCAAACTGCTAAAAATAGAATTGCTCACTACTGCCACTTATGAAAAAATAGTAAGTCGTGGAATACTCCTCCGAAAAACACGATCTTCACACCTGGAGAAAGAGCTTGGAAAGCTCAGTAAGACAACATCATCCAAACAGCCAAACCCTAACTTACTAAAAATAGTAAGTTCTCACTTCGCCAAAGAATCAAATCCATGTTATGCCACCCTGGAGCTCATGAAAAACCCAGAAGGAAACCATAAGCAGAACTGAAGAATTCCCTCCTGACAAACCCTAAAAAGCTCATGCAGAACTCCAAAGAATTTGGAAACCCTAATTTTGCATTTGACTGGCCTACGGGCATCCAAGGACAGGCTAACAGTCACTGGAAAGCATAGTGCTTAAATGGGGACATTACACAACTCCCTTGCTTGTGTACAATGTGTGAGAATCCCTTATTTCCAAAAAACAGAACTAAACTTTTTATATTGGAAACAATTCCATTTATAGTTTTACCCCTTGTAACTCACCCATATTAGACTTATTTTTCAGACCTAATAAAACCTCTAAAATAATATTACAATGACTTTTTAATAAGTGTATATGTTACACATTAACAGAAAAATGAGTTCAAACATTAATAAACTGACTTATAATAAAATGCTAAGACCTCCCTAACATTGATGGGCATTCGAATGTCAAGATATCATGTCAAATAATTTGCATTTGTGGGTTGTAAGTATTGATTTCTAGAAACAAAATTTTCTCCTCACTTTTGAGCCCCCTTTTGAGACATCAGATCTCAATTTTCATCAATTCCAAATCTGCTTCAAAACAGACCATCTGTGACTGCATAACTTCTGCTGATATTTGAGAAGTCTGTTCTTTCAACTCAAACATCCTTCAACACATAACTGGATTGCTTTGTGGTGTTTATTGATCAATCACTTTCCTTGGTTTAATATTGCATCCAAATGATATCTCTGAAATAGTTAGTTTTTCAGAAGCTAGTTGTTTATTGCCAATACATTTCGTATTCAACTTTATTCTTCTAGCATTCCCTACCTCTGCCCTTATATTCTTGTATACCAAGTGACGCTCTTTCTTTAGTAGACCATGAAGATAAAAGAATGGGATTTGTACTTGTTATGGTCTTCAAATCAGGTTGAGAACAAATTTAAAAAATTTCAATCAAATATCAGGCTGAACCCAGTATAAATATGGAGTGCAATCCTCTTTAATTGAGCAAGCCTATATTGAGTGATCTTTGGTGAATATATGTTGCCCAAGTGAGAAGAGATCCTTAACAAATTCATTGTAAATCTTAAGATACGAAAATAAAATCAGTGATTCGCGACTATAAAACTCACATGTGGAGCTCATTTAACTTCCAGGTTCTATCAACACACTTGGATTTGTCCACATCCTACATGAATAGGTCCAATTTGAAAGGTTTCTTCTTTGCATTTGTGATCACCTTTCAATATGCCCTATATGAAAACATACATTTTTAGAAGTTTATTTATCGAGGTCATCTCTCTTAGAATACTCTATCTGAGGAATGACCATCGATGTATCATAACCTGTGAAGTTATCTTTATGAAAAATGTGCACAAAAATCTGATCTCTCTCTATAAGTTTTTATTTACTGACTAAAACCTCAACACTCCATTATCTATTCTATTTAGTCCAAATTTGTATCTATAATCTTGGGTTTCAACCTTAGAAAGAAGTTCATGAGACTCCATGTCTCTAATAGGTAGAATGAATGCATGGGCTCCCAAATCAAGACTATGAGTGAATCTCTTAGTAGGCAAGATTAGCTTTACAAAAACAATAGCAAATTTTCCATAGACTGTTGCATTACCTATCTACCATCTAGTGTCATCAACAGGCTAAGTGCCTACCCTTTTCATTTGTTCAAGCATATTAAGTGCATTAATAGCATGACATGTTATGCATATCATGTAATCGTCACATTCCATGTAAAGACATCTCATTGAGGAATTTAACAAACTATGGCTTAGTCTACGTTTTCACAACACACCTTATCACTACAATGCTTTGGCATGGATTAGGAGGATGTTGGAATGGGCTATGAGTAGTGAATCAGGCCTTATGCCTATCAGTTGCATTTAATCAAAGAATTTTGAAGTCTTCTCAACAAATCCAATTTCCATATATCCTGCAACCATTATTATCAAACCACGTTATTTTGAGGCATCCTATCAAACATTTCACATGCCTTATCTATGATTCCACATGCTGTATGCATGCCAACCAAAGCATTTCTAAGCATATTTTTTTACTAAAGATCCCTATTTCAATTATGGGGATCTTTAGTAATACCCAAACACTATTGCAAAGCTCCTGTTTTGACAAGTTATAAGGATGTTGGCAATGGTTGTGTAGCTTAGCTTCACCCTTGTTGATGGCATTTGCTTCAAAATTCCTAAAGCTTGTCTACTAAATCCATTGTGCACATATCCTTTAATAATGGTGACCTAAGATTGCATTTCTTCAAGTTATTGTGTTAATATGTTTGTGACTAGTATATGTTGCTTCAAAGCTTCAATTTCCCTACAAGCGCAAAAGGAGAATACTAACAAGGGCACGAAGTCGCAATGATTTTCCATCTTAACTCTTTGTGTGTTGAGAGTTCAGGGAGTTCTCGAACCACTGAATTCCTTGAAAAGTTCAAAACTTGTATAAAATGACTACAAAGATGCATTTTGGGTATTTGGAGATTCAAAGAACCAAAAAAGCTCCAACAAAAGTGTGTTTCAAGATATTTATTAGTTCTTGAACTTGTAGAAGTGTCAATTAAGAATAGAGTTAGGGGTTTGATGGGTTTTCATTATGCTGCGAGGGAGAACATAACTTTGATTTTCACCTTTGATGCAAAGGTCTCTTCATAGACAATACCTTCTTTTTGTGCATAAACTTTATCAGAAAGTCAAACTTTGTATTTGTCAATTGTGCCATTTGCTTTATACCCTGCCTAAAATACCCATTTGGAACCTATGGGTTTGTTACCTGATGGAAAATCATATTCTATCTCAGTTGAATCAATTCATCCTTTCAAATTCATTGCTAATGTGACAAAGTGGGATTTCGAAAAAAGAACTGTAGTACTCATCACTGTTAGGTTCACTTCTTCAAATGTAATACACCTTGTTATTCTTCATGGTAGTAATTATCACTGAGGCAGTTTCTTATATGTACTTGCCTGTGATGGTTTGTCTTCTTGCAACTTTGCCTCAATCATCATCATTCGTTTGATTACTCGTGATAGAAATATCTCTTAAACAATGTCTTAGGCCTACTCACCTATGATGATTTCTTGAATCTCTTCTTGCAACTTTGCCTCAGATTTATCCTCAACTTCTGTTCCTTCATTTACTTCTTTGGATTAAAATTGGTCTAGTGTTGATTTAACTTTAGACATTCATCAAAGACCATGGATCATTTGGGTTGTTGATCAATCAGCTAATAGCTTCAGATTTTCTATATTACCCAAGAAAGATACACCTCATGTCATGACATCAGACTTCTGCTACTTCACTTTCAGAACATGAACATATGAATTGCTCATAAAGATTCTCAAGTTCTTCGCAATGCCTTGCTGACCAGATCAAGATTTTTCAAAGCTTAAACCATCCAAAGCTTTGGTTGATTCTCAACTAAACAAAAGAAAAGCTGTATTCATTTCTTTGGCCCACTCTTGCTTGTTCATTTTATGTCACTCAATGTTCACTCTGTAAACTTGTTGATAGATCTATTCTCCCTTTCTGTGACAACATTTTTGTGGATTGTAAGTATCAATAATAACTTGATACCAACTTTTGAGTGAAACTCCAAAAAAATATTTTGAGATGCACCCCCACAATCTCCAACAATTTCGTGAGGATTATTTCAATGCAATGCCCAGTCTCGTTCTCCACTGTGCCCTTGAAATTCTTGAAGCGCTAATATGCCCCACATTTAGCTATCAAGAAGAAGACCCACTTCCACTTCCACTTCACTCCACTTCTTCAAAGTACCTCCAGTCCTTCTCATCCATCCATATGTTCAACTTAATTTACAAGATCTGCATCTCAATATGGAGCCTATTAGAGAGGGGTAATGAGTTTTAATGGTATTCAGTTTTTCAGACTTTTTTGTTTCTGATGAGTGTATTATGATATTATTCAGTTATTTTACAATGTTAACCGTCTAAAGCCTTATTTTCATATTGGCTGCTGGCTTGTGATTTAGTGATCTTTTGAAATCATACAATCTTTCAATTTGGGAAACATAATAAAGATTTGACAGTAAATAACCTATCTTATCAAGGTAGTAAAATCTACTACTCTGATTTATAAACAAATCCTGTAAAGGAAACCTCTTGTTAATTAAGTTTCCACTTTCCTGAGTAACTACCTATCCTACACAGATGATGGAAAAACAGAACTGTGCAGCAGTTCGCTTGAATTACACTATATAACTGGCATGTTCTTTGATCCTATTAATGAATGATTTATCAAACAAATTGGAAATTGAAAATACCAAAGGTTATACATAACATTTTACACGTGTTCACAATGACTTTGAGACCAGACAGGATTGACAAGTAGGGCATAGTTATAGAACTCTTGCATATATCTTGATTTATGGCGATATCCAACTGAGAAATTCATTTTTTTCCTTCGAGTTCAGAAATGAAGCAAAATGTGGGTTGTACTTAAATTGTTACAAAACACAAACGGTAGGAAGAAACAACGCACTCTACAATGATTGCCTGGATAAAAGCCTCTACATGACAAAACTCAAGCTGCAATTCCACCCTATCATAAACATTGATACTTAACCACATACAATACAAATGACAAGAATAAAGTTAGAAACATTTACTTTCCCAGACATAATCTTTCAAGAAAGGAGCACAGACTCTTATCTACGTTCCAATAGAATCATTACCAAATGCCAATAAATTTGCAAAAAATAACACCATAGCGTAGTGTAAAACCAACTTAAAATTTTGTCTAAGGGATTGTTGTCAAATGTTAAAAGAGGGGTGATTCAAATTCAAATCCCCACATCACAACATGGCAAAACAAAACCCGGCGGGCATGCATGTGCAATAACACCTCCCTCCCAAGTGCCTGTTCATCGCTACAACGAGTCTAGGCCTGGTGATGTTGCCATTTACCCTTAACTAAAAAAAAATGCAACTTGTACTGTTAAAGAGCCAACAAAAAATTGTCTTGAAATTCAAATCACAGGGGTTATGGCTGTGGATTTATTGCACAACATCGGAGTGAATTTCCTTATATGAAGCAAACTGTATGATTCACATATGGGAAAAATTTTCTTCAAAGAACATCTGATATTCTAAGTTTTCCAGTAATCTTATTAGAAGATTGTATAACTGAAATAAACTATTTCTGTACATATAAGTTTCTGACATTTTCATTAGTTCCAGCACTACTCAATGCCAGAAAAGTGATTTCTTGTCTCCAAAACATAATGATTGAAGGAAACAAACAAGAAAACAGCAGGATAGAGAAAAAAGATTATTTTTGACATTCGAAAATCCACAATAGAACAAACCTCCAATAAAAATGTAGCAATGGTGTGATTAAAGCCAGCTTAGAAACTGTCATCTTACCAGACACAATTTTAGGACCTCGAGGACATGGCCTGCTGACAAATGCCGCTTCTGGGTGAGTACAAATCTGACTGATCTTTTCACTTGGATGCCTCTTGAAACACAACCCTGTAGGTGGTTAAACTGCATACAAATTTTATTTTCACCACCCCTATACTGACCGTAGTTGAAACGTAGCCCTGGTAGATATGATGGAAAAACACAGAACTGCAACCCTGTTTGCTAATTTTGAGTGGACGAAGAATTTATAAATCGCCCCAAATTCTACCAGTTCCAAAAAAAAATTGAGTACAATATTAGGTGTATGGTTAGGAATAAAGATGTAAGAATATTGCGAAGATTAGTTCATAAAAGTATAGAGAGATAAGGAAGGAGGAGGAATTTTAAAGTTTTTTTCTTTTTAAATAAATAATGACTAGAATATTAGCTGTATGGTTACGAATAAAGATGTACTAATATTGTGAAGATGTAAGTTAGTTCATACGAAAGTTTTTATTTTTAATTCAAGATTTTAAGTATTAATTCATCTATATAGATATGAGAGCATGTAAATACTCGATGATCTATGTAGCATGTCTTGTTGAAGGAGTGAAAAGGGGAAATTCAATTCTGAAGATTTCATATGAAATTATAAAGGCACTAATGATTAAAACATGGATGTTTGATTGTAATAGTAAATTTTCTATCATGAATGTTCTTGAATGCATGATTAACCATGACCCAGAGTACAAAGATTTTGAAATACATATTAGTTAACACAACTTTAAAATGGATAATGGAAAAAGAATACTTTAAAATTCATAACAATAAAAATGAATCCAACTACGAATTTGAGAATTGATAACAGATTAATATTAGACATTTACAAATTTGTAAATTTTTATAATAAATTAGCATTTCATGAAAAATGTTCACTTTGCTTTCCATGAAACATCTTACTTTCCATCTTATTACATCATTCTCATGTCTTGTTACATCTTCCCATGCAACTTGATGTGCTATAAATGAAGGCAATAAGATAATGGTGATTACTAAATTGACAATTAACATTAATACTAAGTTAAAGTAGAAAAGATTAGTAAACTAAAAATATGATTTAAGTTATAGAATCTAATGCAAAGGAAATAACTAGTGCAAATCAACTAACCCAATAGCTTAACTTGAAGAGACTTGTTATCTTAGCATCAACTAATACATCTATTTTCTTAACCTTATACTTAAGCGTGCATTAATGAATTTTAAAATCCATTCCAGGTTTTCAAATGACAAAGTTAAAACTTGTTATGTCAAAATTTGAAAACTATCATTATGCAAAAAGGAGTATACACAATAGGAAATAAAAGATGGTAAGTTTTCATTCATATTTATTTTCACAAATAGGCTGTGTTCCTTCATTTTTCCATAGTTTCATTTTTCCACTCTTTACTACAAATTTCAAGTGAATGGGCGACAAACAAATAATAATGTTAGAAGTTATCTCTTAGCAATGAAGATGAACCTAACAAAAAAAATCAATATTTGATAAAGGGCTTGTAGTGTCTTGAATTGTTGACCTTAACAATTTTACAATAGGTTCAATGGGACCCACTTTGGCGTTTGTGCCTGATTTTGGGACCATTTTGGCAAACTTGGTTCATTCACATATCCCCAACCTTTTCAATAGCACATTTTTCTTGGACTAGGGTGCCCAGCACCCTTATCCCAACAAAATGGGCTCAACTTTTGAAGGATGAAAGTTGACCTTACAATTTGTGAGAATTTACCTTCAATTGTTAGCCTACCCCAAAAAGATATTTCAAAAAGTGTAAGGTGCATATAAATACAACTCCATTTTGAAACTGTCTAACCAATTATAATGAGGAACTTAAATATCCATAATTGTTAGGAATTAATCTTTTACTTGGTAAAGTTAATTTCCTTTTACTTAGTTACTTGTATGAATATTCCTAAAGAATTCCTATACAAATCTTTTGTCTTATTTGAGTTCTCACATGTGTGAGCATAACTGATTTATTGTATTTCTAATATGTTGAATATTAGATATTCCTCCTTATAAATATCGTGACACTTTGCACACACATAGGATGATAGATGGCATCCTTAGACTTGAGAGTTACATTTGCAACTCCTCTCTCACCTCTATTTATTCTGATGAAGCATTTCTATGTTAAGCGCTCTCTCTCTCTCTCTCTCTCTCTCTCTCTCTCTCTCTCTCTCTCTCTCTCTCTCTCTCTCTCTCTCTCTCTCTCTCTCTCTCTCTCTCTCACACACACACACACGTACACATTGTATATTCTTCGGGCTTTATGTCATCTTCATAATATTGGGGGTTTTTTCTTTGTTTTTTCCCCCTTATTCTTGTGTCTCTCTTGTGTCTCCTTCTTAGATTCAATGTGATTGTTCTTGGTTATCTTGGCTTCTCAACTTTAATGGTAATATCATACTTCAACCAATTGCTCATTTATTCGTTCGTACTAGTTGTAGTCACATAAATCTGTCCAGTTTAATTAAATGAATATTTTCTATTTATTTGATTAAAAATCCACTAGCCATCAGTTAATTAAATTAATATTTAATTAATTCATCTTCAAAATATTCTCCTATTAATTAAATAAATTATTCAATTTATTTTAATTAATCCATTAAACCAAACTCACAATCAATTAAATGAATAAATCCTATTTATTTCATTTAACCCCTTTTCCTCTTTTAAATAAATTAAATAAAACATTTATTTAAATCATTTATCCCCCCCCCCCCACTTGCATTTTCCTACAAATGCAACTTGCACCTATTTATTGAAATAAATGAATTTTTATTTTAATAAAATCCTATTTTCCCTCACCCACCAAACCCACTTGCAATTTTAATCTCCTTCTAGATTCTTCTAAACCCTTCCTAATTAGCCTAATCCATCCCCTAAATATTGTCACATTCCTAAGCAAATTGAAGTCACTTCTCAAACCCTCATAGTCTTTGAAAACCATTAAAGGCTTTAAGTCTTCAACAACTTAAACTTTGAAAAGTCTTCCAAACCATTAATGGTTAATTCCACTTGCACCCATGGTTAAGGACTTTGACCCCTAACTTAACCCTCATGTAACCCATGTGTCTCCTCGAGCATTTATTGCTTTGACCATGGTTATTCCTTTAACCCTTGCACAAGAGTTTACCCCTTGGATAAAAGTTTTATCCACTGGATAACTCTAATCTAACCTTAACCTTACCTCCCAGGTTAACCCTCAGGTCATGTCAAGCGTTTAATGCTTATTCCCTCTCCTCTCAACCTATCTCACATTGACACATGTCATCCTAGGATTGGGTTGAAATCCCTCACATGGATTTGAAATCATTCAATCTTGACCCTTGTTGAGATTACTCAATCTCAACCATCCATTGTTCCATTTTCCCTATAAATAGAGCCCATTTCTTCATAATCCACATCCGGAAAACTTGCATGCATCTAGCTTATAGTAAAATCTAGAGAGTATTTAGCATAATTCACTTTGGTCTAGAATTAATCTTAGTTAGTTACATAATATCTCATTTCTTAGCTTGTTCATGTTTGCATTTTCATGAGCATTTACTTCATACTCTTGAATCTCCATAAGACGTCCAAAAATAGTGCAAAAAGCTACTGAGAGCTACACTCATTTGGGAACTTGGAGAGGAGAGGAACAAGAGAGAGCTAATGGCGTAGGGAGCATCATGAGTGAAGTCTTAATCTTTATTCGTTTTTATCTCTAATATGCTTCTATGCTTAATCTTTCTTGATAATGCTTTTTAATGGTTTAGTTTTATGTTGATTTGACTAACCCTTGGACTAACTGTTTTATGGCGTTACATTTGGTGAACCCGACGTGAAATGAGACAGAGGACATTTAGATGAGTTGATTTTTGTAGTTCTATAAATATATTTTCATCACAAATGTAACAGAGCACAAAATCTTTTTCTTTTATCATGCGGCATAAGCTTATACTAATTGCCTTGGTTGTATTTGATGTTATCAATAGTCTTGAAAGACTGAGTTAATCGAGTCAGTAGTCTTGGTTTGTCGTCTTGGAGTCGTGATTGATTGATCCTTGTTGTGTCTAAAAGCTGAGATTGATATCACAACCCATACTTTCAAACCAATACATTGTAAGGACTGGTAAAAGATTTGGAATTCGGCAGTGCAAAAACAGATCGTTGAAAGTTTCTATAGTTGCTTTGACCAATATACTTGGCACGTATTTCTACAAACTGCACATTTCATGAAATGATATATTCTTAAGGCATTTGACTTATGATTTCTCAGTTGTAATTATATTTGCTAAAAAAAAAAATTAAAAAAATTAAAAACTTTTCAACGCAGTGACTATTATGCTACATCTTTTTGAAGCATTCTGTAAAACAAAGAAAAAAAAATCTCTGTCAGGGACAACGCTATGCTATCCATTTATGCTTTGATGGTTGTCCATTAAACTTACTACCAAGCTCTCTCCAGTCAATTTCCTTACTGCCTCCTTTGTGTGGGCCATTTGATTCAACTCTAGCTTGCAAAATCATACTCAAAAAAGTGCAGCAAAAAGAGTAATGTGCTAGAGTAATGGTTTAATCCTACATTTGTTTTAAAGCCCACGTGGAGGGATACATGGGTAATGGAGGGCTATATTAGTTTTCTTTAAAATTAAAAAAAAATAGCTTTTCTTGAATAGTGGTTTTAAAAAAAAAAGGGGGTTTCTTTTTAAGAATTTACTTTTTTAAGTTAGTTTTTTTTAAAGAAATGTTTCTTTTTTAGAATTAGCTTTTTAAGTTAGTTTTTAAATGTTTCTTTTCTAAAAAATTAGTTTTTTTTTTGTTTTTGTTTTTTTTTAAAACGATCGTTTTTAAAAGGAAGTATTTAAATTAGGATTTTTTTTAAGGTAGTCTTTAAATTAGGATTTTTAAATTAGTCTTTAATTTAATTTTTAGATTACATTTAAATTAGTTTGTTAATTTAAATCTAATTTTGTTTCTTAGTTAAGTGTGATTTTTGTTTGTGTGATTAGATTATTTGGTTAGATTAAAGTTTTGGTTATTTCAATATAATTTTGACTTTGGAAACTAATCTTGGGCTTACATCTTGTGCAGGACATCAAGGAGCGATTTTATAATACACTGCTTGCAGGTTTTGGAAAGACTTTCAACTTTGCAATCTTGTTTTTTGTTAACACGTTTTAATGGTGCAAATGGATCAATCCTAGGATAGTCATTCACATTGTGCAATCTTGGCTAAAAAGAACATTCACATCTTGCAATATCGGTTAAAAGAAACAATCACATTGTCATTTTGCTACAATCTTGGGTAAAAAGAACAAACACATCTTGCCATATGGACTAAAACGAATAATCACACATTGCAATCTTGGCTAAAACGAACATTCACACATTGCAATCTTGGCTAATACGAACATTCACATCTTGCAATCTTGGCTAAAACGAACATTCACATCTTGCAATATGGGCTAAAAAGAACAATCAACTTGTTATTTTTTATTTTTCGAGTTTAAAAGAGAACAATCAGTTTGCAATCTTGGCTAAAACGAACACTTCATTTTGTTGTCTTGGCTAAAAAGAACACCATGGTTGTTGGAGCAACATCTCCAAGTAGCAAATAGATCACATTGCGATAATGGGTTAAAAAGAACGAGTGTCTTTTGTGTTTGGCACACTTGTGCAAAAAGTCGGTCGAGTGGTCCCACTTCTAACACACACTATCCTCTCCCTTGGCTTTCGTGGTCCTAGGTGCAAGAGAAAAGTGTTAGTAACACTCAAAAAAAATTATCTTTTTAAGAGAGGCCTGCCCAGAGACACATCACTCTTGGGAACGACCTCGCGCAGTAAATCCTTCAAGCCGCTATAGAAATCAGGTGAGAGCAAAAGTTGTAGCCTTGGGTATAGTTGTTCCTACAGTGTAACTGGCCGAAAGGACATATGGTCCCCACCACTAGTTACAAGGCTCTTAAGTGAGTCACTGCAGAATGAACTTATGTCCAAAAACATCGAACATGACTAAACACCTTTAAGTAGCAGCCCACCCGTTCTATTGATTGAGGATATTTGCGATATAATTTAGTGCAAGAGCATAGATGGTTTTGCTCCCAAGATACTCACCATACATATTTCCTTGAGTAGAAACATAGCTTTTTGAAAAGTCACTTGTGGCTTGATAAAAGTGGTGACTCTCCTATCATAGGGATCATCTATTTGTTATGCTCGTGCAAGACTTAGTATATCACATCCTTACCTGCCAAGGTGGGATTCATAAGGTATGTAGTACCAAAGTCGAAGAAATATCAAGATGTGGGCTAAATTTATCACAACTGGCCATTTGACCTTAGGGATAAAAAGTGTTTGAAGTGTGTTTGTTTTAGTTGAGACCAAGTGCAAATTGAGCCGACTTCGGGCTTTGGAAATACACCCTAAAATACACTTAAAGGAAAGGGTCATAAAAAGTCCAAGGATTGGGCTGATTTAGACCCATACTCATTTGTGCCTCTAAGGCAACATTCTTGTGTTTGTGTGCTTGCTTTGTTTTCTTGTCAAAGAAGAATCAAAAATCAATCCCCAAAACAAAGTATTCATCCAAAGCAACCAAACACATCAAAAACAAAGTACAAACAACAAAGAGTCAAATTTTATGACCATTCTTCACATCTTGCGAAAGAAGAAGCGTCATCAGAATATCAACTTGAAAAGAAGACCATTAAGCTCAAAGGCTTTGATCAAAAGGAGAAAATTATTTTATCTAAATAGACAAATCTTTGTCTCCCATAGAGTTTTTCTGCGTCACATGCACCTCTACCTTCAAGGCAAAACAAACGAATTTGATTCAGAATCATTGAACCACAGAGCTTTTATGCAATATAGAGCTCTGAGTTATCACAAAAACCAAGGAGGTAAGATTAATCCCAACTTTTTCCCAAATGTCTGTATCACATACAACGTAGCTCGAGAAATACCACCAACACCCGAAAGGGAAGAGGTAGAGTTTGTCCCATTTGTAACACAAAGTTTTTATTGAAGTTGAAAACATTTTCATCCATCATCTTATTCATACATCATCACTTCATCATCAATCCGTTCCAACTCTTAAAACATTAAGAGGTTCTTGTCCCAAGTTCTCTTTTAGATATTGCTTGAAATCAAAAACATCACATCACTTTTTAGATTGTTTCTACATCTAGGATAAGCTCATCCTAAGAGACACATCTACGCAGGTTAAAACTAGTTCATGAGTGAATCCTCTCATTACTAGGTAGTTAAATCTGTAACACATCTCAGATTTTCTACACCTTATCACATCAAAACTTATCAAACAAGCAAGCAATTCAAAGAAGGAATTTTGGTTACATCTACCTTAAAAGTGCTAGAGATCCACGTGCAACACAATTCACCAACCAGCAAATCTCTCATTTCATCAAAAAAACTCATCATCATTTTCACAACTTCAACAAAAGTTTGCAAGCAAAATGGCCCAAACCCGATCACAGTCAAGGCAATGAGAAATAGAAATGGAAGAAGAAGAAGAGGAAAATCTCAATGAATTTCAAGAAGCACTTGGAGGGAATGCGAATGACGAAAACCCAAGTACTCCTACTCCTGCAACAATAGAAAGGGCTCAGCATAACCCTCTCTTTAACAGACTGTTTGACGAGATACTCAAGAGCAATGCGGATGCTCACTTTTTAAAGCTCGCTCAAGAAGGAGCCAAACTCCCCTCTAACTTTGATCTTGCCCAATTAAGACAAACATCAGAAAGACAAAGTCGCCATGAAGAGGAAAGAGGTAGAGATCCCATCAGATATAACATTCCTCGAGGTAATCCACCACCTCCTCCTCCAACTGAAATGGAGATGTTGCGGCAACAAGTCGAGAATCTCGCCCAACAACTTCATAGTGGTGTCAAAACTAACCAATTCTCACTCAATGACATATGTCCCTATCCTTTTGATAGGAATCTTTATATGCCACCCTTTCCACGAGGATTCGAAACACCCAAATTCGAAAAATATAGAGGAAAGGGAGATCCCCGTGATCATGTCAGAGAATTTCATTCCGCTTGCCTTGAAGTGGCATATGAAGACACCTACCTAATGTGCCTTTTTCCCCAAAGCTTGGGAGGAACAACCACATCATGATTTTCCCGACTATCAGGTGGCATTAGAACATTTGAGGAACTCATCCAGAAGTTCCTAGCTCATTACTCTCATAACATTGAACGCGACGTCACCATGGCTGATCTGTGCAACACTAAACAAAAACCAGGTGAACTATTCTCAGTATTCCTGCAACGATGGCGTCAAATGTCTAGCAGACGTTCTCTTCAGTTACCTAAACGAGAGCTAGTGGAAATATTCATTTCCAACTTAAACGAAGAAATGGAATTTCACCTGGATGTCAAAGACACAGACTCTTTTAATGATATGATCACCAAGGGTTTAAAATGTGAGCGGGCCCTCATCAAGAAAGGACTTATCAAAATCTATAATGAACCAAAGGATGGTCCTCGCCCACGCTTCAATAGTGATAAACCAAGCTTCTGGAACAAAAACAAGAATATCGTCAACGATGGGGTTGTGGATGCCAGGACTATACAAACTGCACAACCTGTGGTTCGGTTTGCAGGACAAAATCCTCCACCTCAGAATAACACAAATGTCCCTTTGAATGAGGGTCGCATCACATCTCACAATGAACCTAGACCTCGTCAACAAAAACAAAAACGCACATACACTCCCTTAGGGGAACCCATTGAAACAGTATTGCGACAACTCATTTCTCAAAATTTGGTCACCCTACCAAAAACATCAAACTATGAACCTCAGGTCAAACCTACATGGTGGAGAGATACTAAACACTATGATTTCCACCAAGGGAGAGGACACAAGACAAGTAATTTTCACCGATTGAAAGATCTTATTCAGGACCTTATTGACCGAGGAGAAATTGAAATAGAAGGACATGACCCAAAAACCACAAATAATGATCATCTGATGTTCAAAAATCCACTTCCATCACAAGATCAAAGGGGTCCTTCAACTTCCAGGCGAGGCACTAATACCACTGATTATACACAGGCTACGTATAATTACACTGTAAATCATCTGTATGATGCCAGTGAACAAGTTGCAACTATAACCTTCAAAAATCCCAACTCAAATTGCAATGTTGTTACACGTCGTGGCAAGGTCACCATAAAGGCAGCTCCACAAGGCACCACCTCCATCCCAAAGCAGTACAATCTTGTGGAACAATTAGACAAAACGCCTGCGCTTATATCCATTTTAGAACTATTGCGCCTATCGCCATCTCATAAAACTATCTTGGATCAAGCACTCCAAGAGGCGTCAGTCCATGCAAACCTGAATACAGACCAATTTCAAGCCATGGTTGGAAATCTAAAGTCCTCACCTTGTCTCACTTTTTCCAAAAGTGACAACTCTTCCAGCAACCTCATAACGCTTCACTACATATTGAAGGCTTTATCAACCAGCATAGGATCAAGCGAGTCTTGATCAATAATGGAGCAGGCCTGAATATTTGTACACTATAGTTGGTCACAGCATTGGGATATGCGGTACAATCAGTGGATCCTCGTAAGAAGATCACAATCAAAGCCTACGACGATGCAGAGCGTTCATCCAAAGGAGTTGTGGTACTACCAATCCGAGTGGGCCCCATGGTAAAGCACATCATCTGTCAGGTTCTGGACCTTCCTCTGCCATATAATCTATTGTTAGGGAGACCTTGGATACATGCCATGCAAGCCGTTCCATCTACCTACCATCAATGTATCAAGTTCCCACATAACGGTGTAGAGATCACAATCTTGGGCGATGCAAATCCCTTTGCATACTGTCACAATATCAGCCATCAACCAGAGATTACCGTTCCTAATAATAGAAAAGCCATTTCCTCCACATCATATATAAGTCCCGCCTCTCTTGTCAGTTCGAACACCCCTATACCAGAGCAAGAAAAGCTTAAACTGAACATAGCAGAGGAAGGTCCTGGGGAATACAACTTGAGTCAACTCTTTTGTGTGGGACAAATGCCCACTTCTCCTCAAACACATGGTAAACCACAGCAATTACTCCAGCAACCACTAATCACGCCCACATGTGCTTTGACACCTTTCATCCTCGGCAAGAGTCAAGAGGAAGAAACCCAAGATGCGGACTTAGCGGAATAAATCTATAAAGATCCCATCACCACTGATATACCACAAGTTAAGCTTCCCACAGATCAATATGGCAAAGGTCTCCTCATTATGCAAAGAATGGGGTATGATGGTCAGAGTGCTTTGGGATGTTGCAAACAAGGACGACATGAACCTCTACTGCCGGAATTAAAGCCCAAAGGTAATACAGGCCTAGGCTTTGAAAAAGAGATCTTTCCTAAACTCAAATTCAAAGGAAAACCCAGCAAACCATTTTGTCAGCCTACTGCAAAAAGGACACCTTTCATTATCAAAGCAGCCTCAAGCACCACCCCAACTTCCCCACCGAGGCTCAGAATCCCAACACAACCATCACCAAAACCACTCATCCCACCAAACGAACATGTAATCCCATCAACAACACCATTAGCAGCAGCAATTGTATCAGAACCCACAACAGTATCTATGGCACCAGCAGTTCTAGCAAAAGCCACTGAGTCAACACTACCGATGCTCCCCGTACCAGATCCTTTAATCCCCATTGACCTTCCTGCAGCACCGATCACTACCAAGGTACATCAACCAATCACACCTGCAGTATTTAACTCAAAAGACATCCCAGTATGGTATAGTAATCGGATGCTGGAAAGTGACTCAGAGACCGACTCACATGAGTGGGAATTTGATTCTGTACAGCTTAACACTTCAGATGAGGAAGACACATCACTACCTCCACCACGCAAAGACATCCCTGTTTATGGAGAAGCACAGATAAAGACCACTTGGGTTCCTGAACTGGAAACATCTTCCACAGACCCTACGTCTCATCCTATGCCTGATTCTGACAAGGAGAGTACCATCAACGACCTTAACCATAACCTCTTAACCCTCACTGATACCTCTAACGAACTTAACCTAATTGATGAAGTAATGCCCATTTTCCATCCTGAACTCATCGAATGGAACCAACCAAATCCCCCATGTCTTGACTTCTTCCAAAACGATGAGGCCATCATTGACTTTTTGGAATTAAGGGATAACCTACCAAGCGGGGATCACAAATATGGATTTGCCATTGAACTTAATAGCGCGACATACTTCGGGGCGGATGCCAAACCTTTCAGCTGCAAAAATATAACAATAAAACATGGATCTTCCAGTGAAAACCACACTGTGGCACTGTTTGATCTGACAAAAGTAAAAAGAAAGAGCGGATCCAATGGTGAAAACCTCTCTGAGGTGCCTGAGGATGAAGGGTTTGACATTCTCCCTGCTAATGCACAACAGGAATGATCAACGATTCTCATCGAGGAAACCAAAGAATACAATGTGGGGACTCCCGAAAATCCTCATCTCATACATCTAGCATCTCTTCTCACTCCAGAGGAACAACCTCAATTTATAGAGTTCTTCCAACAACGTCAAATCAACTTTGCATGGTCATATGCGGATATGCCTGGGCTTGATCCTGATTTAGTCATGCATCACCTCACCATCGCAGAAGGAGCCAAACCTGTCAAGCAGAAGCTTCGTAAGATGCATCCTCAAATTGCAGTACTAGTCAAAACAGAACTCAAGAAACTCCTAGATGTTGGTTTCATTAGACCAATTGATTATGCAGAATGGATCTCCAATATTGTGCCTGTCGGCAAACCAAAAGGGGGCATCCGCATTTGTACTGACTTCGGAGATCTAAATAAGGCATGTCCTAAGGATGACTTCCCCCTACCAAATATCGACATCATAGTGGATCTGACAGCAGGACATGCCATGCTTTCACTCATGGATGGCTTTTCAAGATACAATCAAATAAAGATCGCACCAGAGGACCAACATAAGACAACCTTCACATGTCCATGGGGCACATATTGCTGGAATGTAATGCCTTTCGGTCTCAAAAATGCAGGAGCAACCTATCAAAGAGCAATGACCACCATCTTCCATGACATGATGCATACTATGATGGAAGATTATGTTGATGACTTACTAGCAAAATCACTCACCAGAGAAGGGCATCTCCACATCTTAGATAAAATCTTTGATAGACTGGAACAATACCATGTTCGACTCAATCCAAAGAAATGTGTCTTTGGAGTAACCTCCGGGAAGCTTCTAGGATACATTGTCTCAAGCAAAGGTATTGAGGTCGACCCAGCAAAGGTAAAAGCAATCATGGACATGCCACCACCAAAGAATATTAGTCAGCTAAGGACATTACAAGGGCGACTTCAATCCATCTGAAGATTCATTGCACAATTGGTTGATAAGTGTCACCCATTCACACACCTGCTACACAAGAATATTCGCTTTCAGTGGGATGCCCGATGCCAGCAAGCATTTCAGATGCTTAAAGACTATCTCATGAATCCACCATTGTTGATGCCACCAGATCCAAGTAGACCATTATTACTCTATATCTCAGCAACAAGTACAGCATTGGGTGTACTACTGGCACAACATAATACAAAGGGAAAAGAGTGTGTTGTTTACTACATCTCTCGCACACTAGTGGGCTATGAACTCAATTACACACCTATTGAGCGAGCTTGCCTAGCAGTAATCTTAGCAGCCACTAAACTGAGGCACTATCTGTTAACACACAAAGTACAACTCATTGCAAAGATTGATCCACTCAAGTATTACTCAGCAAAGAAGCATTGACAGGTCACTTGGCCAAATGGGTGATGATTCTAAGTGAATTTGACATCAAGTACGTGGACCATATAGCTATCAAAGGGCAGGTTATTGCAGATCAGTTGGCCGATGCACCCCTCATAGGCGATCATCCTCTCATTTCCAATTTTCTAGATGAAGAGATATTCATGATCACAGCAACACAAACATGGAAGCTATACTTTGATGGTTCATACACTAGACATGGCTCGGGGGCAGGCATCCTATTTATCACACCTCAAGGTGACAGCATCCTGAAGTCTTACAGGCTCACATTTCCATGCACCAACAACATCGCAGAGTATGAGGCCTTGATCATAGGACTCAGGCTAGCTGTACAATGGAAATTACAAGAACTACAAGTATATGGCGACTCACAACTGGTCATTCGTCAAGCAACAAATGAATATCAGACCAAGGATGATAAACTCATGCCATATGAGCAAATGGTGGACAATCTAAAGACATCATTTACTACTATCACTTTTGAGAAAATACCAAGAGATCAGAATCGAGATGCTGACGCTATGGCTACCATCGCATCTCTCCTAGACCTTCCACAGAATTCAACACGCTACGAGTTCTTGGTAGAACAGCTTTGGATTCCCGCTTATGATCTCCTCGAATACGAAATGATATGTCGCCTTGTCGGTTCTGAATCCCCATGGTACGGTGAATTCTACACCTATCTTCGCGATCACACCCTTCCTCCCAACCAATCGAATAACCAACGTAAAACCTTCATTCGCCAAACTGCTCGATATACCATTATTGCCGAAACCCTATATCGACGCGGTCTTGATGGTACTCTCCTTCGATGTCTGGAACAAGGTGAGATAACAAAGGCTTTGGAAGAAGTCCATGAAGGAATTTGCGGGACTCACTCAAGTAGTCCATCACTAGCCAAGAAACTCCTGCGCAATGGATACTATTGGCCATCTATGGAAAAAGATTCCTACTACTTTGTCAGAAAATGCAAGAAATATCAAGTTCATGGCAACCTGATACATGCACCAGCCCAGGAACTGCAACCAATCACAACACCATGGCCTTTTTGTCAATGGGGTCTTGACCTTGTGGGTAAGATTCATCCATCTTCATCCAATGGCCATAAATTCATTATTACCGCCACCGAATATTTCACAAAGTGGATCGAAGCTGTTCCACTTACCCAAGTCACCGATAAGCAGATCGCCTCATTCATCCTCAATTACATCATCTGCCGGTATGGTGTACCCATGTCCATCATCACAGATAACGGTCTTCCTTTCAAAAATCAGGATGTCCATGAACTTTGTGAGAAATTTCATATCCAACACCGCTTTTCCACTCCCTATTACCCACAAGGCAATGGTCAAGCCGAAGCATCCAATAAAAACATATTGAGGATCCTAAAGAAGACAGTCAATGATGTCGGTCGTGATTGGCATGTTCAATTGAATCCAGCACTATGGGCATATCGAACTAGCATTCGAACCCCTACAGGCGCAACTCCTTATTCATTGGTCTATGGTGTTGAAGCTATCTTACCTATTGAGGTGGAAATACCATCATTATGGGTTTCCTTGCATAATCTAATAGATGATGAAGCCTACAGAATATCCCATCTTCAGGACTTAGAGTTACTAGATGAGAAGCGACAAGCTGCATACAACCATCTCAAAGCCTATCAGCAGCGCATGAGCAGAAGCTACAATCACCGAGTTAGACCTCGTACATTTGAGGTAGGTGACCTTGTTCAACGAGAGAATCCTCGCAATCAACCAAACAGAGAACATTAGGGCAAGTTTGAATCAAACTGGCTGGGCCCATATGTTGTCACTGTTGTATTCGGGTCCGGGGCATATCAGTTGGCTACATCAGAAGGAGAACCGCTCGCAGATCCAATCAACAGCATGCACCTCAAACGGTTTTATACCTAAGTTGTACAGAGCATTAGGCTCCCTGCATACCAGAAAAACAATCCCAAAACATTCAGATAAATGTCCTAAAGAAAATACAAAAACATCAAAATAGTAAAGAAAGATCATACATCCAAACGGTGAACAACCACTCTGGTGGCACCTTGGGTAAGTACGATGGTGAAAACCTGGCAAACAGACGCCACTCGTAAAGGCTATGGCTCCATTATCTTTCAGGCTCGTTGCAATCATATTCATTACATACACACATCCATCCGTCCACAACCATGGCTTGTTATAAATCTGCAATCAGAGAAAGTACTTCATGCATCTTGCATCCTGCTTTTTCATAGTCATGTCTAACTTGGGGGCAATACCCTTAATCTAGTTGGTGGAAGTGGATTCTATATTACTTGTGATTCATTGGGTTAAACATTCAAAACTGTCTCACAAAATCCAAAAACATTCAAAACAATCATCAAAATCCCAAAAACATTCAAAATCAACAAAATCCAAAAACATCAGAAAACATAAAAAAAATAAAAAAATCAATCAAAAACATGGCAACACATTGTACATACTCATCTGTGCAGATACCAAACAAACATTGTGATATACTCCACAAAATGACCACTTATCAATCGACCACACAATCAACATCAACACTCAAAACTATCTTCAACAAGGATGCATCCTTCCTTAACAAAACAAAGACAAGATGACATTTTCTTTGACAAGAAAATTCTGTTTATGCTATCAAATACTTGGTTGATTTATGGGCTAGTTATTTATATCAGGTTCCTACAACATTATTTGTGCATCTTTGGCGCATTATTCTGATGAAGTTCTGGGGCATGTACTAATGGTGTCTACGTGGGAAGTTCACCAAGCTACGTGATCTTATGCCAAATGCAGTCATAGATCATTACGGTTTGCTGACTACAGCGTATACCTCGACCATATGAGCATGAACCATTACCAAGGATCCTTATTCTTTATTCTTTATGTATATACTGTTTGTTTGCAGGTACAATGCTCATTCTTTGGTTCCTCCTCATCCAAATTGGATAAAGGTTTTATCTCTTAGTACGGTATGCACTTGTCTCAAGATATGATCAGCCTAAGATCAAGGAGGACGATCCAAGTCATGCATGAACGGAGATAATCCTTGTTTGTTCCGCAAGCAATACTTTGGTCGACTTGACCCTTATATCAAGTCGTTTGTATTAACTTGCTATATAAAATCCATGTAAGGAATACTCAGGTCATCTTGAATCATTATGTCAAGATGCTTGTATTCTCTTCCAACATTTTTAAGCTCAATGATGAAAAATAAAGCACTATGGATCGTCATTTCATCTCATCTGTATATATTGCATTTTGTTGCATTCCATTTATCCATACATTCATAAATAGATGCATATCATTCATACATAGTAATGACAATGGATACTCTATTTTCCTCTTCTTCCATAGGAATGTGTCATAGGTCCTCCATTTCTTCTATCTAACATCGAACCCTCACCTCCCCCTCCCCATGTTGGTACTCAGCATCACATACCCTACATCATCTCCCATCAACCCAATCAAGCCAGTTACTTTGTCTGTACAGGCACATCAACTCACACACACCTAGACTATCAACAGATACTCTGATCAAGTATCTTCGGGTCTCAATAGGTAATCGATCATGGCAAACCTAGACTACAACAGGCATTTATCATAATGACCTAGTCTCAACGGGGCTGCTATGATTCACCACAACCATCCATCACACACACACACACACACACACACACACACTATCAATTGATCAACCAATCAAACACAATCCAATGGACAATTACATCAATTGTCTAAGTCTCAACGAGTATTTTGCTTCATATACCTTGACTTCATCGGGCAATTACATCAATTGTCTAAGTCACCATCAGGTCACTTTGATTCACTTACTCCGACTTTATCTTGTCCAAGCAAACAACTGACATCAACTGTCACGCTTTGACTCGACCGGGGCAATTTAACCAATTGCACCAGATTGTCCAACCATTTTGATCAATTATATAGCATCAATTAAAAGCCCAACACCACATTTGCACCATATCTCCTGCATAACCTACGGGTACTCACTAGCTTGCCATTTCTCCGTATTCACTCTATTTTCTTCCATTCTTTCACCGTTATTGCTAATTTCTTCTATTCTACCTCCCCTCCACTTCTCGTTCTTTTTTGAGAGATCACCCAATTTTTCAAAAAAAATTGGCCCATCTCTCGAGGGGGCATACCACCCACTAAATTAATATTTATGGGGCATATTTCTTCACACCTATTTTTCTTTCTTTGAAACGACGCGATAAAATCGCACCGTCTCAAAGAGGGGCAAATGTAGTCACATAAATCTGTCCAGTTTAATTAAATGAATATTTTCTATTTATTTGATTAAAAATCCACTAGCCATCAGTTAATTAAATTAATATTTAATTAATTCATCTTCAAAATATTCTCCTATTAGTTAAATAAATTATTCAATTTATTTTAATTAATCCATTAAACCAAACTCACAATCAATTAAATGAATAAATCCTATTTATTTCATTTAACCCCTTTTCCTCTTTTAAATAAATTAAATAAAACATTTATTTAAATCATTTATCCCCCCCCCACTTGCATTTTCCTACAAATGCAACTTGCACCTATTTATTGAAATAAATGAATTTTTATTTTAATAAAATCCTATTTTCCCTCACCCACCAAACCCACTTGCAATTCTAATCTCCTTCTAGATTCTTCTAAACCCTTCCTAATTAGCCTAATCCATCCCCTAAATATTGTCACATTCCTAAGCAAATTGAAATCACTTCTCAAACCCTCAAAGTCTTTGAAAACCATTAAAGGCTTTAAGTCTTCAACAACTTAAACTTTGAAAGTCTTCCAAACCATTAATGGTTAATTCCACTTGCACCTATGGTTAAGGACTTTGACCCCTAACTTAACCCTCATGTAACCCATGTGTCTCCTCAAGCATTTATTGCTTTGACCATGGTTATTCCTTTAACCCTTGCACAAGAGTTTACCCCTTGGATAAAAGCTTTATCCACTGGATAACTCTAACCTAACCTTAACCTTACGTCCCAGGTTAACCCTCAGGTCATGTCAAGCATTTAATGCTTATTCCCTCTCCTCTCAACCTATCTCACATTGACACATGTCATCCTAGGATTGGGTTGAAAGCCCTCACATGGATTTGAAATCATTCAATCCTGACCCTTGTTGAGATTACTCAATCTCAACCATCCATTGCTCCATTTTCCCTATAAATAGAGCCCATTTCTTCATAATCCACATCCGGAAAACTTGCATGCATCTAGCTTATAGTAAAATCTAGAGAGTATTTAGCATAATTCACTTTGGTCTAGAATTAATCTTAGTTAGTTACATAATATCTCATTTCTTAGCTTGTTCATGTTTGCATTTTCATGAGCATTTACTTCATACTCTTGAATCTCCATAAGACGTCCAAAAATAGTGCAAAAAGCTACTGAGAGCTACACTCATTTGGGAACTTGGAGAGGAGAGGAACAAGAGAGAGCTAATGGCGTAGGGAGCATCATGAGTGAAGTCTTAATCTTTATTCGTTTTTATCTCTAATATGCTTCTATGCTTAATCTTTCTTGATAATGCTTTTTAATGGTTTAGTTTTATGTTGATTTGACTAACCCTTGGACTAACTATTTTATGGTGTTACACTAGTATTTCATGTAATTTTTCTTTCATGGTATCAAAGCAAGTTTCTACTAATCAATTCTTTGAACTTGCATTGTTGAAGGATTACCATTTATCTATTGGAGCACTATCTTTGAGGATAGAAGAGAAGAGTTTTAGCATAGAAATGCTTCCATCTACCATATTAGAAATGAAAATGGTTTAAATTTTTACTTCAAGAAAGTGAAGATATTTTAGCTAGAACGAATCAATTTGAATCTAGAAAGGCCAATTGTTGCAATTGTGTTTTGATGTCCAATGTTATGAATACACATGATCCTCAATCTTTTGACTAAGCTAAAAATCAACCTCATTGGGAAAAGGCTATTTAAGAGGAATATGATGCTTTACTTGTCAATCCAACTTGGGATTTAGTTCCTCTACCTCAAGTTAAGAATCTTGTTTCTTGTAAATGGTTATATAAAACTAAGTTCAATGCAAATAATGAGGTTAGCAAGTTTAAAGCTAGATTAGTTGCTACAAGCTTTTCACAAGTGGAAGGATCAAAATATAATGAAAATGTTGATCATGTAGCTAAAATGCAAACTATTAAAAATGTTCTTGCTTCTTTTTTTTTGCTCGGTAAAAGGCCTAAGCCATATTTTAGTAATAAATAAAATTACAATCTCCGCTCAGTGCAGGCGTCGGTAGGAAAAATTGTTCTTGCTTTAGCTTCTAATATGTATTGGCCTATTCGTCAAATGGATGTTAAAAGTGTTTTTTTTTATGGAGATTTACATGAATAAATTTGTCAAGGAAGGTAATGAACATCTTTTTCCAAATTAAAGAAATCCATTTATGGTTTAAAACAATCTCCCAGAGAATGGTATTTTAAAATCAATGCTTTCTTTATTTTTCAAGGTTTCATTAGAAGCAAAAATGATACAAATATATATATTAAGCGTAATGAAAATGCTATTGTGATCATTATTTATATGTTGATGATTTGATTCTCACTTCAAGTTGTTAACACTTTGATTTGTGATCTTAAGTCTCGACTCAATATGGAATTTTAAATGACTAACTTAGGCTTATTGCATTATTATTTTGGTATGCAAATTTGGCAAAGACCTATGTATTTTTCTTTCTCAAAGTAAATATGCTCAAGATCTCTTATCTATAAATTCAAAATGAATGATGCTAATCCTATTTCTATTCCCTATGAATTGAGAACTAATCTAATGATTGATATGGTAACTCTTTTGTTGATCCTACTTTATAAAGGTAATTACTAGGTGTAACGCCATAAAATGGTTAGTTTGGGGTTAGTCAAATCAACATAAAACTAAACCATTAAAAAGCATTATCAAGAAAGTAAGCATAGAAGCATATGAGAGATAAAAATGAATAAACGTTAAGACTTCACTCATGATGCTCCCTACACCATTAGCTCTTCCTTGTCCTCCTCGTCTTCACGAACCACATTGCTTTGAGGTTGTCAAATGAATATTGGGAGATTGAGTGGAGTTAAGTGTGGAATGCTCTCAAATAGCATAACAACGTAGTGTAGATGATTGGATATGATTTGGAGATGATTGGATATGATTTGGAGATGTTTATGATGTCAAGAGGACAACACAAGTTTGCATGAATTGATCAAAAGGGTAGCATGAGGATGCATAAAATTTCCTCCTCTTTCTTTGATTGATGGATAGAAGCTTCAATTTATAGAGTTGGGAGCCTAGAAATGGATGGTCAAGATTAAAAGGGGGATCAAGGGCTTAGATTGAAAGGGAATGTGGTCCTAGGTTGAAAGGCTTAGCCTTGTGACAAGTGTCACAAGGACAAGTGGGTGCAAGGAAAGGATAGGGACTAGTAGCATGATGCCCCAGTCACTAGTGAGTTGAGGAAGAATAACGAGGAAGTTGTGGTATGCCCCCTCAAGAGGACATGTGGGTTAAGAACACTGGTGTGCTCTTGAAATGGATCAGAATAAAGAATGAAAGGGAAAAGGGAGGGATAAGAAATGTGAATAAACTGAAGCCTTAAGGTGAAATGGGGATATGGAATGAAAGAGGATATGATGGGTTAAATGGAATGTGATGAAAAGGATGGGATTGTTGTTATGCATTATATAGAGAGCAATCCTAGGTTTGATTTTGCAAAGAATTGTCGACATTACTGATTATAGGAATCAGAATGTAATGAATATCCGATGCGTGGACTAGACTCGCAAACAAGTAGGTTATCTCAATGTACACAAGTTCACAAACACCCATGATGGTGTAAATGTGAGACTTGATGGATCGTACAAGAGAAACCACAAACACGCCATAGCACAAAAACTATGCCCCAATGTACACCAACCCAGACATACCAAGATATAAAATGACCAAGGCAGCCATGAAGCAGTATAGTCCTAAGACACAAAATAAAATCAAAGCAAAAAGATGATTCAAGCAAACGAATCATGTGGTCAACAAAAATCTCTTGTCAAGAGTAGAACATGGATTTGGATAAATTGCCAATCATGGGAAGGATTCATCCCAATGGGCATTATTGATAAGATAGATTGATGAAAGGAAATAGATTAAGCCGACCGGGAGAGATGCAAGTCAAGAGGATCTCTACTTGGATTTGGTTAACACATTTTGGATAGGTGCTTGGATTATGTGCATCTAGGTAAGCTCAGATGGATGAGAAAAAGCTCAGACTGATGAGAATATTTGTATTCACCATAGTGGATTTTAAAGGTCATCATCACAAGGCAGCAAGAGGCGGTGATAGGATGAAAGTGAACGGTGAGAAAAAAAAAAAAAGGAGAATGATAAGCCAGTGTGTACCCTTAGCTCATGCAGGAAATATTGTGCAAATGTAGTATTGTGATGCCTTTGATTGATGTTGTGTAATTGATCAATATAAGGTTGGTGCAATCTGGAGCAATTGGTTGAGTTGCCCCAGTTTTTAGTCAAAGCGTGACAGTTGATGTCAGTTGGTCACTCAGACAAAGATAGTCTGAGTAATTGAGTCAAAGTGACATGTTGAGACTTAGACAATTGATGTAATTGTCTGATGAAGTCAAGGTATCTGAGTCAGTTTACCCGTTAAGACTTAGACAATTGATGTAATTGTCTGTTTGGATTGTGTTTGATTGGTTAACCAATTGACAATTGGGTTTAAAAGGCAGACACAACAACTTGTGGTTGTGTACAAGATGGCCTAGATGACAGAGGGCTATGTAGCTTGATCGAGTAGCTGAAACATGATGCAGGTTATGCGGTGATGATGATCTAGATAGGGAGGGTAAGGGGGGGGTATCTATGTATGAAAGATATGCAACGATATGGATTGATGGATGGATGAAATGCAATGGTAGGATATGTTCTGATCTTGATTGAGATATTGGAAACCAAGGTTGAGAGATGCATCTATTACAGACAAGGAATATTTCCCTCCATTCTAGTGCACATACTCATGGTCGAGGTATACGTTGTAGTCAATAAGCCATAGTGATCCATGACTTTGTATTTTTGCATAGGATCTTGTAGCTTAGTGAACTTCCCACGTAGACACCATTAGTATATTCCCCAGAACTTCATTGGAACAATCCGCAGACAATAAACAAAAGATACTTAGGAACCATCCTGAATACTCTAATCACTTGTGGATATCCCGGAGTAGCATAGGAACCTGATATAAATGAATAAATAATTAACAAACCAACCAAATACTTGATAGCTTTAAACAGAATTTTCTTGTCAAAGAAAATGTTTATCTTGTCGTTGCTTTGGTAAGGAAGGATGCATCCTTGTTAATACAGTTTTGTGTACCTGTGTTGAGTGTTTGGTTGATTTGATAAGTGGTCATTGTTTGAGTGTCTCAAAAAAAAATTTTGATGTCTGCTTTGATAATGTATGGACAAAAGATATTATGCATTGCCATGTTTTTGATTGATTGTTGATGTTTTTGTCATGTTTTTGGATTTTTTGAATGTTGTGAATGTTTTTGGTATTTTCTTTAGGACATTTTGCAAATGTTTTTTGGGTTTTTCTAAGATTTTATGAATGTTTTTGGTATTATTTAGGATGTTGTGAAAATGTTTTTGGGTTTTTCAAAGATTTTATGAATGTTTTTAGTATTATTTCAAGACGTTTTTGAATGAGCAACTCAAAGTATCATAGGTAATGTCGAATCCACTTCCATCAATAGGTTAAGGTCATTGCCCCCAGTTTAGATATGATTATGAAAAAGCGGGATGCAAGATGCATGAAGTACTATCCTTGATTGCAGATCAATAACCAACCATGATTTGAATGATGGATGAGTGGATGCAATGAATGTGATCGCAACGATTCTGAAAGACAATGGAAATTTGTGAATGTTGGAAATTTTTTTGGAATTTTGTGAATGTTTTTGGATTTTGTGAGATAGTTTTGAATGAAAAACTTAATGAATCACACGTAATGTAGAATCTGTTTCCATCAATAGGTTAAGATTCTTTCCCCTAGTTTAGACATGACTATGAAAAAGGGGGATGCAAAACGCATGAAGCACTAACCCTGATTGCAGATCAATAACAAGCCATGGATTGAATGACGAATGAGTGGATGTAGTGAATGTGATCACCACAAGTCTGAAAGACAATGGAGCCCTAGCCTTTACAAGTGGCACCTGTTTGCCAGGTTTTCACCATCGCACTTACCCAAGGTGCCACCAGAGTGGTTGTTCACCGTTTGGATGCATGATTTTTCTTTACTATTTTGATTTTTTTTGTATTTTCTTCAGGACATTTATTTGAATATTTTTGGTGTTTTTTTTATATGTATGGCAGCTTGATCCTCTGTACAGCTTATGTATGAAATCGTTTGTGGTGCATGTTGTTGATCGAATCTGCTAGCGGTTCTCCTTTTGAAGTTGCCAACTTATATGCCCCGGACACAAATACAGCAGTGATAACATATGGACCCAACCAGTTTGATTCAAATTTTCCCTGATGTTCTCTGTTTGGTTGGTTACGAGGATTTTCTCTAAGAACAAGATCACCTACCTCAAATGTACGAGGTCTAACTTGATGATTATAGCTTATGCTCATACACTACTGATAGGCTTTGAGCTGATTGTATGCAACTTGTCGTTTCTCATCAAGTAGTTCCAAGTCTTGAAGACGAGAGACTCGGTATGTTTCATCATCTATCAAATTATGCAAGGAAACCCGTAGAGATGGTATCTCAACCTCAATAGGAAGGATGGCTTCTGCGCCATAGACCAGTGAGTAGGGAGTTGCGCCTGTAGGGTTTCGAATGCTAGTTTGATATGCCCATAGTGTTGGATTTGACTGAATGTGCCAATCACGACCAACATCATTGACTGTCTTCTTGAGAATTCTTAATATGTTTTTGTTCGATGCTTCAGCTTGACCATTTCCTTGTGGTTAATAGGGAGTGGAAAAGCGGTGTTGGATGTGAAACTTCTCACAGAGCTCACAGACATCATGATTTTTGAAAGGAAGTTTGTTATCTGTGATGATGGGCATGGGTACACCATACCGGCAGATGATGTAATTAAGGATGAATGAGGCGATCTCCTTGCCGATGACTTGGGTAAGTGGAACATCTTCGGTCCACTTTGTGAAATATTCAGTAGCGGTAATGATGAACTTATGGTTGCTGGATGAAGATGGATGGATCTTACTTACAAGATCAAGGCCCCGTTGAAAAAAGGGCCATGGTGTTGTGATTGGTTGCAATTCCTGTGCTGGTGCATGTATCAGGTCTCCATGAACTTGGCATTTTTTGCATTTTCTGACAAAATAATAGGAGTCTTTTTCCATGGATGGCCAATAGTATCCAGCGTGCATGATCTTCTTTGCTAAGGAAGGACCACTTGAGTGAGTCCCACAAATTCCTTCATGTACCTCTTCCAAGGCCTTTGTTATCTCATCTTGTTCCAGACATCAAAGGAGAGTACCATCAAGACTACGTCGGTATAGGGCCTCAGCAATGAGGGTATTTCGAGCGGTTTGGTGAATGAAGGTTTTGCGTTGGTTATTCGATTGGTTAGGAGGAAGTGTGTGATCGCGTAGGTAGGTGTAAAATATAGTACCACAGGGAATCAGAACCAGTAAGGCAACATGTCATCTCAGATTCGGGGATATCATAAGCGGGAATCCAAAGCTATTCTACCAAGAACTCGTAGCATGTTGAATTTTGTGGAAGATCTAGGAGAGATGCAATGGTAGCCATAGCGTTAGCAGCTTGATTATGATCTCTGGGTATCTTCTCAAAGGTGATAGTAGTAAATGATGCCTTTAAATTGTCCACCATTTGCTTGTACGACATTATTTTATCATCCTTGGTCTGATATTCATCGGTTACTTGTCAGATGACCAGTTGGGAGTCGCCATATATCTATAACTCTTTCAATTTCCATTGTATGGCTAGTTTGAGTCTTGTGATCAAGGCCTCATATTCTTCTATGTTGTTTGTACATGGAAATGTGAGCCTGTAAGACTTCGGGATGTTGTCACGTTGAGGTGTGACAAACAGAATGCTTGCCCCCAAGCCATGCCTAGTATATGAACCATCAAAGTATAGTTTCCATGGTTGCGCTGATGTGATCATGAATATCTCTTCATCGGGAAAATTTGAAATAAGAGGATGATCGTCTATGAGGGGTGCATCGACCAACTAATCTGCAATAACTTGGCCCTTGATATCCTTACGATCCACATACTCGATGTCAAATTCACTTATAATCATCACCCATTTGGCCAAGCGGCCTGTCAATGGTGCTTTGTTGAGTAAGTACTTTAGTGGATCTATCTTAGCAATGAGTTGTATTTTATGTGTTAATAGGTGGTGCCTCCGTTTAGTGGCTACCAAGATTACTGCTAGGCAAGCTCGATCAATAGGTGTGTAATTGAGTTCATAGCCAACTAGTGTGTGAGAGATGTAGTAAACAACACACTCTTTCCCTTCTGCATTATATTGTGCCAGTACGACGCCCAATGTCGTATTTGTTGCTGAAATATAGGGCAATAGAGGTCTACTTGGATCTGGTGGGATCAGCAACACTGTATTCATGAGATAGTCCTTAAGCATCTGGAATGCTTGTTCGCATCTAGCATCTCATTGAAAGCGGATGTTTTTGTGTAACAAGTGTGTAAAGGGATGACACTTATCTGCCAGTTGTGCAATGAATCTTCGGATGGATTGTAGCCACCCTTGTAATGTCCTTAGTTGACTGATATTCTTTGGAAGTGGCATGTCCATGATTGCTTTGACCTTTGTTGGGTTGACCTCAATGCCTTTGCTTGAGACAATGTATCCTAGAAGCTTCCCTGAGGTTACTCCAAAGACACATTTCTTTGGGTTGAGTCGAACATGTTATTGTTCCAGTCTGTCAAACATTTTCTCTAAAATTTCTAGATGACCTTCTCTTGTTAATGATTTTGCCAATAATTCATCAACATAATCTTCCATTATGGTATGCATCATATCATGAAAGATGGCGGTAATTGCTCTTTGATAGGTTGCCCCTGCGTTCTTTAGACCAAAAGGCATTACATTCCAACAGTATGTTCCCCATGGACATGTGAAGGCAGTGTTATGTTGATCCTCTGGTGCGATCTTTATTGTGTTGTATCCTGAAAAACCATCCATGAGAGAAAGCATGGCATGTCCTATTTTTAGGTCTATGATCATGTCAATGTTTGGTAGGGGGGAAGTCATCTTTAGGACATGCCTTATTTAGATCTCTGAAGTCAGTACAGATACGGATGCCCCCAGTTGGTTTGCCAACAGGTACAATGTTGGATATCCAATCTGAATAATCAATTGGTCTAATAAAACCAACATCAAGTAGTTTCTTAAGTTCTGCTTTGACAAGTACCGCAATCTGGGGGTGCATCTTGCGAAGCTTCTACTTGACAGGCTTAGCTCCTTCTACTACGGTGAGGTGATGCATGACCAAATCAGGATCGAGACCAAGCATGTCGGCATATGACCATGCAAAGTTGATCTGACACTTCTGGAAGAATTCTACAAACTTAGGTTGTTCCTCTGGAGTTAAAAGAGATGCCAGATGTATGTGGTGAGGAGTCTCAGGGGTCCCCACGTTGAATTATTTTATTTCCTCAATAAGGATTGTTGATAATTCATGATTTGTATTAGAGGGGAGAATGTCAAACCTTTCATTCGTAGGCGCCTCAGAGAGGTTTTCACCATTGGATACGCTCTTTCTTTTTACTTTTTTGGGATCAAACAGTGCCACGGTGTGGTTTTCACTGGAAGATCCATGTTTTATTGTTATATTTTTGTAGCTGAAAGGTTTGGCATCTGCCCCAAAGTATGTTGCGCTATTAAGTTCAATGGTGAATCCATCTTTGTGATCCCCGCTTGGTATGTTATCTCGTAGTTCCAAAAAGTCAATGATCGCCTCATCATTTTGGAAATGGTCAAGGCATGGGAGATTTGGTTGGTTCCATTCGATGGGTTCAAGATGGATAATGGGCATTACCTCATAGATCAAGTTAATTTCATAAGATGTGTCAGTGAGGGTTAAGACGTTGTGGTGAAGGTCGTTGATGGTACTCTCCCTGTCAAAATTGGGTGTAGGATATGACGTAGGGTCTGTGGAAGGTGTTTCCAGTTTTGAAAACCAAGAGGTTTTAATTTGTGCTTCTTCGTAAACAGGGATTTCTTTGTGAGGTGTAGGCGGTGATGCGTCTTCCTCGTCTGAAGTATTGAGATGTACTGATTCAAATTCCCACTCATGTGAGTCGGTCTCTGAGTCACTTTCCAATATCCAATTACTATACCATACTGGAATATCCTTCGAGTTAAATACTGCAGGTGTGACCGATTGATGTACCTTTGGAGATGGAATGATTGGTACGGCAGGAAGGATTATTGGGATCAGTGAATCCAATACTAGGAGTATCGGTGTTGTTGAATCTGTTGCTTTTGATGGAATTGTTGGTGTTGTCAATACTGTTGGGGCTTCTGATACTGTTAATGGTGTTATCGATGCATTTGTTGCTGCTGATGGGGTTGTTGGTTCGATTGGTGGGATGATTGGTGTTGTGGATGTGATTGTTGGGATTTTTAGCCGCATTAGGGCAATTGGTGTGGTTTGTGGTGTTGTTGATATAATCAAGGGTGACCTCTTTAGAGTATTAGGCTGATATAGAGGTTTGTTGGGTTTCCCTTTGAATCCAAGCTTAGGAAGAATCTCCTTTTGAAAGCCAAATCCAATGTTATCTTTAGGCTTTAAGTTCAGCTACAGCGGCTCATTTCGTCCTTGCTTGCAAGGTCCCAAAGCACTCTGACCATCATAGCCCATTGTTTGCATAATGAGAAGGCCTTTGCCATATTGATATGTGGGAAGCTTAGCTTGTGGGATTTCCATGGTGATAGGATCTTTATAGATCCATTTTGCTAAGTCCTCATCTCTGGTCTCCTCTTCTTGACTCTTTCCAAGGGTAAAAGGTGCCAAAGTGTATGTTGGATTGACCAGTGGTGCTTGAAGTAACCTTTGAGGCTTACCATGAGTTCTAGGGGAAGTTGGTAGTTTCCCAACACAAAAGAGTTGGCTTAAATTGCACTCCCCAGGACCTCCTTCTGTCATTTTCATCTTTAGCTTCTCTTGCTTGGTATAGTGGTGTTTGAACTGGAAAAAGAGGTTGGACTTACATATGATGTGGATGGGATAGCTTCTATGTTATTGGGAACGGTAATCTCTAGCTGATGGTTGATATTGTTACAATATGCAAATGGATTTGCATCACCCGGGATTGTAATTTCTACACCATTATGAGTGAACTTGATACACTGGTGATAGGTGGATGGAACGGCTTGCATGGCGTGTATCCAAGGTCTTCCTAACAACAAATTATACGATAGAGGAAGGTCCAAAACTTGACATACGATGTGCTTCACCACTGGGCCCACTCATATTGGTAACACAATTGCTCCTTTGGATTAACGCTCTGCATCATCATAGGCTTTTATGGTTATGTTTTTGCAGGGATCCACTGATTCAACTACATATCCCAATGTTATGACCAATAATAATGTACAGATATTAAGGCCTGCTCCATTGTCAATCAAGACTCGCTTGATCCTGTGTTGGTTGATAAATCCTTCAATATGGAGTGAGGCGTTATGAGGTTGTTGGAAGGATGTATTGTCACTTTCAAAGAAAGTGAGACATGGGGATGACCTCAGATTACCAACCATAGCTTGAAATTGATCGGTATTTAAATTTGCAGGGAATGACGCCTCTTGGAGAGCTTGATCCAAGATTGTTTTATGAGACGGGGATAGGCACAAAAGCTCTAAGATGGATATAAGTGCAAGCATTTTATCTAATTGTTCCAAAAGGTTATACTGCTTTTGGATGGAAGTTATGCCTTGTGGAGCCACTTTAATGGTGATCTGGCCACGACGCGTAACAACATTGCAGGTAGAGCTTGGATCTTTGATGGTAATGGTTGCAATTTATTCATTGTCATCATATAGGTGATTCACAGTGTAATTATAGGCGGCTCGCATATAATCAGTTGTATCTGTGTTTCGTCCTGAAGTGGAAGGACCCCTTTGATCTTGTAATGGAAGTGGATTCTAAAATATAAGGTGATCATGATTTGTGGTTTTTGGGTCGTGTCCTTCAATTTCAATCTCTCCTCGGTCAATAAGATCTTGAACGAGATCTTTCAATCTATGACAGTTACTTGTTTTATGCCCTTTCCCTTCATGGAATTCACAATGTTCATTATCCCTCCACCATGAAGGTTTGACCTGAGGTTCGTAATTAGATGTCTTTGGTAAGGTCACCAAATTTGAAGAGACCAATTGACATAACACTATTTCAATAGGTTCCCTAAGGGAGTGTATATACGTTTTGGGTTATAATTTTGTTGGCGTTGTCTTGGTTCCTCTTGCGGTACAATTCGTCCTTGATTTGGCGAGGGAGCAACCGCGTTGTTCTTAGGAGGGGGGTTTTGCGCGGCAAATCGGACCACAGGTTGTGCACTCTTGATAGTCCTTGCATCTACAACCCCATCATTGACAATGTTTTTGTTTTTATTCCAGAAGTTAGGTTTATCACTGTTGAAGCATGGGCGAGGGGCATCTTTTGGTTCATTGTATATCTTGATAAACACTTTTTTTTATGAGGGCCCGTTCACATTTTAACCCCTGGGTGATCATGTCATTAAAGGATTCTATGCCTTTCATGTCTATATGGAATTCCATTTCTTCATTCAAGTTAGAAATAAATATTTCCACCAACTCTCGTTTAGGTAGCTGAAGAGAACGTCTACTAGATAGTTGTCTCCATCGTTGCAGGAAAGTTGAAAATAACTCCCCTAGTTTTTGCTTGGTGTTACACAGATCGGCCATGGTGACATCGCATTCTATGTTATGTGAATAATGTGCAATGAATTTCTGGACCAGTTCTTCAAATGTCCTAATGTCTCCTGGTAATCGGGAAAACCATGATGTGGTTGTCCCTCCCAAACTTTGAGGAAAGAGTCGCATTAGGTATGTGTCTTCATATGCCACTTCTAGGCAAGCTGAATGAAATTCTCTAACATGATCTCGAGGGTCTCCTTTTCCCCGATACTATTTGAACTTAGGTGTTTCAAACCCTCATGGAAAAGGTGGCATATGTATATTCCTATCAAATGGATAGGGAGAAATATCATTAAGTGAAAACTGGGTAGTTTTCACACCACTGTGGAGTTGTTGGGCTAAATTCTTGACTTGTTGCCTCAACATGTCTATGTCGTTAGGAGGAGGTGGTGGGGGATTTCCTTGATTAAGGTCATATCTAAAGTTATTTCGACCTCTTCCACCCTCATTACGACTATGGTGTTTCGATGCTTGCCTTAGTTGTGTAGTATCAAAATCAGAGGGTAGTTTGGCTCCTTCTTGAGCAAGTCTCAAAAAGTGAGCATCAACATTATTTTTGAGGATTTCATCAAAAAAGTCGATTAAAGAGGGGGTTGTATTGTGCCCTTTCTATTGCTTCAGGAGTGGGAGTACTTGGATTTTCATCATTTGCATTTCCTCCAAGGTCTTCTTGGAATTCATTGAGATTTTCCTCCTCCTCCTCTTTGATTTCGAGTTGTCTAGTCCTTGATCTAGTTTGAGCCATTTTGTTTGAAAGTTGTTGTTGAAGTTTGGTGAAAATGATTATGAGTTGGTGATGGAATGAGAGATAAATGTTTGGTGAAGTGTTTAGCATATGGATCTCTAACACTAAAGGTTTGATGTTACCAAAGTCCTTCTATGAATTGCTAGTTGTTTTTGTTGACAATGTTTGATATGATAAGGTATAACAAGGTTTGAGGTGTGTTACAAACCAAGATACCTAGAAATGAGAGGATGCACTCATAGGCTAGTTTTAACCTGTATAGAAATGATTCTTAGGATGATTGATCCTAGATGTAGAGACACTCTAAAAGTGACGTGTTAAGGTATAGCAAGGTTTGAGATGTGTTACAAACCAAGCTACCTAGCAATGAGAGGATCCACTCATAGGCTAGTTTTAACCTGCGTAGAAATGACTCTTAGGATGATTGATCCTAGATGTAGAGACACTCTAAAGGTGATGTGTTAAGGTATAGCAAGGTTTGAGATGTGTTACAAACCAAGCTACCTAGCAATGAGAGGATGCACTCATAGACTAGTTTTAACCTGCGTAGAAATACCTCTTAGGATGAGTTTATCCTAGATGTAGAGACACTCTAAAAAGTGATGTGTTTGTGTTTGATTCAAGCAATGTCAAAAAAGAACTTAGGACATGACCTCTTTATGTTTTGAGAGTTGGAATGGATTGATGATTTGTGAATGTGAGAATGGATGAAATATTAACTTCAATAAAAACTTTGTGTTACAAATGGGACAAATTATTCCTCTTCTCTTTCGGGGGTTGGTGGTTCTTCCCAAACTATGTTATATGTGATGCAGATGTCTAGAAAGAAGGCAGGATTGATTTTTCTTGTTTTTATGATAACTCAAAGCTCTATATTGAGTAAAAGCTCTGTGGTTTAAAGACTCTTGATCAAACTCGTTGGATTTTCCTTGAAGATATAGACGCATGTGACGTAAGAAGGTTCTATGTGAGACAAAGATTTGTCTATTGAGATAGAAAAATTTCCTTCTTTTAGTGAAAGCCTTTGAGCTCAATGGTCTTTTCTTCAAATTGATATGTTGATGAAGATTCTTCTTTCTCAAAATGTGAAGGATGGTCATATAGTTTGATACTTTGTTTTTTATTTTTGCCAAATGTTGGTGTTGAAAATTTGTGTTGGATGAATACTTGTTTCTTAATTGGTTTTTATTTTCTTTGACAAGAAAACAGATCAAGCATGCAAGCACAATAATCTTGCCTCAAAAGGCACAATAGATGTGGGTCTAGATTAACCCAATCATGAACTTTTTGACCCTTTTTACAAATGTATTTTAGGTGTTTCCAAAGCCTGAAGTCGGCTCAATTTGTACTAGTCTGACACAAAATGAAGACACTTCAAACACTTTTTATCCCTAAGGTCAATTGGCCAATTGCCATAATTTTAACCCACATCTTGATATTTCTTCAACTTTGGTACTACATACCTTATGAATCTCATCGTAGTAGGTAAGGATGTGATATACTAATTCTTGCGTGAGCATAACAAATAGATGATCCCTATGATGGGGGAGTCACCACTTTTTATCAAACTACAAGTAGCCTTTCAAAAATCCATGTTTCTACTCAAGGAAATATGTATGGTGACTATCTTGGGAGCAAAACCATCTATGCTCTTGCACTGAACGTCTCACAAATATCCTCAATCAATAGAATGGGTGGGGTTCTATATAAAAAGGTGTCTAGTAATGTTCAATTTTTTTGGACATAAGTTCATTCTACAGTGACTCACTTAAGAGCCTTGTCACTTGTGGTGGGGCTCATATGTCCTTTCGACAAGTTACACTGTAGGAACAGCTATACACAAGGCTACAACTTTCGCTCTCACCTGATTTCTATAGCGGCTCAAAGGATTTACCGTGCAAGGTCGTTCCCAAGAGTGATGTGTCTCTTGGCAGGCCTCTCTTAAAAAGATAAAATTTTGAGTGTTACTGACACTTTTCTCTTGCACCTAGGACCATGAAAGCCAAGGGAGAGGATAGTGTGTGTTAGAAGTAGGACCACTCGACAAACTTTGCACAAGTGTGCCAAACACAAAAGAAACTTGTTCTTTTTAACCCATCATCGCAATGTGATCTATTTGCTACTTGGAGATGTTGTTCCAACAACCATGGTGTTCTTTTTAGCCAAGATAGCAAAATGAAGTGTTTGTTTTATCCAATATTGCAAAATGATTGTTGGGTATATGCACGAAGTTGTGGTACCAAAAAGGTGCCACACTTCAAAAAAAAATTAAAAAGCACATAAGGCGCACGCACTATAGAGCATGCGCCCTATAGTGCGCATGCCTTATAAAGCGTGCACCTTATGTGCATTGTAAACTTCAAAAAAGCCTTGCTCCTCATTTCGGATGCATTTTGCATTCCAAACTCATGTTTTGGCATTTTCGGGTGCCATTTTCTTGCTCTGGCCCTTTGTAAAAGATTGAAATTGGGCACTAAGTTGTCCATCTCTCATTAAAATTCCACCACGCCATCGAAGAGCTCGAAGAGGTATGTATTTTTATTTTCTTATTGTCATTTTACAAATTTGAAGATTAAACTAGGTTTATTGATTTAAATTTATTTTCATTATCAGGAAATGAGATTAGACAAGAAAATATTGAAAACACTCAATCACCTCCTCATGAAGACCATATTGAAGAAGAAGCACATCAATCACCTCCTCATGAAGACCATATTGAAGAAGAAGCACATCAAGAACCTCCTACAATCCCTAGACATCCCACAGGTACACAAGAAAACCTATTAGGTCAAATAGAAAATAGCCAAAAAGAGCTTGAAGGTTTAATCACAAGGCTAAAAGATCCCACTGGAACAAACTCCCGTAGGACAAACCTTGCCAGTTCTTTGCAATATATTATATCTCACATACAATCTGTGAGTGGGCAAATAAATTTTTGGTCCTGTAAGAAGGAAGAACAAAAGCAATTTTATGCTGACAAATTATCATATGTGGCAGTGAAGAAAAAGAAAGTTAATAAATTTGACTTGTGTGCTCTTTTTACGGACCCCCGAACGAATCAACCTTTACACCCTGGATGTAGGAGATTCCCTATTCATTGGTGTCATCATGAAAGGATTAAGAACAATTTTTGGGATAGGTGGTGGGTGGTATTTGATCAGCCCCAATGCAATAATCATGAGGTACCTCAATACTTTTTGAGAAAATTGTACTGTGAGTTTGTCCTTAATGAGATCCCAAACTATTTTGATTTTCTAGATTTCCAAGGTAGAGGTGGGGGTTCCTCGCATGATAGAGAGGGTGCACAACGTGATCCAAATCTCCCACCAAGACCCTTGGCCAGACCTATGGTGGAGCATGTTATTATTCCTTCCATTGTGAAGGAGAGTATTGAGGTCGAAACTCTAGACTTGATTAGCTCACTCACTCAGACCCTTATACAGTATGCTAGGCCTCTAGTAGAGGGTGATGCAAGTGATGATGTTGATTCTTCTAAGCATCGAGTTCCAGCTCATTTTTGTCGATCTTGTGGTTCTCTTTGCACTTATGATCCTAATAGTTCTGAGAATGCACGTGCACGAGTGGAGTTTGCTACAGAGAACATTGTCATGACAGAATCCTTGTTGAACGAAACATTTGGCATTGATACCCAGGTGAATTTCATTACAAGTTCATTTCATTCTTTTTATTAAATCTTATATGTAAATTTGAGAATATATCTAAATTAGTAAATTATTATGATAAAAAATCAGGGTCAAAGTGTTCACAATACTAGCAACATTCCTGCAGCACCCTTTTTCACTACTTCTTCGACTCCACAAGTATACAAGGAGTGAAAAAATATAATTATTATATGTAGATAGTTGAACCTTATGTGAATGATTTTCTAATTACTCATTTTGGATGTCAAATAGTTTGATGCTAGAGATTCAACATCAACACCTCGTAGTGTATTTTATCGACAATCTTTCGCCCAGGTAAACAATTTATCTTTAATGTTGTTATTAAATAATATAGATAGTTTTGGCGATTAATCAATATACTTTGTTTAATTTTCAGATGTTGACATCAGAGACTCCTCCTGCTGTCCGCGCGTCAATGGAGTGCGGTGTTGTTGCAGTAGTAGCAAGTTCAGCTGCTTTAACAAAAGTATGAGACATATTTGTAAATTTAGTAAATTTAGCATTACATTTATTATCTTAATAATATGTTATTGAAAATTTTAACGACACTTGTATTTAGTTTAATTTATATTGTGATGCTTACAGGAGGGGCTTGTCACTCTAGATAATGAACGTGCACCTGTTGTGGATGAACATCATGATTATTTGTATGTGGTAAGTGACTATTTTATTATATGTCATTCTAAAATTCAATTTTTGTATATACTAACATCATTCTTTTCATTGTATCAGGTGGAGTTACAAAAAAGTCTGGAGAGGAGGTCAAGTGGACGTACTCGAAAGACACCTGCATCATATACATCTCCATCCCCTCGACAGGCAAAGATATCTCATGATCTGTTTCCTTCCCCTAGAGGGAAATGAATAGAATAGGTTCCTATGTTGTATGCCTATATGGCAATTTTGAACATATGTTTTGTATTACGAATATGTGACATTCTATCGCCATATGGCTTTTGGCAAGCTCCTATTTGACTTTATTGGATACCATGTTGTATGCCTATATGGCAAATTTGAACATATGTTTTGTATTACGAATATGTGACATTCTATGTCCATATGGCTTTTGTCAAGCCTCTATTTGACTTTATTGGATATCATGTTGTATGCCTTTATAGCAATTTTGAACATATGTTTTGTTTTATGAATATGTGAAATTCTAAGTCCATATGGCTTTTGGCAAGCCTATTTGTTTGTACTGGATATATTTGATAGTTTTAATGGTATATAATGTTGCATGGATTTGTAGCTTTTTGGTTAATGCAAATCATTTATCATGGTTATCCATAATTGCAGTAAAAATGATTAGATGAATAATTGCACAAAGTTTATTGTTAGTTAAGCTTTGAACCTAAATATGTGTTTGTAATCCAAGACACCAGCCACCCCGACGCGTACAAGCTGACGGTTTGATGTCGCAACACGACCCTGCAAGATCAGATGGATCGTTCTTATGATTAACGGGCGCCGAGAACCGCGATGCTAAATATTGACAACTTTGAGCAATTTGAGCACTTGGGCGATTTCGCTGCTAGGTTGTGTCCCACAACGATCGGGCGAGTTAAAGAGCAAAAAGAAGTCATTCCTAGCGTAAACCCGGCCACCCCGACGTGTACGAGCTGACGGTTCGGTGCCACAACGAGTGGATTGAAAGATGGGGCATTGTGCAACTTTTCATTGAACTCATCTGACGCTTTTTGTCGCAACCAAGAAAGAGTTGCCATGAGCAACTGGATCCGAGTCTACCAAAACCGAGAGAGGCTTTCTTAGAGTGTCATACCATGACCCCGCAGGATCAGATGGGTCATTCTTATGATTAACGGGCGCCGAGAAATGCGATGCCGAATATTAACAACTTTGAGCAATTTGAGCACTTGGGCGATTTCACTACTAGGGTGTGTCCCGCAACGATCGGGCGAGTTGGAGAGAAAAAAGAAGGCATTCCTAGCATAAACCCAGCCACCTTGATGCGTACGAGCTGACGGTTCGGTACCGCGACGAGCGGATTGAAATATGGGGCATTGTGCAACTTTTCATTGAACTCATCTGACGTTTTTTGTCGCAACCGAGAAAGAGTCACCACGAGCAACTGGATTCGAGTCTACCAAAACTGAGAGAGGCTTTTTTAGAGTGCCATAACACAACCTCGTAGGATCAGACGGATCATTCTTATGATTAACGGGCTTCAAGAAATGCGATGTCGAATATTGACAACTTTGAGCAATTTGAGCAATTGGGCGATTTCACTGCTAGGGTGTGTCCCGCAATGATCGAGCGATTTGGAGACCAAAAAGAAGGAATTCCTAGCGTAAACCCAGCCACCCTGATGCGTACAAGCTAACAGTTCGGTGTAACGACGAGCGGATTGAAAGATGGGGTATTGTGCAACTTTTCATTGAACTCATCTGACGCTTTTTGTCGCAACCGAGAAAGAGTCACCACGAGCAATTGGATCCGAGTCTACCAAAACTGAGAGGATTTTTTAGAGTGCCATAACATGACCCCACAGGATCAAACGGATCGTTCTTATGATTAACAAGCACCAATAAACGTGATGCCAAATATTGACAACTTTGAGCAATTTGAGCACTTGGGCGATTTCGCTACTAGGGTGTGTCCCGCAACGATCGGGCGAGTTGGAGAGAAAAAATAAGGCATTCCTAGCGTAAACCCGGCCACCCCGACATGTACGAGCTGACGGTTCGGTGTCACGACGAGCGGATTGAAATATGGGGCATTGTGCAACTTTTCATTGAACTCATCTAACGCTTTTTGTCGCTACCGAGAAAGAGTCGCCACGAGCAACTGGATTTGAGTCTACCAAAACTGACAGAGGCTTTTTTAGAGTGCCATAACACGACCCCGTAGGATCAGACAGATCATTCTTATGATTAACGGGCGTCAAGAAACGCGATGCCGAATATTGACAACTTTGAGCAATTTGAGCACTTGGGCAATTTCACTGCTAGGGTGTGTCCCACAACAATCGAGCGAGTTGGAGAGCAAAAAGAAGGCATTCCTAGCGTAAACCTGGCCACCCTGACATGTACGAGCTGACAGTTCGGTGTCGCGACGAGCGGATTGAAATATGGGGCATTGTGCAACTTTTCATTGAACTCATCTGACGTTTTTTGTCGCAACCGAGAAAGAGTCGCCATGAGCAACTAGATCCGAGTCTATCGAAACTGAGAGAGGCTTTTTTAGAGTGCCATAACATGACCCCGTAGGATCAAATTGATAGTTCTTATGATTAACGGGCGTCGAGAAACGCGATGCCGAATATTGAAAACTTTGAGCAATTTGAGCACTTGGGCGATTTCGCTGCTAGGGTGTGTCCCGCAACGATCAGGCAAGTTGGAGAGCAAAAAGAAGGAATTCCTAGTGTAAACCCGGCCACCCTGACACGTACGAGCTGACGGTTCGGTGCCACGACAAGCAGATTGAAAGATGGGGCATTGTGCAACTTTTCATTGAACTCATCTAACGCTTTTTGTCGCAACCGAGAAAGAGTCGCCACGAGCAACTGGATCCAAGTCTACCCAAACCAAGAGAGGCTTTTTTAGAATTCCATAACACGACCCCGCAGGATCAAATGGATCATTTTTATGATTAACGAGCACTGAGAAACGCGATGCCGACTATTGACAACTTTGAGCAATTTGAGCACTTGGGCGATTTCGCTGCTAGGGTGTGTCCCGCAACGATCAGGCGAGTTGGAGAGCAAAAAGAAGGCATTCCTAGCATAAACCCGACCACCCCGACATGTACGAGCTGACGGTTTGGTGTCGCGACAAGCGGATTGAAATATGGGGCATTGTGCAACTTTTCATTGAACTCATCTGACGCTTTTTGTCGCAACCGAGAAAGAGTCGCCACAAGCAACTAGATCCGAGTCTATCGAAACCGAGAGAGGCTTTTTTAGAGTGCCATAACACAACCCCACAGGATCAGACAAATCATTCTTATGATTAACGGGCGTTGAGAAACGCGATGCCGAATATTGACAACTTTGAGCAATTTGAGCACTTGGGCGATTTCGCTGCTAGGGTGTGTCCCGCAACAATCGGGCGAGTTGGAGAGAAAAAAGAAGGCATTCCTAGTGTAAACCTGGCTACCCCAACGCGTACGAGCTGACGGTTCAGTGTCGTGACGAGCGGATTGAAAGATGGGGCATTGTGCAACTTTTCATTGAACTCATCTGACGCTTTTTGTCGCAACCGAGAAAGAGTCGCCACGAGCAACTGGATCTGAGTCTACCGAAACCGAAAGAGGCTTTTTTAGAGTTCCATAACACGAACCTGTAGGATCAGATAGATCATTCTTATGATTAACGGGCGTTGAGAAACGCGATGCCGAATATTGACAACTTTGAGCAATTTGAGCACTTGGGCCATTTCGCTACTAGGGTGTGTCCCGCAACGATCGGGCGATTTGGAGAGAAAAAAGAAGGCATTCCTAGCGTAAACCCAACCACCCCGACGCGTATGATCTAGCGGTTCGGTGCTGTGACGAGCGGATTGAAAGATGGGGCATTGTGCAACTTTTCATTGAATTCATTTGACTTTTTTGTCGCAGCCGAGAAAGAGTCGCCACGAGCAACTGGATCCGAGTCTACCAAAACCGAGAGGCTTTTTTAGAGTGCCATAACACAACCCTGCAAGATCAGACGGATCATTCTTATGATTAATAGGCATCGAGAAACGTGATGCCGAATATTGACAATTTTGAGCAATTTGAGCACTTGGGCGATTTCCTTGCTAGGGTGTGTCCCGCAACGATCGGGCGAGTTGGAGAGAAAAAAGAAGGCATTCCTAGCATAAACCCAACCACCCCGATGTGTACGAGCTAACGGTTTGGTACCGTGATGAGCGGATTGAAAGATGGGGCATTGTGCAACTTTTCATTGAACTCATCTGACACTTTTTGTCGCAATCGAGAAAGAGTCATCATGAGCAACTGGATCTGAGTCTACCGAAACTGAGAGAGGCTTTTTTAGAGTGCCATAACATGACCCTGCAGGATTAGATGAATCGTTCTTATGATTAACGAGTGTCGAGAAACGCGATGTCGAATATTGATAACTGTGAGCAATTTGAGCACTTGGGCGATTTCACTGCTAGGGTGTGTCATGCAACGATCGAGCAAGTTGGAGAGCAAAAAGAAGGCATTCCTAGTGTAAACCTGACCACCCCAATGCGTACGAGCTGACGGTTCGGTGCCACGACGAGCGGATTGACAGATGGGGCATTGTGCAACTTTTCATTCAACTCATCTGACACTTTTTGTCGCAACCGAGAAAGAGTCACCACGAGCAACTGGATCCGAGTCTATCGAAACTGAGAGAGGCTTTTTTAGAGTGTCATAACATGACCATGTAGGATCAGACGGATTATTCTTATGATTAACGAGCACCGAGAAATGCGATGCCGAATATTGACAACTTTGAGCAATTTGAGCACTTGGGCGATTTCGCTGCTAGGGTGTGTCCCGCAACGATCGAGCGAGTTGGAGAGAAAAAAGAAGGCATTCCTAGCATAAAAATGGCCACCCCAATGCGTACAGGCTGACAGTTTGGTGCCGCAACGAGCAGATTGAAAGATGGGGCATTGTGCAACTTTTCATTGAACTCATTTGACTCTTTTTGTCGCAACCGAGAAAGAGTCGCCACAAGCAACCAAATCCGAGTCTACTGAAACCGAGAGAGGCTTTTTTAGAGTGCCATAACATGACCCTACAGGATCAGATGGATCATTCTTACATATCACTAACATCGAGAAAAACCATGTCGAATTTTGACAATTTTTCACACTTTGAGTGATTGACAACAAATGAGCATTTTTTACATCTTTTACCATATTAGCAGGGTATACTTCATGAAATGATCCCATGTGATCTCTAATGGTCCAAAATGACATTATTTACATAAAATCACACAAAACAAGACAAAAACACAATTTTTTATATTACAATGCCTCGAGTAGTCAAAAATACAAGTCATGTACATATATCCAAATAAGATTGATATTACAATTTTTTACATTTACATTTAATCCAATGAACCATCTGGATCTTCTCTACTCTTTATCGTGTCTAGTATGGCCTCATGGTCAGACTCACGAACCTTCCATAGGTTCTGTAGTCACATAAATTTGTCCACTTAATTAAATGAATATTTAATATTTATTTGATTATTTAACCATCAATTAATAATTAATTAAATTAATATTTAATTAATTCATCTTAACCCTCTTCTCCTATTAATTAAATAAATTATTCAATTTATTTGATTTAATTCACTTAACCAAATTCAGACCATTAATTAAATAAATAAATCATATTTATTTAATTAAATATTCTCTCACATTTAAATAAATTAATATTTATTTAAATCCCCCAAAATCCCACCTCTCACATTTAAATAAATTAACATTTATTTAAATCACCTTTATCACATTTTAAATAAATTATTTATTTAAAATCCTATTTATCCTCACCCACTTGAAACCTTTAATGGTTTCCCTTAAAGTCTTCAAACTTGATGGCTTTAAAGTCTTCAAACTTGATGGCTTTAAAGTCTTCAAACTTGATGGCTTCCTTCTATAGTCTTCTTAAGCCTTTAATGGTTTCCCTTAAAGTCTTCAAACTTGATGGCTTTAAAATCTTCAAACTGAATGGCTTCCCTTAAAGTCTTCTTAAGACTTTAATGGTTTTCCTTAAAGTCTTCAAGCCTTTAATGGTTTCCCTCAAAGTCTTCAAGCATTTTAATGCTTTATCTTCCTTTTTCTCATTTAAATAAATTAATATTTATTTGAATATTTATCCAAATGCAAATTACACCATTTAATTGAAATAAATGATTTTCTTTTAATTGGAAATACCAAAATTCCTCCCACTTGCATTTTCCTACAAAATCCACTTGCATGCCTAAACCCCTTCTAGATTCTTCTAAACCTTTCCTAATTAACCTAATCCATCCCCTAAATATTGTCACATTCCTAAGCAAATTGGAGTCACTTCTCAAAGACTCCAAAGTCTTTGAAAAACAATTAATGCTTTGTGTGTTCAACAAATTAACTTCTAAAGTCTTCCAAACCACTTATGGCTCTTACATGACCATTAATGGTTAATTCCACTTGCACCCATGGTTAAGGACTTTGACCCCTAACTTAACCCTCATGTAACCCATGTGTCTCTTTAAAGCATTTATTTCTTTGACTAGGGTAACCATCATGTCCCCTCAAGCATTTAATGCTCCTTATCTCTCCTCTCAAGCCTCCTCATGGTGACACTTGTCAACATGGGATTGGGTTGAAATTCTCACATGGATTGAATATATTTCAATCCTAACCCTTGTTAAGATTACTCAATCTTAACCCTTCATTTCCCCATTTCTTCTATAAATAGAACCCTTCTCCTCAAGCAAAAGGAAGCATTAGAGTATTGTTGTTATACAGGCATTAGCATAGAGCTTTCTCATAGCATCACTATCTACACTTGCATAGCATTTGCTTATCATATTCAACTATCTTGAATCTCCATATGGCATCCATGGCTAGTGCTAAAAGCTGAGAGCTACACTCATTTGGGACTTGGAGAGGAGAGGAACAAGGGAGGAGCAACTATGAGCATCTTGATTAGCTATTTTATTCTATGTTTATATGCTTTCTATTTCATGCTTAATATCTCTCTTGATATGTCTGTTTAGGATAATCTTTTGTTGCTAACACTAATGTTTGTTTCTTGTGCTCTTGTGTGTGTTGCCATCAAACAGATTTTCTAATCATTTTTGCAGAGCATCATTTGGTGAACCCGACGTGAATCCAAACACCAAAAAGATCAACTTTTTTTTTAACCAATAACATGTTTGAATGTTGAAAATGTCACACAGGTTGCGCTTTTGACACTGCTTTGGCGCGTTTGACATTATTTTGGCGCTATTCACCCTATTTCAGTGCTTTTGCCTTCTCTGTCTTTTGCTTTCTTTTAGTGCGTTTGTGTTCAATAGCGCCTCTATTCAAATGCAGACTAGCGCTATTGTAACAGAACGTTGTACAAATCACCTTGTAACCAAAAAAAAAAAAATTAGGCTTGTAGAAGCACACCAAATAGGCAGATTTTACTAACTATTTTTCTCTTTTGTGCAGATTTAAATTAGATTAAAAAGTAGATTTATATTTTTTTACTAACTTGTTTTTAAAAATGAATTCACTTTTTATTTTGGTTTAAAATTAACTTCACATTTCAAATTTGGGCTTTTAAAAAAAGAATCACACATTTGTTTGGGGCTCTTAAAAAGAATTTCATTGTTCCAAGGTAAAAAGAACCACAAACTTATACAAAACAACTTTATTTCTTGCAAGTTAGGAAACAAACTTCGTTTTGGTGCTTAAAATCAACAAAACAAAATTTATTTTCTTGCATCAACTTAAAAGAAATTTACAATCAACACTTTGTTTTGGGCGATCTAAAAAGAACAAGTCATTTTTCCTTCAAGCTCAAAAACAATTTTACTTCAAGCAAGACGTGTTTTCAATTCAGTTGACTAGGATTTCAAAGTTCCTAGTTTACAAAATATTTTGCCTTTGAAGTTAAAAAGAACACCATGACTGTTAAAGCAACATCTCCAAATAGTTAGATCACATTGCAATGACAGATTAAAAAGAACAAGTGTTTTTCGTGCTTGGCACACTTGTGCAAAGAGTTGGTCGAGTGGTCCTACTTCTAACACACACTATCCTCTCCCTTGGCTTTCGTGGTCCTAGGTGCAAGAGAAAAGTGTTAGTAACACTCAAAATTTTATCTTTTTAAGAGAGGCATGCCAAGAGACACATCACTCTTGGGAACGACCTCGGACGGTAAATCTTTCGAGCCGCTATAGAAATCAGGTGAGAGCGAAAGTTGTAGCCTTGGGTATAGTTGTTCCTACAGTGTAACTGGCCGAAAGGACAAATGGGTCCCACCACCAATTACAAGGCTCTTAAGTGAGTCACTGCAGAATGAACTTATGTCCAAAAACATCGAACATGACTAAACACCTTTAAGTAGTAGCCCACCCATTCTATTGATTGAGGATATTTGCGATATAATTTAGTGCAAGAGCATAGATGGTTTTGCTCCCAAGATACTCACCATACATATTTCCTTGAGTAGAAACATAGCTTTTTGAAAAGTCACTGATGGCTTGATAAAAGTGGTGACTCCCCCATCATAGGGATCATCTATTTGTTATGCTCACGCAAGAGTTAGTATATCACATCCTTACCTGCCACGGCGGGATTCATAAGGTATGTAGTACCAAAGTCGAAGAAATATCAAGATGTGGGCTAAATTTATCACAACTGGCCATTTGACCTTAGGGATAAAAAGTGTTTGAAGTGTGTTCATTTTAAAGACCAAGTACAAATTGAGCCGACTTCAGGCTTTGGAAATACACCTTAAAATACATCTAAAGGATGGGTCATATACAATTCCAAGGATTGGGTTGATCTAGACCCATACTCATTTGTGCCTTTTAGGCAACATTCTTGTGTTTGTGTGCTTGCTTTATTTTCTTGTCAAAGAAAAATCAGAAAATCACTTCCCAAAAACAAAGTATTCATCCAACCAAACATCTGTCAAAACAACCAAAAACATCAAAAACAAGGTACAAACAACAAAAAGTCAAATTTTATGACCATTCTTCACATCTTGCGAAAGAAGAAGCGTCATCAGAATATCAACTTGAAAAGAAGACCATTGAGCTCAAAGGCTTTGATCAAAAGGAGGAAATTCTTCTATATAAATAGACAAATCTGTCTCACATAGAGTCTTTCTGCGTCACATGCATCTCTACCTTCAAGGAAAAACAAACGAATTTGATTCCGAATCATTGAACCGTAGAGCTTTTATGCAATATAGAGCTCTGAGTTATCACAAAAACCAAGGAGGAAAGATTAATCCCAACTTCTTCCCAAACGTCTGTATCACATACAACACAGCTCGAGAAATACCACCAACACCCGAAAGGGAAGAGATAGAGTTTTTCCCATTTGTAACACAAAGTTTTTATTGAAGTTGAAAACATTTTCATCCATCATCTCACTCATACATCATCACTTCATCATCAATCTGTCCCAACTCTCAAAACATTAAGAGGTTCTTGTCCCAAGTTCTCTTTTAGATATTGCTTGAAATCAAACACATCACATCACTTTTTAGATTGTTTCTAAATTTAGGATAAGTTCATCCTAAGAGACACATCTACGCAGGTTAAAACTAGTTCATGAGTGAATCCTCTCATTACTAGGTAGTTAAATCTGTAACACATCTCAGATTTCTCTACACCTTATCACATCAAAACTTATCAAACAAACAAGCGATTCAAAGAAGGAATTTCGGTTACATCCACCTTAAAGGTGTTAGAGATCCACGTGCAACACAATTCACCAACCATCAATCTCTCATTTCAACAAAAACTCATCATCATTTTCACACAACTTCAACAAAAAGCTTATAAACAAAATGGCCCAAACCCGATCACAGTCCAGGCAATGAGAAATAGAAAGGGAAGAAGAAGAAGAGGAAAATCTCAATGAATTTCAAGAAGCACTTGGAGGAAATGCAGATGAAGAAAACCCAAGTACTCCCACTCCTGCAACAATAGAAAGGGCTCAGCATAACCCTCTCTTTAACAGACTTTTTGATGAAATACTCAAGAGCAATGCGGATGCTCACTTCTTAAGACTCGCTCAAGAAGGAGCAAAACTCCCATCTGACTTTGATCTTGCCCAATTAAGACAAGCATCAGAAAGACAAAGTCGCCATGAAGAGGAAAGAGGTAGAGATCCCATCAGATATGACATTCCTCAAGGTAACCCACCACCTCCTCCTCCAAATGAAATGGAGATGTTGCGGCAACAAGTCGAGAATCTCGCCCAACAGCTTCATAGTGGTGTCAAGACTAACCAATTCTCACTCAATGACATCTATCCCTATCCTTTTGATAGGAATCTTTACATGCCACCATTTCCACGAGGATTCGAAACACCCAAATTTGAAAAATATAGAGGAAAGGGGGATCCCCGCGATCATGTCCGAGAATTTCATTCCGCCTATCTCGAAGTAGCATATGAAGACACATACCTAATGCGCCTTTTTCCCCAAAGCTTGGGAGGAACAACCACATCATGGTTTTCCCAACTATCAGGTGGCATTAGAACATTTGAGGAACTTATCCAAAAATTCCTCGCTCATTACTCTCATAACATTGAACGCGACATCACCATGGCTGATCTGTGCAACACCAAACAAAAACCAGGTGAACTATTCTCAGTATTCCTGCAACGATGGTGCCAAATGTCTAGCAGACATTCTCTTCAGTTACCTGAATGAGAACTAGTGGAAATATTCATTTCCAACTTAAACGAAGAAATGGAATTTCACCTGGATGTCAAAGACACAGACTCTTTTAATGATATGATCACCAAGGGTTTAAAATGTGAACGGGCACTCATCAAGAAAGGACTCATCAAAATCTTTAATGAACCAAAAGATGGTCCTCGCCCGCGCTTCAATAGTGATAAACCAAGCTTCTGGAATAAAAACAAGAATATCGTCAACGATGGGGTTGTGGATGCCCGGACTATCCAAAACGCACAACCTGTGGTTCGGTTTGCAGGACAAAATCCTCCACCTCAAAACAACACAAATGTTACTTCTAATCAGGGTCGCATCACATCTCACGATGAACCTAGACCTCGTCAGCAAAAACAAAAACGCACATACACTCCCTTAGGGGAACCCATTGAAACAGTATTGCGACAACTCATTTCTCAAAATTTGGTCACTCTACCTAAACTATCAAACTATGAGCCTCAGGTCAAACCGGCATGGTGGAGAGATACTGAACACTGTGAATTCCATCAAGGAAGAGGGCACAAGACAAGTAATTGTCACCGATTGAAAGATCTCATTCGGGATCTTATTGATCGAGGAGAAATTGAAATTGAAGGACATGACCCAAAAACAACCAATAATGATCATCTGATGTTCAAAAATCCACTTCCATCACAACATCAAAGGGGTCCTTCCACTTCTAGGCGAGGCACTGATACCACTGATTATACACAGCCTGCGTATAATTACACTGTAAATCATCTGTATGATGCCAATGAGCAAGTTGCAACTATAACCTTCAAAAATCCCAACTCAAATTGCAATGTTGTTACGCGTCGCGGCAAAGTTACCATAAAGGCAACTCCACAAGGCACCACCTCCATCCCAAAGCAGTACAATCTTGTGGAACAATTAGACAAAACCCCTGCGCGTATATCCATTTTAGAGCTTTTGCGTCTATCGCCATCTCATAAAACTATCTTGGATCAAGTACTCCAAGAGGCGTCAGTCCCTGCAAACCTGAATACAGACCAATTTCAAGCAATGGTTGGAAGTCTAAAGTCATCACCCTGTCTCACTTTTTCCGAAAGTGACAACTCTTCCTTCCAACAACCTCATAACGCTTCGCTACACATTGAAGGCTTTATCAACCAACACAGGATCAAGCGAGTCTTGATCGATAATGGAGCAGGCCTGAACATTTGTACACTACAGTTGGTCATAGCATTGGGCTATGCGGTAGAATCAGTGGATCCTCGTAAGAAGATCACAATCAAAGCCTATGACGATGCAGAGCGTTCATCCAAAGGAGCTATGGTACTACCAATCCGCGTGGGCCCTGTGGTAAAGCACATCATCTGCCAGGTTCTGGACCTTCCTCTGCCATATAATCTATTATTAGGGAGACCTTGGATACATGCCATGAAATCCGTTCCATCTACTTACCATCAATGTATCAAGTTTCCACATAACGGTGTAGAGATCACAATCCTGGGCGATGCAAATCCCTTTGCATTTTGCCATAATATTAGCCATCAACCAGAGATTACTATTCCTAATAATAGAGAAGCCATTTCCTCCACATCATATATAAGTCTAGCCTCTCTTGCCAGTTCGAACACCACTATACCAAAGCAAGAAAAGCTTAAGATGAAAATAGCAGAGGAAGGTCCAGGGGAATACAACTTGAGTCAATTCTTTTGTGTGGGACAGATGCCCACTTCTCCTAGAACACATGGTAAACCACAGCAGTTACTCCAGCAACCACTAATCACGTCTGCATGTGCTTTGACGCCTTTCATTCTTGGAAAGAGTCAAGAAGAAGAAACCCAAGATGAGGACTTAGCAAAATGGATCTATAAAGATCCCATCACCACTGATCTACCACAAGTTAAACTTCCTACGGATCAGTATGGCAAAGGTCTCCTCATTATGCAACGAATGGGATGTGATGGTCAGAGTGCTTTGGGATATTGCAAACAAGGACGACATGAACCTCTGCTACCAGAATTAAAGCCCAAAGGTAATACAGGCCTAGGCTTTGAGAAATAAATCTTTCCTAAACTCAGATTCAAAGGAAAACCCAGCAAACCATTATGTCAACCTACTGCGAAAAGGACACCTTTCATCATTAAAGCAGACTCAAGCACCATCCCGACTGCCCCATCAAGGCTCACAACCCCAACACAACCATCTACAATACCAATCATCCCACCAAGCGAACTAGTAGTCTCATCAGCAACACCATTAGCAGCAGCAACTGTATCAGAACCCGTAGCAGCATCTATGGCACCAGCAGTTCCAGCAGAAGCCACTGAGTCAACACTGCCGATACTCCCTGTACCATATTCTTTTATCCCCATCGACCTTCCTGCAGCACCGATCACTACAAAGGTACATCAACCAATCACACCTGCAGTATTTAACTCAAAAGACATCCCAGTATGGTATAGTAATCGGATGCTGGAAAGTGACTCAGAGACCGACTCACATGAGTGGGAATTTGATTCTATACAGCTTAACACTTCAGATGAGGAAGATGCACCACTACCTCCACCACGCAAAGACATCCCTGTTTACAAAGAAGCACAGATAAAGACCACTTGGGTTCCTGAACTGGAAACATCTTCCATAGACCCTACGTCTCATCCTACGCCTGATTCTGACAAGGAGAGTACCATTAACGAACTTCACCATAACGTCTTAACCCTCACTGATACATCTAACGCACTTAACCTAATCGATGAAGTAATGCCCATTATCCACCCTGAACTCATCAAATGGAACCAACCAAATCCCCCATGCCTTGACTTCTTCCAAAACGATGAGGCCATCATTGACTTTTTGGAATTAAGGGATAACCTACCAAGCAGGGATCACAAAGCTGGATTCGCCATTGAACTTAATAGCGCAGCATACTTCGGGGCGGATGCCAAACCTTTCAGCTACAAAAATATAACAATAAAACATGGATCTTCCAGTGAAAACCACACTGTGGCACTATTTGATCCGACAAAAGTAAAAGGAAAGAGTGTATCCAACGGTGAAAACCTCTCTGAGGCACCTGAGGATGAAGGGTTTGACATTCTCCCTACTAATGCACAACAAGAACGATCAACAATTCTCATCGAGGAAACCAAAGAATACAATGTGCGGACTCCTAAAAATCCTCATCTCATACATCTAGCATCTCTTCTCACTCCAGAGGAACAGCCTAAATTTATAGAGTTCTTCCAGAAGCGTCAAATCAACTTCGCATGGTCATATGCAGATATGCCTGGGCTTGATCCTGATTTAGTCATGCATCACCTCACCGTAGCAAAAGGAGCCAAACCTGTCAAGCAGAAGCTTCGTAAGATGCATCCTCAGATTGCAGTACTAGTCAAAACAGAACTCAAGAAACTCCTAGATGTTAGTTTCATTAGACCAATTGATTATGCAGAATGGATCTCCAATATTGTGCATGTCGGCAAACCAAAAGGGGGCATCCGCATTTGTACTGACTTCAGAGATCTGAATAAGGCCTGATCTAAGGATGACTTCCCCCTACCAAATATCGACATCATAGTGGATCTGACAGCCGGACATGCCATGCTTTCACTCCTGGATGGCTTTTCAGGATACAATCAAATAAAGATCACACCAGAAGATCAACATAAGACAGCCTTCACCTGTCCATGGGGCACATATTGCTGGAATGTGATGCCTTTCGGTCTCAAGAATGCAGGAGCAACCTATCAAAGAGCAATGACCACCATCTTCCATGACATGATGCATACTATGATGGAAGATTATGTGGATGACTTACTAGCAAAATCACTCACCGGAGAAGGGCATCTCCACATCTTAGATAAAATCTTTGATAGACTAGAACAATACCATGTTCGACTCAACCCAAAGAAATGTGTCTTTGGAGTGACCTCCGGGAAGCTTCTAGTATACATTGTCTCAAGCAAAGGTATTGAGGTCGACCCAACAAAGGTAAAAGCAATCATGGACATGCCACCTCCAAAGAATATCAGTCAGCTAAGGACATTACAAGGATGGCTTCAATCCATCCGAAGATTCATTGCACAATTGGCTGATAAGTGTCACCCATTCACACACCTGCTACACAAGAACATCCGCTTTCAGTGGGATGCCCGATGCCAGCAAGCATTTCAGACACTTAAAGACTATCTCATGAAACCACCATTGCTGATCCCACCAGATCCAAGTAGACTGTTGTTACTCTATATCTCGGCAACCAGTACAGCATTGGGTATACTACTGGCACAACATAATGCAGAAGGAAAAGAGTGTGTTGTTTACTACATCTCTCGCACACTGGTGGGCTATGAACTCAATTACACACCTATTGAGCGAGCTTGCTTAGCAGTAATCTTAGCAGCCACTAAACTGAGGCACTATCTGTTAACACATAAAGTACAACTCATTGCAAAGATTGATCCACTCAAGTATTTACTTAACAAAGCAGCATTGACAGGCCGCTTGGCCAAATGGGTGATGATTCTAAGTGAATTTGACATTGAGTACGTGGACCGTAAAGCTATCAAAGGTCAAGTTATTGCAGATTAGTTGGCCGATGCACCACTCATAGGCGATCATCCTCTCATTTCCAATTTTCCAGATGAAGAGATATTCATGATCACAACAGTACAACCATGGAAACTATATTTTGATGGTTCATACACTAGGCACGGCTCGAGGGCAGGCATTCTGTTTATCACACCTCAAGGTGATAGCATCCTGAAGTCTTACAGGCTCACATTTCCATGCACAAACAACATAGCAGAGTATGAGGCCTTGATCACAGGACTCAGGTTAGCCGTACAATGGAAATTACAAGAATCGCAAGTATATGGCGATTCCCAACTAGTCATTCGACAAGCAACAGATGAATATCAGACCAAAGATGATAAACTCATGCCATATAAGCAAATGGTGGACACTCTAAAGACATCATTTACTACTATCACTTTTGAGCAGATACCAAGAGATCAGAATCGAGCTGCTGACGCTATGGCTACCATCGCATCTCTCCTAGATCTTCCACATAATTCAACACGCTACGAGTTCTTGGTAGAACAGCTTTGGATTCCCGCTTATGATATCCCCGAATCCGAAATGATATGTCACCTTGTTGGTTCTGAATCCCCATGGTACGGTGAGTTCTACACCTATCTCCGCGATCACACCCTTCATCCCAACCAATCAAATAACCAACGTAAAACCTTCATTCGCCAAACTGCTCAATATACCATTATTGCCGAAACCCTATACCGAGGTGGTCTTGATGGTACTCTCCTTCGATGTCTGGAACAAGATGAGATAACAAAGGCCTTGGAAGAGGTACATGAAGGAATTTGTGGAACCCATGCAAGTGGTCCATCACTAGCCAAGAAACTCCTACGCAATGGATACTATTGGCCATCTATGGAAAAAGATTCCTACTACTTTGTTAGAAAATGCAAGAAATGTCAAGTTCATGGTGACCTGATACACACACCAGCCTAGGAACTACAACCAATCACAACACCATGGCCTTTTTGTCAATTGGGCCTTGACCTTGTGGGTAAGATTCATCCATCTTCATCTAATGGCCATAAATTCATTATTACCGCCACCGAATATTTCACAAAGTGGATCGAAGTTGTTCCACTTACCCAAGTCACCGGCAAGAAAATCGCCTCCTTCATCCTCAACTACCTCATCTATCGGTATGGTGTACCCATGTCCATCATCACAGATAACGATCTTCCTTTCAAAAATCAGGATGTCCGTGAACTCTATGAGAAATTTCATATCCAACATCGCTTTTCCACTCCTTATTACCCACAAGGCAATGGTCAAGCCGAAGCATCCAATAAAAACATATTAAGAATCCTAAAGAAGAGAGTCAATGATGTCAGCCGTGATTGGCATGTTCAACTAAATCCAGCGCTATGGGCGTATCGAACTAGCATTCGAACCCCTACAGGTGCAACTCCTTATTCATTGGTCTATGGTGCAGAAGCTATCTTACGTATTGAGGTTGAGATACCATCATTACGGGTTTCCTTGCATAATCTAATAGATGATGAAGCCTACAGAGTATCTCGTCTTCAGGACTTAGAGTTACTTGATGAGAAGCGACAAGCTGCATACAATCACCTCAAAGCCTATCAGCAGCGCAGGAGTAGAAGCTACAATCACCAAGTTAGATCTCGTACATTTGAGGTAGGTGATCTTGTTCTACGAGAGAATCCTCACAACCAACCAAACAGAGAACATCAGGGCAAGTTTGAATCAAACTGGCTGGGCCCATATGTTGTCAGTGCTGTATTCGGGTCCGAGGCATATCAGTTGGCTACATCAGAAGGAGAACCGCTCGCAGATCCAATCAAAATCATGCACCTCAAAAGGTTTTATACCTAAGCTGTACAGAGCATCAGGCTCCCCTGCATATCAGAAAATACCAAAAACATTCAAAAAAATGTCCTAACGAAATACAAAAACATTCAAAAAGTAAAGAAAAATCATGCATCCAAATGGTGAACAACCACTCCGGTGGCACCTTGGGTAAGTGCGATGGTGAAAACCTGGCAAACAGGTGCCACTCGTAAAGACAATGGCTCCAGTATCTTTCAGGCTCGTTGCGATCACATTCATACATACACACATCCATCCATCCAAACCATGGCTTGTTATTTGATCTGTAATCAAAGATAGTACTTCATGCATCTTGCATCCCACTTTTTCATAGTCATGTCTACACTTGGGGGCAATACCCTTAAAAAATCTAGATGATGGAAGTGGATTCTACATTACTGGTGATTCATTGATAAAAACATTCAAAAAGGTCTCACAAAATCCAAAAATATTCAAAAAACATCTCACAAAATCCAAAAACATCAAAAAACATCAAAAATAAAACAAAAACATGGCAACACATTGTACATACTCATCCGCACAGATACCAAACAAATATTGTGATATACTCCACAAAATGACCACTTATCAATCGACCACACAATCAACATCAACACTCAAAACTGTCTTCAACAAGGATGCATCCTTCCTTACCAAAACAAATACAAGATGACATTTTCTTTGACAAGAAAATTCTGTTTACGCTATCAAATACTTGGTTGATTTATGGTCTAGTAATTTATATCAGGTTCCTACGACATTGTTTGTGTATCTTCGACACATTATTCCGATGAAGTTCTGGGGCATGTACTAATGGTGTCTACGTGGGAAGTTCACTAAGCTATGTGATCATAGGCAAAAATACAGTCATAGATCACTACGGCTTGCTGACTACAGCGTATACCTCGACCATATGAGCATGAACCATTACCAAGGATCTATATTCTTTATTCTTTATGTATATACTGTTTGTTTGCAGGTACAATGCTTTTTCTTTGGTTCCTCCTACCTCATCCAAACTGGATAAAGGTTTTATCTCTTATTACGGTATACACTTGTCTCAGGATATGATCAGTCTAAGATCAAGGAGGACGATCCAAGTCATGCATGAAAGGAGATAATCCTTGTCTGTTCTGCAAGCAATACTCAGGTCAACTTGATCCATTATATCAAGTTGCTTGTATTAACTTGCTATATCAAATCCATGTAAGAAATACTCTGGTCATCTTGAATCTTTATGTAAAGTTGCTTGTATTTTCTTACAACATTTTAAAGCTCAATGATGAAAAATAAAGCACCATGGATCGTCATCTCATCGCATATGTATATATTGCATTTTGTTGCATTCCACCCATCCATACATTCATAATAGTTGCATATCATGCATACATAGTCATAATAATGCATACTCTATTTTACTCATCTTCTTCCATAGGACTCGGTCCTAGTCCTCCATATCTTCTATCTAACATCGAATCCCCCCTCACCCTCCCTATCTTGATCATCAACATCATCCTAATCCCTTCATCGCTTCCCATCCTCACTCATCCACAAAATTAAGCCAGTTACTCGGTCTACACAGATACATCGACTCCCACACACCTAGACTATCAACAGATATTCTGATCAAGTATCTTCGGGTCTCAACAGGTAATCGATTATGGTAATCCTAGACTACATCAGGCATTTATCACAATGACCTAGTCTTAACGGGGTTGCCATGATTCCCCACAACCATCCATCACATGCACACACTATCAATTGATCAACCAATCAAACACAATCCAATGGACAATTACATCAATTGTCTACATCTCAACAAGTATTTTACTTCATATACCTTGACTTCATCAAGCAATTACATCAATTATCTAAGTCACATCAGGTCACTTTGATTCACTTACTCAGACTTTATCATGTCCAAGCGACCAATTGACATCAACTGTCATGCTTTGACTTGACCGAGGCAATTAAACCGATTGCACCAGATTGTCCAACCAATTTTGATCAATTGTATAGCACCATCCAAACCCCACACTACATCTGCTATGTATCTCTTGCATGACCTCAGGGTACTCGTTGGCTTGTTGTTTCTCCATATTCACTCTATTTTTCTTCCATTCTTTCACCATTGTTGCCTAACTTCTTCTCTTCTAACACCCTGCCCATTTTCATTCTTTTTCGAGAGATCGCCCGATTTTTCAAAAAAAAAATAAAAATCGGCCCATCTCTTGAGGGGGCATACCACCCATTAAATTTACATTTTATGGGGCATTTCTTCACACCTATTTTTCTTTCTTTGAAACGACTCGATAAACTGCACCGTCTCAAAGAGGGGCAAATGTAGTCACATAAATCTGTCCACTTAATTAAATGAATATTTAATATTTATTTGATTATTTAACCATCAATTAATAATTAATTAAATTAATATTTAATTAGTTCATTTTAACCCTCTTCTCCTATTAATTAAATAAATTATTCAATTTATTTGATTTAATTCACTTAACCAAATTCAGACCATTAATTAAATAAATAAATCATATTTATTTAATTAAATATTCTCTCACGTTTAAATAAATTAATATTTATTTAAATCCCCCAAAATCCCACCTCTCACATTTAAATAAATTAACATTTATTTAAATCACCTTTATCCTCTACCCACTTGCATTTTCCTACAAATGCAAGTTGCACAATTATTTTAAATAAATAATTTATTTAAATCACCTTTATCCTCCACCCACTTGTATTTTCCTACAAAAGCAAGTTGCACAACTATTTTAAATAAATTATTTATTTAGAATCCTATTTATCCTCACCCACTTGAAACCTTTAATGGTTTCTCTTAAAGTCTTCAAACTTGATGGCTTTAAAGTCTTCAAACTTGATGGCTTCCTTCTATAGTCTTCTTAAGCCTTTAATGGTTTCCCTTAAAGTCTTCAAACTTGATGGCTTTAAAGTCTTCAAACTTAATGGCTTCCCTTAAAGTCTTCTTAAGACTTTAATGGTTTTCTTTAAAGTCTTCAAGCCTTTAATGGTTTATCTTCCTTTTTCTCATTTAAATAAATTAATATTTATTTGAATATTTATCCAAATGCAAATTACACCATTTAATTGAAATAAATGATTTTCTTTTAATTGAAAATACCAAAATTCCTCCCACTTGCATTTTCCTACAAAATCCACTTGCATGTCTAAACCCCTTCTAGATTCTTCTAAACCTTTCCTAATTAACCTAATCCATCCCCTAAATATTGTCACATTCCTAAGCAAATTGGAGTCGCTTCTCAAAGACTCCAAAGTCTTTGAAAAACAATTAATGCTTTGTGTGTTCAACAAATTAACTTCTAAAGTCTTCCAAACCACTTATGGCTCTTACATGACCATTAATGGTTAATTCCACTTGCACCCATGGTTAAGGACTTTGACCCCTAACTTAACCCTCATGTAACCCATGTGTCTCTTCAAAGCATTTATTTCTTTGACTAGGGTAACCATCATGTCCCCTCAAGCATTTAATGCTCCTTATCTCTCCTCTCAAGCCTCCTCATGGTGACACTTGTCAACATGGGATTGGGTTGAAATTCTCACATGGATTGAATATCTTTCAATCCTAACCCTTGTTAAGATTACTCAATCTTAACCCTTCATTTCCCCATTTCTTCTATAAATAGAACCCTTCTCCTCAAGCAAAAGGAAGCATTAGAGTATTGTTGTTATACTGGCATTAGCATAGAGCTTTCTCATAGCATCACTATCTACACTTGCATAGCATTTGCTTATCATATTCAACTATCTTGAATCTCCATATGGCATCCATGGCTAGTGCTAAAAGCTGAGAGCTACACTCATTTGGTACTTGGAGAGGAGAGGAACAAGGGAGGAGCAACTATGAGCATCTTGATTAGCTATTTTATTCTATGTTTATATGCTTTCTATTTCATGCTTAATATCTCTCTTGATATGTCTGTTTAGGATAATCTTTTGTTGCTAACACTAATGTTTGTTTCTTGTGCTCTTGTGTGTGTTGCCATCAAACAGATTTTCTAATCCTTTTTGCAGAGCATCAGGTTCTTTTTTAGTGGTCTACCCCCATATCTGATCAAACGAACATTTGAAGCTACAACAAGGTTAGAATAATGAAGAATCTTCCTATGTGTCTCGAAGTCCTCGAACAACCACAAGTTAGACTTCTTCACTAGGTACCTTCTAAGCCATGTAGTAGTAACAATTACTGATCCTGTGGGGTACTCAATATTTTCTCCATCTACCACAGGGCGATCCAATTTCTTTTTTGCGTCCACACAACGACACGGGTAATAATATGTTCCTTCTTCATTGTCTTCAGCTGCAATTACTACATAAACATGTCGTGCAATGATAAAGTGAGAAGAATTTAGCAAACAACTACGGTAAAATATTAAAGTACAAAAAATTGCATGTGGATAATTTAACTGGTTGGACTAAATCTGACACATGGTCAAAGTCAATTGATGCTTCCATCTGTGTGAGTTGTAGTGCACTAGGAGGTCGGTATGTCTCAAGTGGGATTAGAGGTCTCATACACCATTCGTCCACCCACTCCTTTGACTCACAGTCATTATAGGCACCATCTCTACATGAAGAACAATAACATGACATCCGCCGCGTATGGATAGTCCACGAACCTACATTAGAGCTTTTGAAAGAGTGTAGCTCACTCGATCCTGTCAATGTACAACAATCTTCTAATTTTGCAATGTTAGTATCATCTACCAACCAAAAAAATCTGTGAACTGAAGACTTGCGTTGATTACCTAGACCAATTGTACCATTGCACCATTGAACAATTGATTTTGCATCTTTCAAGTTTGCATTCCCTTTGACTTTAACTCTTCTCATGCTAAAGCTCTTTTAATACATGCTCCTGCACCATCATGCTCCCCTTTTCCATGCCCAGCCTCAGAGAAATTCCACATATGTTGAACAGCAGTCAACTTATGCATCCTACTCAACCAATAAAACATCTAAGAGTTCTTAAATTGCGATGCACAATTATCTGACCATATGATATGTTGACGGAATGATATGCCTCGGCTAGCCAAATCATCGTAGAATATCTGAAAACAACCTTGCACAAACTCTGTAGAGTGTGAGTGATCATCACTGATGTAAAAATGATACTCCCTCAATATCTTCCTATCCTCTTCCATACTATCATGTGCATGAATGAATGCTATATGCACAAATATGGCAACTTGTGTGGAGTTGTAATATTGCGATTGCATCTCGTTCTGCGGTTGTAGTGTGTAGTTCTCTGCAAAGTCAACAATTGAAATGATTGTATGAAGTGGAAATGTGTCCTTGCATAGCTTAAATTGTGAGTCCAACCAACGAGCTCGATGGTTTTGCCTTGCATACTCATACACTATATCCTCATGAAAGATGCCCATAAACTGATACACTGGAATCTTCTCACTAACCAATTCACACCTTTTTGCTTCTTTTCCATCTTTTAGCATGTAGGCCATTGTCTTATATTTTTCAAATTATACTAATTCATTACCAATTTCTTGTCCAATATCCATATGTTGACAAATTTGTAAATGTCGCAATCCACCACAATCAACACATGTGCCATCCAAGCAACACTTATTGTAATATACTTGACCATCTACTCTTTCACATAAGATGCTAGATATGAATTCCCTTGAAGATGTCGGTGGACCATTTATGTTGCATTCCTGCAAAACATTGTTAGCATGCAAATCTATACATATGCGTTGATAAACATCATAATGGTTAGAAAATTCAATATATACTCTACAACAACAAGTTGTGCATGTGTGATTTATTTTGACATAAAAATGCTTTACCATTTCAAAGAATCTTTGAGTAATTTTTATTTGAGGATACATACGTTGAAACTTGGCAAAAAATTGTGTTTGAGTCATATCCAAAAAATGTTTCGGATGTGGATCATGGATTTTACTACCAATCCTCCTTCTTACAACATCTCTTTGATTCGGACAGACCCTTGTGTTATTTTTCCAAAAATATTCAATTAGGGATCTCAAGGCTTCAACAATTGCTTTATCTTTCCGTGGTAATCTACCGGAAAATGCCCATAACTCATTGTTATATGGATCCTCCGCTCATTGTCGCCTTCCCAAAGCTCTCATTAGAGTTCATCTACTTACCTTCAATTGTTTACTTGTCTTTCTAAGGAGGCGAGCTTTCTTAGTTTGAGTGCTTACAATTGTTGATGTAATGACATGTCATGTGGCATTACTATCTTTTGTGTGTGAGTTAGAACCAATAGTATCATATGCATTCATCAGATTCTTCACAATAGATTTGTTGCTTGATTCAATTGATGTTATTAGCCCAAGAATCTTCATTATAGGCCTAAATTTCAGATTTCTCATCATTTCAACAAATAGTTGACATCTTCCTGTCTCATTTAAAGGCTCAAAAAATATTTTCCATATCCGGTTAGCATGTCTTTGACAAGTACGCTTCGGAATCTTGTCAACCATTGGTTTCAAAACATTAGCATCAATATCAATCAAATACTTAGGCTTTCTATGCAAAACTCTAGGAGGTATTCTCAAACTTTGAGTTACCTCAAGATTAGGAATGTCAACAACATTAGGGATAGGTGGCATACCTTCAACCGGAGATGAAAATGATGGCATACCTTGAAATTGAGGTGTACAAGATGGTGTAGCTCCAATACTTGATGTCAGTCATGAAGTACTTGCAACGTCAAATGTCATAGAGGGAGTGCATTCAATATGATATGTTGTAGACACCAACGGTGTGCCAATAAGAGATGGTGTGCCTTCAACTTGAGATGTAAGAGATGGGGTGCCTTCAACTTGAATTGTGGTAGACATGCACTCAACCTCGGGATTCAATTGTCTCATTGCATGAAGGTTTTGCATCCGTTGCCTTTGTGTGGCCAATTTTGTCTCTCTCTTAGATTGGATGGATATTTCATGTTCCTCTTCAATTGGCACCTCTTCAATTGACACCTCTTCTTTCATGGTATTCAATTTCCTTTGTTCATGAAGTTGCTTCATTCCTTCTCTTCTTTTTGCATTCTTAGCTTCACGCTCTTCCAGTGTTACATTTTTTGGTCGTTTCCTCGACATGATGATCATTTCTACATGTACATGCACATAAAAGAGAATAAAGTGAAATTGTGCATCTATGACTGTCCTAATTATGCATATGTTAAAATGGATATATGAAATTGAAATTATTTCATGTATTCCTTTTCTAAATTATTTCATAAGATCTTAAAAAGGATGTATGAAGTTGCAAATTTTGTTTTAAACCACTAAACAAATAATTTTCTTATGCAACTTCCTTCAAATGCATTGTTAAATCTAATGTAAATCTAATAGGATTATAATCAATTTTGACTCACACTTTTATTCTAACGTTTAAACAAAATAACACTTAATAAGTATTTGAATTCTAAAAACAAGAAAATATTACCTCAATTATTCAAATTTGATAAAAAAAAACTATGTTCTTCCTCTTTGACACTGCCAAATGAAAAAAAAGGTGGTGGAGAGCTAATGGAATGTATAAAATAACCTTGCATAAAATGTCAACACCATGCAAAAAGCATTTTTTTGTCTGATCATGCGCAGAAAGAAGACAAAATGAGAGAATGTGGGCTTGGATCACAGGTCAAGGGTCCCATATATACGTTTTTTAGTGCAGCTCATTTGGCTAGCGCCAAATATGGTGCTAGCCAAATGACTTCCATTGAATTTTTTTACCTTTGATAAATTTCTACTCTATACCCTATAACCTTTTTTTTGTGCAACTCATTTGGCTAGCGCCAAATATGGCGCTAGCCAAATGACTTCCATTGAAATTTTTTAACCTTTGATAAATTTCTACTCTATACCCTATAGTTTGATAAATGTCGTATGGTGTCCTAAGGGGTCACATGGTGTCCTATGACCCCTTAGAACACCATATGACCCCTTAGGTGTCCTTATGGGTCATATGGTGTCTTAAGGGGTCATATGGTGTCCTATGACCCCTTAGGACACCATATGACCCCCTAGGACACAATATGGTGTCGTTATGGGTCATATGGTGTCCTAAGGGGTCATATGGTGTCTTATGACCCCTTAGGACACCATAGGACCCCTTAAGACACAATATGGTGTCATTATGGGCTGTATGGTGTCCTAAGGGGTCATATGGTGTCCTATGACCCCTTAGGACACCATATGACCCCTTAGGACACAATATGGTGTCGTTATGGGTCGTATGGACACCCAAGGGGTCATATGGTGTCCTATGGGACCATAGGACACCATATTGCCCCTTAGGTGTTGTAGTCACATAAATCTGTCCAGCTTAATTAAATAAATATTTGCTATTTATTTGATTAAAAAATCCACTAGCCATCAATTAATTAAATTAATATTTAATTAATTCATCCCCAAACATTCTTCTATTAATTAAATAAATTATTCAATTTATTTTAATTAATTCATTAAATCAAATTCACAATCAATTAAATAAATAAAATCTATTTATTTAATTAAAATCCCCTTTTCCTCTTTTAAATAAATTAAATAAAATATTTATTTAAATCATTATCCCCACCCCACTTGCATTTTCCTACAAATGCAACTTGCACACATTTATTGGAATAAATGAATTTTTATTTTAATAAAATCTTATTTTCCCTCACCCACCAAATCCACTTGCAAAATCTAATCCCCTTCTAGATTCTTCTAAACCCTTCCTAATTAGCCTAATCCATCCTCTAAACTTTGTCACGTCCCTAAGCAAAGGGAAGTCACTTCTCAAAACCTCAAAGTCTTTGATAACCATTAAAGGCTTCAAGTCTTCAACCACTAAATGGCTCAAAGTTTTTGATAACCTTTAAAAGCTTTCAACCTTCAACCACTTAATCCCCAAAGTCTCCAATAACCATTAATGGTTAATTCAAACCTTCCCACATGGTTAAAACATTTGTTTTCACTCAACCTCTATCCAACCCAAGGGTCTCATCAGGCCATTAATGCTTTGACCAGAATTATCTCTTAATCATTTGCACAAAGGTTTATCCTTGCATTAACTCTTAACCCAGTGGGTAATCTTAATTTAGACTTGACCCTTAGCCTTTAGATAACCATGAGGTCTTCTCAGGCCTTTAATGCCTCCAACTCCTTTTCTCAACCCAACCCTATGTTGACACTTGTCACCATTTCATTGGTGCCAATTGTGCACATGGATCCCCAACTTTCAAACTCAACCCTTGATTGAATCTTTCAATCTCAACCATCCATTGATCCATTTTCCCTATAAATAGAGCCCATTCCTTCATAATCCAGATCCTGAAAACTTGTATGCATCTAAGCTATAGACATTTTAGAGAGCATTTTTAGCATAATCATCTAATACCTTGTTATTTTGGTTAAAATATATCATTTTAGCATCAATAGCATAGCATTAGCTTCTCATTTCATACTCGAAGCACAATATTACAATCTCAATCCTCCATAAGCATCCATAGTGCAAAAAGCTGCTGAGAGCTACACTATTTTGGAACTTGGAGAGGAGAGGAACAAGGGAGAAAGGAACCAAAACCATGCTAAGAGGCATTTGGAGATGCCTCGTTATCTTTGCTTCTTTAGTTAGATATATTAGCATGTTTTTAGCATCTCTCTTGATATGCCTTTTTAGATTAGTTTTTGATTGACTAACACTGACAATCTAACGGTTTTGTGTCTTTTGTGTTGTTGATCATTCACTAACCTTGTGTCATTTAGGAGGGCATCATTTGGTAAACCCGACGTGAATCGAACACGCAACCTTCTAATTTTTTTTCAATCTCAACCATCCATTGCTTCATTTTCCCTATAAATAGAGCCCATTCCTTCATATTCCAGATCCTGAAAACTTGTATGCATCTAAGCTATAGACATTTTAGAGAGCATTTTTAGCATAATCATCTAATACCTTGTTATTTTGGTTAAAATATATCATTTTAGCATCAATAGCATAGCATTAGCTTCTCATTTCATACTCAAAGCACAATATTACAATCTCAATCCTCCATAAGCATCCATAGTGCAAAAAGCTGCTGAGAGCTACACTATTTTGGAACTTGGAGAGGAGAGGAACAAGGGAGAAAGGAACCAAAACCATGCTAAGAGGCATTTGGAGATGCCTCGTTATCTTTGCTTCTTTAGTTAGATATATTAGCATGTTTTTAGCATCTCTCTTGATATGCCTTTTTAGATTAGTTTTTGATTGACTAACACTGACAATCTAACGGTTTTGTGTCTTTTGTGTTGTTGATCATTCACTAACCTTGTGTCATTTAGGAGGGCATCATTTGGTGAACCCGACGTGAATCGAACCCGCAAAAACATCTCATTTTTTTTCTAACTAACATGTGTGATTGTTGAAAGTGTCACACAGGTTGCGCTTGAGCGCTATTGAACACGTTCTAGCGCTATTGGCACTTTTTCTTTTAGCGCTATTGCCCTTACAATAGCGCTATTCTAAAAGTTTCAGCGCTTTTGCCACTATTCTAGCGCTTATGCTCTTCTTCTAGCGCTACTGATGATCTTTTAGCGCTTTTGACTCTCTGCCAGTTTTGTTATTTCAGCGCTTATGTGTGAAATAGCACTTCTGTTAAAACGCAGATTAGCGCTATTGCAACAGAATGTCGTTTGAATCGCCTTGTAACCACAAACATGGAAATTTTTAGGCTTGTGGAAGCCCCCCTTGAACATCGATTTTACTAACATGTTTTTGTTCATGCAGGTTAAAAACTCACCATAAAAATCACAAATTTGTCCTTTGGTGCTTAAAAACTTGAAAAACACAAAATTGTATTGCTTTCTAGTTAGGATTCATCCTTATTTTGGTGCTTAAAATCAACACACAAAGTTTCTTTTCTTGCATCAAAACTAAAGAATTTACAAGCCACACTTCAAATTTTGGGGCAAAATTAAAAACTTACAATCCACTTGTTCCAATTCTTGCAAGCGATTTACTTCAAGCAAAACGTGTTTTTCATTAAGTTGACTAGGATTTTCGAATTCTAGATTACAAAACACATTGCCTTTGAAAGTTAAAACGAACACCATGGCTGTTGGAGCAACATCTCCAAATAGTTAGATCACATTTGCAAATGATGGATTAAAAAGAACCAGTGAATTTCGTGTTTGGCACGCTTGTGCAAAAAGTCGGTCGAGTGGTCCTACCTCTAACACACACTATCCTCTCCCTTGGCTTTCGTGGTCCTAGGTGCAAGAGAAAAGTGTTAGTAACACTCAAAATTTTATCTTTTTAAGAGAGGCCTGCCAAGAGACACATCACTCTTGGGAACGACCTCGCGCGGTAAATCCTTCGAGCCGCTATAGAAATTAGGTGAGAGCGAAAGCTGTAGCCTTGGGTATAGCTGTTACTACAGTGTAACTGGCCGAAAGGACAAATGGGCCCCACCACCAGTTACAAGGCTCTTAAGTGAGTCACTGCAGAATGAACTTATGTCCAAAAACATCGAACATGACTAAACACCTTTAAGTAGTAGCCCACCCATTCTATTGATTGAGAATATTTGTGATATAATTTAGTGCAAGAGCATAGATGGTTTTGCTCCCAAGATACTCACCATACATATTTCCTTGAGTAGAAACATAGCTTTTTGAAAAGTCACTTGTGGCTTGATGAAAGTGGTGACTCCCCCATCATAGGGATCATCTATTTGTTATGCTCGTGCAAGACTTAGTATATCACATCCTTACCTGCCACGGCGGGATTCATAAGGTATGTAGTACCAAAGTCGAAGAAATATCAAGATGTGGGCTAAATTTATCACAACTGGCCATTTGACCTTAGGGATAAAAAGTGTTTGAAGTGTGTTCGTTTTAAATACCTAGTGCAAATTGAGCCGACTTTAGGCTTTGGAAATACACCTTAAAATACATCTAAAAGAAGGGTCATATACAAGTCCAAGGATTGGGTTGATCTAGACCCACACTCATTTGTGCCTTTGAGGCAACATTCTTGTGTTTGTGTGCTTGCTTTGTTTTCTTGTCAAAGAAAAATTAGAAAATCACTTCCCAAAAACAAAGTATTCATCCAACCAAAAACAACCAAAAACATCAAAAACAAAGTGCAAACAAAGAGTCAAAAAACTTTATGACCATTCTTCACATCTTGCGAAAGAAGAAGTGTCATCAGAATATCAACTTGAAAAGAAGACCATTAAGCTCAAAGGCTTTAATCAAAAGAAGGAAGTTCTTCTATATCAATCGACAAATCTTTGTCTCACATAGAGTCTTTCTACATCGTATGCGTCTCTATCTTCAAGGCAAAACAAACGAATTTGATTCAGAATCATTGAACTGAAGAGCTTTTATGCAATATAGAGCTCTGAGTTATCACAAAAATCAAGCAGGAAAGATTAATCCAAACTTCTTCCCAAATATCTGTATCACCTACAACACAGCTCGAGAAATACCACCAACACCGAAAGGGAAGAGATAGAGTTTGTCCCATTTGTAACACAAAGTTTTTATTGAAGTTGAAAACATTTTCATCCATCATCTCACTCATACATCATCATTTCATCATCAATCCATCCCCAAGTCTCAAAACATTAAGAGGTTCTGGTACCAAAATTCTCTTTTAGATATTGCTTGAAATCAAACACTTCACATCACTTTTTAGATTGTTTCTACATCTAGGATAAGCTCATCCTCAGAGACACATCTACGCAGGTTAAAACTAGTTCATGAGTGAATCCTCTCATGACTAGGTAGTTAAATCTGTAACACATCTCAGATTTCTCTACACCTTATCACATCAAAACTTATCAAACAAACAAGCAATTCAAAGAAGGAATTTCGGTTACATCCACCTTAAAGGTGCTAGAGATCCACGTGCAACACAATTCACCAACCATCAATCTTTCATTTCATCAAACAACTCATCATCATTTTCACTCAAACTTCAACAAAAAGCTTATAAAACAAAATGGCTCAAACCCGATCACAGTCAAGGCAAAGAGAAATACAAAGGGAAGAAGAAGAAGAGGAAAATCTCAATGAATTTCAAGAAGCACTTGGAGGAAATACAGATGACGAAAACCCAAGTACTCCCACTCCTACAATGATAGAAAGGGCTCAGCATAACCCTCTCTTTAACAGATTGTTTGATGAAATACTCAGGAGCAATGCGGATGCTCGCTTCTTAAGACTCACTCAAGAAGGAGCAAAACTCCCATCTGACTTTGATCTTGCCCAATTAAGACAAGCATCAGAAAGACAAAGTCGCCATGAAGAGGAAAGAGATAGAGATCCCATCAGATATAGCATTCCTCGAGGTAACCCACCACCTCCTCCTCTAAATGAAATGGAGATGTTGCGGCAACAAGTCGAGAATCTCGCCCAACAGCTTCATAGTGGTGTCAAGACTAACCATTTCTCACTCAATGACATCTGTCCCTATCCTTTTGATAGGAATCTTTACATGCCACCATTTCCTCGAGGATTCGAAACACCCAAATTTGAAAAATATAGAGGAAAGGGGGATCCCCGCGATCATGTCCGAGAATTTCATTCCGCTTGTCTTGAAGTGGCATATGAAGACACCTACCTAATGTGCCTTTTTCCCCAAAGCTTGGGAGGAACAACCACATCATGGTTTTCCCGACTACCAGGTGGCATTAGAACATTTGAGGAACTCATCCAGAAGTTCCTAGCTCATTACTCTCATAACATTGAACGCGACATCACCATGGCTGATCTGTGCAACACTAAACAAAAACCAGGTGAACTATTCTCAGTATTCCTGCAACGATGGCGTCAAATGTCTAGCAGACGTTCTCTTCAGTTACCTAAACGAGAACTAGTGGAAATATTCATTTCCAACTTAAACGAAGAAATGGAATTTCACCTGGATGTCAAAGACACAGACTCTTTTAATGATATGATCACCAAGGGTTTAAAATGTGAACGGCACTCATCAAGAAAGGACTCATCAAAATCTTTAATGAACCAAAAGATGGTCCTCGCCCACAAATCAACAGCGATAAACCAAGCTTCTGGAATAAAAACAAGAATGTCGTCAATGATGGGGTTGTGGATGCCCGAACTATCCAAAATGCACAACCTATGGTTCGGTTTGCAGGACAAAATCCTCCACCTCAAAATAACACAAATGTTCCTTCCAATCAAGGTCGCATCACATCTCATGATGAACCTAGACCTCGTCAGCAAAAATAGAAACGCACATACACTCCCTTAGGGGAACCCATTGAAACAGTATTGCGACAACTTATTTCCCAAAATTTGGTCACTCTACCTAAGCTATCAAACTATGAGCCTCAAGTCAAACCAGCATGGTGGAGAGATACTGAACACTGTGAATTCCATCAAGGAAGAGGGCACAAGACAAGTAATTGTCACCGATTGAAAGATCTCATTCAGGATCTTATTGATCGAGGAGAAATTGAAATTGAAGGACATAACCCTAAAATAACCAATAATGATCATTTGATGTTCAAAAATCCACTTCCATCACAAGATCAAAGGGATCCTTCCACTTCCAGGCGAGGCACTGATACGACTGATTATACGCAAGCTGCGTATAATTACACTGTCAATCATCTGTATGATGCCAATGAACAAATTGCAACCATAACCTTCAAAAATCCCAACTCCAATTGCAATGTTGTTACACGTTGCGGTAAGGTCACCATAAAGGCAGCTCCACCAGGCACCACCTCCATCCCAAAGTAGTATAATCTTGTGGAACAATTAGACAAAACCCCTGCGCTTATATCCATTTTAGAGTTTTTGCGCCTATCGCCCTCTCATAAAACTATCTTGGATCAAGCACTCCAAGAGGCGTCAGTCCCGGCAAATTTGAATACAGACCAATTTCAAGCCATGGTTGGAAGTCTCAAGTCATCACCTTGTCTCACCTTTTCCGAAAGTGACAACTCTTCCTTCCAACAACCTCATAATGCCTCACTCCACATCAAAGGATTCATTAACCAGCATAGGATCAAGCGAGTCTTGATCGATAATGGAGCAGGCCTAAATATTTGCAAACTACAATTGGTCACAGCATTGGGATATGCAGTAGAATCAGTGGATCCTCGTCAGAAGATCACAATCAAAGCCTATGACGATGCAGAGCGTTCATCCAAAGGAGCTGTGGTACTACCAATCCGAGTGGGGCCCGTGGTAAAGCACATCATTTGTCAGGTTCTAGACCTTCCTCTGCCATATAATCTATTGTTAGGAAGACCTTGGATAAATGCCATGCAAGCTGTTCCATCTACCTACCATCAATGTATCAAGTTCCGACATAACGGTGTAGAGATCACAATCCTGGGTGATGCAAACCCCTTTGCATATTGCCATAATATCAACCATCAACCAGAGATTACCGTTCCTAATAATAGAGAAGCCATTTCTTCCACATCATATATCAGTCCCGCCTCTCTTGCCCGTTCAAACACCACTATACCCAAGCAAGAAAAGCTTAAGATGAAGATCGCAGAGGAGGGTCCTAGGGAATACAACTTGAGTCAACTCTTTTGTGTAGGGCAAATGCCCACTTCTCCTAGAACTCATGGTAAACCACAGCAGGTACTCCAGCAACCACTAAACATACCAGCATGTGCTCTGACGCCTTTCATTCTTGGAAAGAGTCAAGAAGAAGAAACACAAGATGAGGGCCTGGCAGAATGGATCTATAAGGATCCCATCACCACTGACATACCGCGAGTTACACTTCCTATGGAACAATATGGCAAAGGTCTCCTCATTATGCAACGAATGGGGTATGATGGTCAGAGTGCCTTGGGATATTGTAAACAAGGACGACATGAACCTCTACTACCAGAATTCAAGCCCAAAGGTAATACAGGCCTAGGCTTTGAAAAAGAGATCTTTCCTAAACTCAAGTTCAAAGGAAAACCCAGCAAACCAGTTTGTCCACCTACTGCAAAGCGGACGCCTTTCATAATCAAAGCACCCTTAAGCACCATCCCAACTGCCCCACTGAGGCTCAAAACCCCAACACAACCATCACCAATGCCACTCATCCCATCAAATGAACTCGTAATCCCATCAGCAGCACCATCAGCAACAGCAACTGTATCAGAACCCGCAGCAGCATCTATGGCACTAGCAATTCCAGTAGAAACCACTGAGTCAATACTACCAATACTTCCCGTATCAGATTCTTTAATCTCCATCAACCGCCCTGCAGCACCGATCATTACAAAGGTACATCAACCAATCACACCTGCAGTATTTAACTCAAAGGACATCCCAGTATGGTATAGTAATCGGATGCTGGAAAGTGATTCAGAGACTGACTCACATGAATGGGAATTTGATTCAGTACAGCTTAACACTTCAGATGAGGAAGACACATCACCACCTCCACCATGTAAAGACATCCCTGTTTACGGAGAAGCACAGATAAAGACCACTTGGGTTCCTGAACTGGAAACGTCTTTCACAGACCCTACGTCTCATCCTACGCCTGATTCTGACAGGGAAAGTACCATCAACGACCTTCACCATAACATCTTAACCCTCACTGATACCTCTAGCGAACAAACCTGGTCGATGAAGTAATGCCCATTGTCCACCCTGACCTCATCGAATGGAACCAACCAAATCCCCCATGTCTTGACTTCTTCCAAAACGATGAGGCTATCATTGACTTTTTGGAATTAAGGGATAACCTACCAAGCAGGGATCACAAAGCTAGATTCGCCATTGAACTTAATAGCGCAGCATATTTTGAGGCAGATGCCAATCCCTTCAGCTACAAAAATATAACAATAAAACATGGATCTTCCAGTGAAAACCACACTGCGGCACTGTTTGATCCGACAAAAGTAAAAAGAAAGAGTGTATCCAATGGTGAAAACCTCTCTGAGGCGCCTGAGGATGAAGGGTTTGACATTCTCCCTGATAGTACACAATAGGAACGATCCACGATTCTCATCGAGGAAACCAAAGAATACAATGTGGGGACTCCTGAAAATCCTCATATCATACATCTGGCATCTCTTCTCACTCCAGAGGAACATCCTAAATTTATAGAGTTCTTCCAGAAGCGTCAGATCAACTTCGCATGGTCATATGCAGACATGCCTGGGCTTGATCCTGATTTAGTCATGCATCACCTCACCGTAGCAGAAGGAGCAAAACCTGTCAAGCAAAAGCTTCATAAGATGCATCCTCAGATTGCAGTACTAGTCAAAACAGAACTCAAGAAACTCCTAGATGTTGGTTTCATTAGACCAATTGATTATGCAGAATGGATCTCCAATATTGTGCCAGTTGGCAAACCAAAAGGGGGCATCCGCATTTGTACTGACTTCAGAGATCTGAATAAGGCATGTCCTAAGGATGACTTCCCCCTTCCAAATATTGACATCATAGTGGATCTGACAGCAGGACATGCCATGCTTTCACTCATGGATGGCTTTTCAGGATACAATCAGATAAAGATCGCACCCGAGGACCAACATAAGACAGCCTTCACATGTCCATGGGGCACATATTGCTGGAATGTGATGCCTTTTGGTCTAAAGAATGCAGGAGCAACCTATCAGAGAGCAATGGCCACCATCTTCCATGACATGATGCATACTATGATGGAAGATTATGTGGATGACTTACTAGCAAAATCACTCACCAGAGAAGGACATCTCCACATCTTAGATAAAATCTTTGATAGACTGGAACAATACCATGTTCGACTCAACCCCAAAAAATGTGTCTTTGGAGTGACCTCTGGGAAGCTTCTAGTATACATCGTCTCAAGCAAAGGCATTGAGGTTGATCCAGCAAAAGTTAAGGCAATCATGGACATGCCACCACCCAAGAATATCAGTCAGCTAAGGACATTACAAGGACGCCTTCAATCCATTCAAAGATTCATCGCACAATTGGCTGATAAGTGTCACCCATTCACACATCTGCTACACAAGAATATTCGTTTTCAGTGGGATGCCCGATGCCAGCAAGCATTTCAAACGCTTAAAGACTATCTCATGAATCCACCATTGTTGATGCCACCAGATCCAAGTAGACCATTGTTACTCTATATCCGCAACAAGTACAGCATTAGGTGTATTACTGGCACAACATAATGCAAAAGGCAAAGAGTGTGCTGTATACTACATCTCTCGCACACTGGTTGGCTATGAACTCAATTACACACCTATTGAGCGAGCTTGCCTAGCAGTGATCTTAGCAGCCACAAAATTGAGGCACTATCTGTTAACACACAAAGTACAACTCATTGCAAAGATTGATCCACTCAAGTATTTACTCAGCAAAGCAGCATTGATAGGTCGCTTAGCCAAATGGGTGATGATTCTAAGTGAATTTGACATCGAGTATGTAGATCGTAAAGCTATCAAAGGGCAGGTTATTGCAGATCAGTTGGTCGATGCACCACTCATAGGCGATCATCCCCTCATTTCCAATTTTCCAGATGAGGAGATATTCATGATCACAACACCACAACCATGGAAACTATATTTTGATGGTTCATACACTAGGCACGGCTCGGGGGCAGGCATTCTGTTTATCACACCTCAAGGTGATAGCATCCCGAAGTCTTACAGGCTCACATTTCCATGCACAAACAATATAGCCGAGTATGAGGCCTTGATCACAAGACTCAAGTTAGCCATACAATGAAAATTACAAGAACTGCAAGTATATGGCGATTCCCAACTAGTCATTTGACAAGCAACAGATGAATATCAGACCAAAGATGATAAACTCATGCCATATAAGAAAATGGTGGACACTCTAAAGACATCATTTACTACTATCACTTTTGAGCAGATACCAAGAGATCAGAATCGAGCTGCTGACGCTATGGCTACCATCGCATCTCTCCTAGATCTTCCACAAAATTCAACACGCTACGAGTTCTTGGTAGAATAGCTTTGGATCCCCACTTATGATATCCCTGAATCTGAGATGATAAGTCGCCTTGTCGGTTCTGAATCCCCATGGTACGGTGAGTTCTACACCTATCTTTGTGATCATACCCTTCCTCCCAACCAATTGAATAACCAACGAAAAACCTTCATTCGCCAAACTGCTCGATATACCATTATTGCCGAAACCCTATACCGACGCGGTCTTGATGGTACTCTCCTTCGATGTCTGGAGCAAGATGAGATAACAAAGGCTTTGGAAGAAGTACATGAAGGAATTTGTGGGACTCATTCAAGTGGTCCATCACTCGCCAAGAAACTCCTGCGCAATGGATACTATTGGCCATCTATGGAAAAGGATTCCTACTACTTTGTCATAAAATGCAAGAAATGTCAAGTTCATGGTGACCTGATACATGCACCAGCTCAGGAACTGCAACCAATCACAACACCATGGCCTTTTTGTCAATGGGGCCTTGACCTTGTGGGTAAAATCCATCCATCTTCATCCAACGGCCATAAATTCATTATTACCGCCACCGAATATTTCACAAAGTGGATCGAAGCTGTTCCACTTACCCAAGTCACCGACAAGCAGATCACCTCATTCATCCTCAACTACATCATCTGCCAGTATGGTGTGCCCATGTCGATCATCACAAATAACGGTCTTCCTTTCAAAAATCAGGATGTCCACGAACTTTGTGAGAACTTTCATATCCAACACCGCTTTTCCACTCCCTACTACCCACAAGGAAATGGTCAAGCCGAAGCATCCAATAAAAACATATTAAGAATCCTAAAGAAGACAGTCAATGATGTTGGCCGTGATTGGCATGTTCAATTGAATCCAGCACTATGGGCATATCGAACTAGCATTCGGACCCCTACAGGCGCAACTCCTTATTCATTGGTCTATGGTGCAGAAGCTATCTTGCCTATTGAGGTCGAGATACCATCATTACGGGTTTCCTTACATAATCTGATAGATGATGAAGCATATAGAGTATCCCGTCTTCAGGACTTGGAGCTACTTGATGAGAAACGACAAGCTGCATACAATCACCTCAAAGCCTATCAGCAGCGCATGAGCAGAAGCTACAATCACCGAGTTAGACCTCGTACATTTGAGGTAGTTGATCTTGTTCTTCGAGAGAATCCTTGCAATCAACCAAACAGAGAACATCAGGGCAAGTTTGAATCAAACTGGCTAGGCCCATATGTTGTCACTGTTGTGTTCGGGTCCGGAGCATATCAGTTGGCTACATCAGAAGGAGAACCGCTTGCAGATCCAATCAACAACATGCACCTCAAACGGTTTTATACCTAAGCCGTACAGAGCATCAGGCTCCCCTGCATACCAAAAAATACCAAAAACATTCAGAACAATGTCCTGAAGAAAATACAAAAACATTCAAAAAAGTAAAGAAAAATCATGCATCCAAACGGTGAACAACCACTCCAGTGGCACCTTGGGTAAGTGCGATGGTGAAAACCTGGCAAACAGGCGCCACTCGTAAAGTCTATGGCTCCATTGTCTTTCAGACTTGTTGCGATCACATCTACTTCATACATACATCCATCCATCCAGAACCATGGCTTATTATTTCATCTGCAATTATGATAGTACTCCATGCATCTTGCATCCCACTTTTTCAGAGTCATGTCTAAAACTGGGGGCAATGCCTTTAACCTATTGATGGAAGTGGATTCTACATTGTCTTGTGATTCATTAAAGTTCTTCATTCAAACAATCATCAAAAATCCAAAAACATTCAAAAATATCTCGCAAAAATACCAAAAACATTCATAATGATTCAAAATCAAAAAAACATCGAAAATCACACAAAAACATGACAACACCTTGTACATACTCATCCGTGCAGATACCAAGACAAACATTGACAAAATACTCACAAAAGAGACCACTTATCAATCGACCACACCATCAACAATCAAACTGTCTTTAACAAGGATGCATCCTTCCTTACCAAAACAAAGACAAAGTGACGTTTTCTTTGACAAGAAAATTATGTTAAGCTATCAAATACTTGGTTAATTTGTGAGTACAATCATTCGTTTATCTATATCAGGATCTTTCAGCATTGTTTTGTTTGCACATTTTTTCCGATGAAGTTATGGGGCATGTACTAATGGTGTCTACGTGGGAAGTTCACTAAGCTATGTGATCATAGGCAAAAATACAGTCATAGATCACTACGGCTTGCTGACTACAGTGTATACCTCGACCATATGAGCATGAACCATTACCAAGGATCCATATTCTTTATTCTTTATGTATATATTGTTTGTTTGCAGGTACAATGCTCTTCCTTTGGTTCCTCCTACCTCATCCAAACTGGATAAAGGTTTTTATCTCTTAGTACGGTATGCACTTGTCTTAGGATATGATCAGCCTAAGATCAAGGAGGACGATCCAAGTCATGCATGAAAGGAGATAATCCTTGTCTGTTCTGCAAACAATACTCTGGTCGGCTTGACCCTTATATCAAGTCGCTTGTATTAACTTGCTATATAAAATCCATGAAAGGAATACTCAAGTCATCTTGAATCATTATGTCAAGATGCTTGTATTCTCTTCCAACATTTTAAAGCTCAATGATGAAATAGAGCACTATGGATCATCATTTCATCTCATCTATTTATATATTGCATTCCGTTGCATATCACCCATCCGTTCGCTCATTCATATATAGGCTTTATATGCAAAATGTGAAAATTAGGCTGGTCTTGGATACAATCATGATCGAGTACTCTGATCCATCATCAATACATCATGCTAAGTCTTACAAACCTTGCATTCCTCATGATCATATCATCCTCACGTTTAGTTGCACCTTGCATTAAAACATTTAGTTGCATCTTTCATTAAACATTCATGTCATTTTTAAACTTTGCATATAGTTCATTTTCTTGACATTTAGTTTTCATTAATCATTTTGCATCATTGCATCACTCATAAATAAGTAGATTTATTCATGGGATTAAATTATCTTTGATTGTTTTAAATCATTTATTAGGCATTCGTTTAGTGTCAATTATCCATTATCATCTTATCATCTTTTATCATTTATTATGGTATACATTCATTTATCCATTAGGTGAAAAAAAGTGCATTCATTCATCCATTAACTAAGTATCTTATTATGCTCATTTTAGGATTCATTCACATTGCATTCATTATCATCTTTTTAATTACATTAAGGTGCAGTTATTAAAAGATTATTTATAGTATCATCACATTATCATTTTTTACTTAAAACATATTTAATTATTTAGAATCATAAATCCATTCGTTTCAAAACATTGGTTCATAACATTTTATATCCATTACACATATTGCATTCATTTAACACATTATCATATAAACATTTGTACTTTACATTTTGTTTATCCATTACACATATTGCATTCATTTAACACATTATCATATAAACATTTGTACTTTACATTTTGTTTATCCATATTACATTCATCTAAACACATCTAGATGCATATTCATGCATAACATCATTCATTCGACCATTGCATTAACACCATCACATAAATCATCTCATCAATATATCAACATAGGAAACACCAAAATCCTGTTCATAAATCATCATAAGCATACATCATCATCATGGCATTACATACATAAAAGCATTACATCCAAAATCAAACAAATACATACATATATTAACCTGCATTCATATGTCAGTATCCAACATCAGTATCATCATCAAAAACATGCATATAAGGAACATCTCATCAATGCATACATACATATCCATCTAAGCAATAAACTCATCATCCTGCATAAACATCCATACATCATCAAATGCATATCATCAAAATATGGGATCTCCTCATATATCTCATCTCATATATCAGAGTATAATGAAGTCTACAAAATCGGCTACCAAGAGCCATCCAAGATGCAGTCCAAAAAATAAACAAAGGTACAAATACATATATGCATGAATGCTCTCTCAAATGTCGCTCTAGCCTGATGTTGTCCCAACACCTCCCACTGCTCCACCACTGGTGCCTGCACCACCTGATCCATCTCTCCATGGAGGCCTCATCGAACCACCACTCCCTCCTGCATCCCCTGATCTCTCCCTCCTCAAAGGACCCATCACTCCCCCACTGCTCTGCACCCTCTGTGATCGCTCTGATCTCGCCTGCCGCATCTGCGAATAGCTGAGAGCTCGCTGACTCACTAGCACCACCTGCTCATATAACCCCCGCCAGTACTCTATCTCCGCCTGAGCTCGCCGCATCTCCCTCATCACCTCCCCTGAAGGCCCCTGTGCTCCAATTCGCACTCTCTCCTACAGCTCCGCCAATCTCTCCACTGCAGTATCTCTCTCCCACAGCACCACCGTCAACTCTGACTCCCGTGCAAATAGCTGCACATCCCTAGCTGCCACCTCTGCCTCCAAATCTTCTATCCACATCTGCAAGCGCACTATAATATGCTCCTGCAGATCTCCAGTGGCTCCCTCCCCAATGTCCATAGCTGCCTCCCCTACACCTCCCTCTCCAGAAGTCCCCTCCCCTCTGTCCATCGAGATCTCCCTCTCCATCCCCCTCCCACTCAGCTGCACTCCTCTCGGAATCAATGGTCCCTGTGAGATCTGTAAAGGAAGTCCACCTCTCCCTCTCCGCTGGCTCCGCATCCCCAATCCTCCTCCACCTCCTCCTCCTCCATCTCCTCCATCTCCTCCATCACCTCCTCCACCTCCACCTCCTCCTCCTCCATCTCCTCGACCTCCTGCCCTCCCCCATCTCCGTCCCCTCTCATCCTCAAATGCTGGGATCGGCTCTGCTGGGTCTGATATCCGTAGGATCGGGTGCGTCGCCCGATACTGCGTGTACTCATCTGTAACCCCTGCATCAACAACCCTCGGTCGTAGGTCCCATGGCCTCGCCTGCAATGTCCGAAACTCTGCTAGTGCCTGATCATAAGGTAGCACTAGACCCCATGCATACCTCTCCTGAATCACTCGTGCATACTCTCCTGATCCGCTAGGTAGTACCTGCTGCCGTCCAAACTCTCTCATCACTCGCCCAGGCACCTGTCTCTCCACATGATAGGAGGTCCTCCCAATGAGGAATCGGGTCATGAAGACATAAGGTAGTGCCTCTGCGTCATCATCCCATGGCTCACACTCCAAGTATGGCCGCCATATCACTGCATCCAGATCATCCAGCGCCCGTCGCCACCACTCTAACTTCCCCAAGTGGGGCTGACTCATCATACCACTGTACATAAACATGTACGGCTGATCCACCGCACGAAATCTCAGACTCACCGGTCGAGTCACTGGTAGGTGCTCCCAAGCCCAAATGTGTAACAGTGTCATGCCCACTGCTAAGGAACCTCTCCCTCGGTACACTACCTCATGAAACTCCTGATACACATGCGCCAGCACGCACGGCCCCCATGCAAATCGGGTCCCCTCGGTCATCATCATCTCGATAACCTGTCCCCATCCCACCGCCAACCCATGTGACCGCCTATCTAGACACAGGAGTCCTCCCACAATCCCGGACAACACTGCTGGAAGTGGCTCATACAGTGCCGCTATATCCTCCCATGCGATCGAGCCATCATCAATAAATACATCCTCATCAAATATCCTTTGTACTGCCACAGTCCCCCAAGATCTATCATATGTGACCAGCTCTCCTCGAATCGGAATCCGTAGGATGCGCCACACATCCTCCAACGTCACGGTCATCTCCCCCTGTGCCAAATGAAAGGTGCACGTCTCGCTGTGCCACCGCTCCGCCAGTACTGTGATCAATCCATGATTCATACAAATCACGGGCATGTGCATCACCTCATACAGACCCGTTGCTGCAATACAATCAATCTCTGCCTGGGTCAATCGGTCTCGCAACCCCTGTGTCGCAGGATGGCGCTCGCGTAACTGCAACACGCGCAGATCCTCCTGCACATGGACATTCATCAATCACCATCAGTTGTTTTGTTTTCAAACTTTCTTAAGTTTAAACCTAGACTATCATCAGATACTTTGATCAAGTATCTTCGAGTCTCAACAGGTAAGCAATCATGGTCACCTAGACTTCAACAGGCATTTCTCCTAAACAAATGACCTAAGTCTCATCAGGCTGCTATGGTTCAAAACAACTCCCACTTCACCTCGCCATCCATCAATCATTGTCATCAGGAGATTGGTCTTCATCCAAACTGGGGCATCTTTTTATCCTAAGACAAAAGCGCTATTTAACCAACAAAAGCGCTAGTTTTTAAACAATAGCGCTACAACTATATCAAAAGCGCTCAAAAAGCTATACAAAAGCGCTACAACTACAAAAGCGCTAAAACCCCACTACAATAGCGCTCTTTAAACTCAATAGCGCTCAATTAACCCAGCAATAGCGCTGCTTAACCAATAGCACTAAAACATGCATACAATAGCGCTAAAGCATGGCAAAAGCGCTCAAATCAGGGGACAATAGCGCTGTTGCGGCACAAAAGCGCTAATTAATGGAGCAAAAGCGTCAAAACAACAGTTCCAGCGCTCTTGCTCCAACTTGACTTGGACTCAGCTAAAAACCTAGCAAAAATGCACAAAAATTGAGCTTTCGAATTTGCATACCGCTGGTCCGTAGTCATCTGGCCGCTGGAATCGTCGGACTCACTCGAATCTGTGCTCAGTGATCGGAATCGGCATCGTAGCTGCTGCTTACTCCTCCAAATGTCCCTATCAGAGCTCTTGTTTTCAACTGGTCGCGGTCACAAATGATCCTGTTTTCACCCCTTTCACCCCATTTATACCCTTCGTGGTCACCGTAACTTCTCCCCTGCTCATCGCCGTGGTCCCCATGAACTTCCCGAGCCCCCCATTTCTCCATGTTTCCCCCGTTTTCTTCTATTTTTCACCCGTATGACTAACTTCTTCTCTTCTACCACCCTACCAATTTTCGTTCTTTTTCGAGAGATCGCCCGATTTTTCGAAATTTCTCGACCCATCTCTCGAGGGGGCATACCACTCATAAAATTCACATTTTATGGGGCATTTCTTCACACCTATTTTTCTTTCTTTGAAACGACGCGATAAACCGCACCGTCTCAAAGAGGGGCAAATGTAGTCACATAAATCTATCCAGCTTAATTAAATAAATATTTGTTATTTATTTGATTAAAAAATCCACTAGCCATCAATTAATTAAATTAATATTTAATTAATTCATCCCCAAACATTATTCTATTAATTAAATAAATTATTCAATTTGTTTTAATTAATTCATTAAATCAAATTCACAATCAATTAAATAAATAAAATCTATTTATTTAATTAAAATCCCCTTTTCCTCTTTTAAATAAATTAAATAAAATATTTATTTAAATCATTATCCCCACCCCACTTGCATTTTCCTACAAATGCAACTTGCACACATTTATTGGAATAAATGAATTTTTATTTTAATAAAATCCTATTTTCCCTCACCCACCAAATCCACTTGCAAAATCTAATCCCCTTCTAGATTCTTCTAAACCCTTCCTAATTAGCCTAATCCATCCTCTAAACTTTGTCACATCCCTAAGCAAAGGGAAGTCACTTCTCAAAACCTCAAAGTCTTTGATAACCATTAAAGGCTTCAAGTCTTCAACCACTAAATGGTTCAAAGTCTTTGATAACCTTTAAAAGCTTTCAACCTTCAACCACTTAATCCCCAAAGTCTCCAATAACCATTAATGGTTAATTCAAACCTTCCCACATGGTTAAAACATTTGTTTTGACTCAACCTCTATCCAACCCAAGGGTCTCATCAGGCCATTAATGCTTTGACCAGGATTATCTCTTAATCATTTGCACAAAGGTTTATCCTTGGATTAACTCTTAACCCAGTGGGTAATCTTAATTTAGACTTGACCCTTAGCCTTTAGATAACCATGAGGTCTTCTCAGGCCTTTAATGCCTCCAACTCCTTTTCTCAACCCAACCCTATGTTGACACTTGTCACCATTTCATTGGTGCCAATTGTGCACATGGATCCCCAACTTTCAAACTCAACCCTTGATTGAATCTTTCAATCTCAACCATCCATTGCTCCATTTTCCCTATAAATAGAGCCCATTCCTTCATAATCCAGATCCTGAAAACTTGTATGCATCTAAGCTATAGACATTTTAGAGAGCATTTTTAGCATAATCATCTAATACCTTGTTATTTTGGTTAAAATATATCATTTTAGCATCAATAGCATAGCATTAGCTTCTCATTTCATACTCGAAGCACAATATTACAATCTCAATCCTCCATAAGCATCCATAGTGCAAAAAGTTGTTGAGAGCTACACTATTTTGGAACTTGGAGAGGAGAGGAACAAGGGAGAAAGGAACCAAAACCATGCTAAGAGGCATTTGGAGATGCCTCGTTATCTTTGCTTCTTTAGTTAGATATATTAGCATGTTTTTAGCATCTCTCTTGATATGCCTTTTTAGATTAGTTTTTGATTGACTAACACTGACAATCTAACAGTTTTGTGTCTTTTGTGTTGTTAATCATTCACTAACCTTGTGTCATTTAGGAGGGCATCAGGTGTCGTTATGAGTCGTATGGTGTCGCAAGGGGTCATATGGTGTCCTATGACCCTTTAGGACATCATATGACCCCCTAGGACACAATATGGTGTTGTTATGGGTCGTATGGTGTCCTAAGGGGTTATATGGTGTCTTATGACCCCTTAGGACACCATATGACCCCCTAGGACACAATATGGTGTCGTTATGGGTCGTATGGTGTCGTAAGGGGTCATATGGTGTCCTATGACCCCTTAGGACACCATATGACCCCCTAGGACACAATATGGTGTTGTTATGGGTCGTATGGTGTCCTAAGGGATCATATGGTGTCTTATGACCCCTTAGGAAACCATATGACCCCTTAGGACACAATATGGTGTCATTATGGGTCGTATGGTGTCCTAAGGGGTCATATGGTGTCCTATGACCCCTTAGAACACCATATGACCCCTTAGGTGTCGTTATGGGTCGTATGGTGTCCTAAGGGGTCATATGGTGTCCTATGACCCCTTAGGACACCATATGACCCCCTAGGACACAATACGGTGTTGTTATGGGTCGTATGGTGTCCTAAGGGGTCATATGACACCTTATGACCCCTTAGGACACCATACGACCCATAACAACACCGTATTGTGTCCTAGGGACATAATATGGTGTCGTTATGGGTCGTATGGTGTCCTTAGGACACCATATGACCCCTTAGGTGTCGTTATGGGTCGTATGGTGTCGTAAGGGGTCATATGGTGTCTTATGACCCCTTAGGACACCATATGACCCCCTAGGACACAATACGGTGTCGTTATGGGTCGTATGGTGTGCTAAGGGGTCATATGGTGTCTTATGACCCCTTAGGACACCATATGACCCCTTAGGACACAATATGGTGTCATTATGGGTCATATGGTGTCCTAAGGGGTCATATGGTGTCCTATGACCCCCTAGGACACCATATGACCCCTTAGGACACAATATGGTGTCGTTATGGGTCATATGGTGTCCTATGACCCCTTAGGACACCATATGACCCCTTAGGTGTCGTTATGGGTCGTATGGTCTCGTAAGGGGTCATATGGTGTCCTATAACCCCTTAGGACACCATATGACCCCCTAGGACACAATACGGTGCCTTTATGGGTCATATGGTGTCCTAAGGGGCCATATGGTGTCTTATGACCCCTTAGGACACCATATGACCCCTTAGGACACAATATGGTATCGTTATGGGTCGTATGGTGTCCTAAGGGGTCATATAGTCTCCTATGACCCCTTACGACACCATATGACCCCTTAGGACACAATATGGTGTCGTTATGGGTCGTATGGACACCTAAGGGGTCATATGGTGTCCTATGGGGCCATAGGACACCATATGACCCCTTAGGTGTCGTTATGGGTCGTATGGTTTCGTAAGGGGTCATATGGTGTCCTATGACCCCTTAGGACACCATATGACCCCCTAGGACACAATACGGTGTCATTATGAGTCGTATAGTGTCCTAAGGGGTCATATGGTGTCTTATGACCCCTTAGGACACAATATGGTGTCGTTATGGGTCATATGGTGTCCTAAGGGGTCATATGGTATCCTATGACCCCTTAGGACACAATATGGTGTCGTTATGGGTCGTATGGATACCCAAGGGGTCATATGGTGTCCTATGGGGCCATAGGACACCATATGACCCCTTAGGTGTCGTTATGGGTCATATGGTGTTGTAAGGGGTCATATGGTGTCCTATGACCCCATAGGACACCATATGACCCATGCCATAGAACACCATATGACCCCTTAGGTGTCGTTACGGGTCATATGGTGTTGTAAGGGGTCATATGGTGTCCTATGACCCCTTAGGACACCATATGACCCCTTAGGACACAATATGGTGTCATTATGGGTCGTATGGTGTCCTAAGGGGTCATATGGTGTCCTATGACCCCTTAGGACACCATATGACCCCTTAGGACATATTATGGTGTCGTTATAGGTCGTATGGACACCCAAGGGGTCATATGGTGTCCTATGGGGCCATAGGACACCATATGACCCCTTAGGTGTCGTTATGGGTCGTATGGTGTCGTAAGGGATCATATGGTGTCCTATGACCCCTTAGGACACAATATGGTGTCACTATGGGTCATATGGATACCTAAGGGGTCATATGGTGTCCTATGGGGCCATAGGACACCGTATGACCCCTTAGGTGTTGTTATGGGTCGTATGGTATTGTAAGGGGTCATATGGTGTCCTATGACCCCTTAGGACACCATATGACCCCCTAGGACACAATACGGTGTCGTTATGGATCGTATGGTGTCCTAAGGGGTCATTTGGTGTCTTATGACCCCTTAGGACACAATATGGTGTTGTTATGGGTCGTATGGTGTCGTAAGGGGTCATATGGTGTCCTATGACCCCTTAGGACACCATATGACCCCCTAGGACACAATACGGTGTCGTTATGGGTCGTAAGGTGTCCTGAGGGGTCATACGATGTCTTATGACCCCTTAGGACACAATATGGTGTCGTTATGGGTCGTATGGTGTCCTAAGGGGTCATATGGTGTCCTATGACCCCTTAGGACACCATATGACCCCTTAGGACATAATATGGTGTCGTTGTGGGTCGTATGGACACCCAAGGGGTCATATGGTGTCCTATGGGGCCATAGGACACCATATGACCCCTTGGGTGTCGTTATGGGTCGTATGGTGTCATAAGGGGTCATATGGTGTCCTATGACTCCTTAGGACACCATATGACCCCCTAGGACACAATACGGTGTCGTTATGGGTCGTATGGTGTCCTAAGGGGTCATATGGTGTCTTATGACCCATTAGGACACCATATGACCCCTTAAGACACAATATGGTGTCGTTATGGGTCGTATGGTGTCCTATGACCCCTTAGGACACCATATGACCCCTTAGGACACAACATGGTGTCGTTATGGGTCGTATGGACACCTAAGGGGTCATGTGGTGTTCTATGGGGCCATAGGACACCATATGACCCCTTAAGTGTCGTTATGGGTTGTATGGTGTTGTTATGGGTTGTATGGTGTCGTAAGGGGTCATATAGTGTCCTATGACCCTTTAGGACACCATATGACCCCTTAGGACACAATATGGTGTCGTTATGGGTCGTATGGTGTCCTAAGGGGTCATAGGACACCATATAACCCCTTAGGACACAATATGACCCCTAACGACACCTAAGGGGTCATATGGTGTCCTATGACCCATTAAGACATCATATGGCGCCATTATGAGTTGTATGGTGTCCTAAGGGATCATATGGTGTCCTATGACCACTTACGACAAAATATAGTGTCGTTATGGGTTCTATGGTAACCTAAGAGGTCATATGGTGTCCTATGACCCCTTAGGACACCATATGACCCCTTAGGTGTCATTAGGGGTCATTTTGTGTCCTAAGGGGTCATCTGGTGTCCTATGACCCCTTAAGACCTATAGAGAGGAGGAAGTGAGGAAAAAATTGAGGGAAAGAGGTGAGAGAGGGAATTAGATGGGTGTAAGGATGAAGAGGGAGATAGCTCAAGGGGTAGGAGAATAAGGGAATTGTGAGAGCTAGAGAGGGGAGGTACAAAGAAGATTTTGTATCTATTCCATATTTGGCATGCGCTAAATAGGGAAAGTGCCAAATGTGTACATAGAAACCCCCATCTCACATCTCCCTTCTTTATCTCCCTTCCCTCGTAGTTCCATCTCTCTCTATGAACTAGATCTCATATTCTCTCTCTCCCTTTACCTCTTCTCAAGCTCTTCATTCTTATAAATACATACTCTTCTTTGTCCCTCCCATTTCTAGCTCTCACAATTCCCTTATTCTGCTATCCCTCAAGCTATCTCCCTCTTCATCCTTATTTGGCGCACACCAAATGTGGAATATGGACCACATTTGGTACGCGCCAAATGGAATATCCATTCATCACATTTGGCGCACACCAAATAGGGCGCTCGCCATATTTGGCGAGCGCCAAATGGCTTGCTTTGGGAAACACCAAACCTATGGTTTGGGATTTGCCTTGGGCATCCAACCAAAAGGTTTGGATGACCATTTCAGGCTAGAGATGTGTTTTTGTCAGAACATTGAAAATTTTGACATATTTTTGTTCGTGCTCTTCGTCAGGTTTGCACGTGTTTCAATGAAGTTAAAAAAAATACCGTGGTAAACTTGAGCTCCCTCTTAGCTATCCAAAAATGTAATTTATATCAAATTTTGATTTCGTTAAGTCTTTCATCTATAATTTATTTTGTTAGTGTGTCCGTTTTTTGTCAAAAACCAACATGCACTATTTTGGGTATAGATTTTTACACATTCATCAGATTTTGAAAAAAAATACATTTTTAGAAACTAGACTCCATTCTACACAATTTTTAAAAAAAAGTTTTGATTTTTTATTTGTTTTCAATGATTTTAGGGGGGAGCAAGCTCAAATTTCTATTTTTCAGGATGTGTCCACTTCGAAAATTAGTAAAAAATCATATACTCATTCAAAAATTAGCTAAAATTTTTGGCATAAACTACAAGGTGTTAGCTAATTTCTCACTGAAGCGATTTTAAAAATTCAAAAAAAAAGTTAACATTTTAGGGGGGCCACAAGAGACACTATGTTATGTTTTTTGCATAAAAACAGGACCACTTTTTGTGGCCCCCCTTTTTGAAGCCCTTAATCTCCACCATTTTTTTAAAAAAATAGTAGTTTAGAAAGTAGACTCGAAGCAGTCTGACTCTTGTTCTTGTTGCATCTTCAAATTTGGAGTGTAACTATCTTCAATTTGTCGTTGAATTTCAGACTTTGCTGATTTCAGAAGAAAAAAAAAAGTGGCATCTTAAGACCCCCTTTTGGTACCACAACTTGGTGCACATACCCTGTTCTTTTTAAACTCAAAAAATAACAAGTTGATCGTTCTTTTTAGCCCATATTGCAAGACGTGTTTGTTCATTTTAGCCAAGATTGTAAGATGTGAATGTTCATTTTAATCCATTTGTTGCGTAAAATAAGACAATGTGAATGTTCGTTTTAACCCAAGATAGCAAAGTGTGAATTTGTAATTGTCAAGCACGTATGAAGATTCTTTTTATGCCAACATCGCAAAATGTGTTTGTTCTTTTTACCCAAGATTGCAAGATGTGAATGTTCGTTTTAATCCATTTGTTGCGCAAAGCAAAAAATTCCTATCCTGGGGTTGATCAATTTGCACCATTAGAGATTTTACAAAAAAATATTGCAAATTAAAAGTCATCAAACCCTGCGAGAAAATTTGTTAGAAAGACGCTCCTTGGTATCCCGCAACTGCACTTTTGTTAGACGGTTTTGTTAGCGAAAATCAAAGAAAATTTAAACAAATGATTTAAATACTTACAGAGGTGCATGTGTCATGGTTATCAATTTTGCTTACTTTGTCCACTTGTTGCCTCCCTCTTCGTGTTTGAATGTGAAATCATCATATCTTTCATCATGATAATAAGAAGAAAAATGAAGTGCTCAAAGACATGACACAATGAAGAGCCTCTTTGAATAGATTATGCTCTTTTATCCCCTTTGTGATTTGGCACTTTATACACAATGTGTAGTAATGCCTCAAAAGCACTAAAGCGAGCCCCACCTTTAACATCACTTCCTAAATAAAGGTTCAACATTGGGAAGGAAACCGAGGCATAGAACAAAGAAATTACTTACCACGGTATCAAAACATTAAGCAAATACAATTGGCTGGCATTGTTTGACAAAATATCAAAAAGAGATGTTAGATCGTGTTATGCAGAGATTGCACAATACAAACAAAATAGGTTCGATGAGATAGTCGTAGAAGCCTTCTAGCACCGACCTCCCTTGTTTGTGCACGCTGGAAGCTTTACATATAATGATCAAGAGATCGCCTTGTCAAATACCTGTCGTGACAACATATATCCACCCCGTGTGCGAAATGGGAGCTTTAAAACCAGGTATGGACATCGCTAAAGAGATGTTATCTCATGCAAAATCGAGCCTTGATCAATTCATAAAGTAATGAAGCAGCTAAGGTCAAAGAAATCAGTGTCTTGTGAAGGGCAAATGACTCGCGATAACTGTCATAGGCCGAAAATACTGTGATTACCACTTCTCACAGTATTGTGACAACAATCAACGAAGTGGGGAGCAGTTACAACAAAGCTTAATACATGTGAAACATGCTCCACAAACCATGATTTTACTTGGGAGAAACGTTTACCACAGAGAGGAAGCCTGTGGTGGTTTACATCTTATCTTTTTGTGGGCACACACCCATATTTGAAAGAAGACCAACGTGGAAAGGAGTCAACTATTAAACTCTGAAACTACAACCTGCCAACGCCTTCTAAACTGTTAGAAGCAAGTCATATAACTGTCGTATGATTAAACTTATTGCAGGCCATTGTAAGCGATAAACCATATAATTACTGCACTAGCTGTCAATAATGAATGTTCTTTTACTTGGTAATCTTCTGCAACACATACACAACTATACAACCCGTGCACCATACACGCCTATATATGTTATTGTTTTAAAACACACATCCCTAGTGAAGGAGCATTGATCAGTCATATTCAAACCGAAAAGAGATACCCCACGAGGAGTAATATCAAAATGTCAACAAACATCCAACATAAATCTTAATAAAATAAATGCCACCATAACAGATTCACTATCATGTGAGCATTCACGTCGGGTTCACCAAATGTAACACCATAAAATGGTTAGTTTGGGGTTGGTCAAATCAACATAAAACTAAACCATTAAAAAGCATTATCAAGAAAGATTAAGCATAGAAGCATATGAGAGATAAAAATGAATAAACATTAAGACTTCACTCATGATGCTCCCTACGCCATTAGCTCTTCCTTGTCCTCGTCTTCACGAACCGCATTGCTTTGAGGTTGTCAAATGAAGATTGGGAGATTGAGTGGCGTTAAGTGTGGAATGCTCTCAACTAGCATAACAACATGGTGTGGATGATTGGATATGATTTGGAGATGCTTATGATGTCAAGAGGACAACACAAGTTTGCATAAAAGTTGATCAAAAGGGTAGCATGAGGATGCCTAAAAGTTCCTTCTCTTTCTTTGATTGATGGATAGAAGCTTCAATTTATAGAGTTGGGAGCCTAGAAATGGACGGTCAAGATTAAAAGGGGGATCAAGGGCTTAGATTGAAAGGGAATGTGGTCCTAGGTTGAAAGGCTTAGCCTTGTGATAAGTGTCACAAGGACAAGTGGGTGCAAGGGTAAATGTGCTCACACATGTGTGAGCAAATCTTGGGAAGACCAAGAGGTGACAAGTGGAAACACTTGTGGAAAGGTGTAAGGGCTAGTGGAAGAGAGTTTATGACACACGGGCCAAAAGGGGAAAGAGTAGGGTGGCTCTATGGGGAAGATCATCCTCACACATGTGTGAGAACCCCTTGGTCAAAGGTGATGTGGACATGTGAAGTGACTTGTGATTCACATGTGGGTTTGGGTAGATGTGTAGTATTTTTTATTTCAATAAATACTAACATTGGTTAGGCTTTGGATTAATTAGGATAATGAGGGGATTAGATGATAGGTTTGTAGGAATCACTAAATTAGCCTAATTAATCATGGATTAATTTATAGCTAGTTAAGATTAGGGACAAGAATGAAATATTCCATAAAGGCGAGTTTGAATCATGTCTATGCCACAACAAACTAATTTTAAAGTTGCAAAAATAATTCTAAGGTATGTTAGAGGTACTCTTAATGTTGGTTCATTTTATGATGCAAATTGTGAAATTTATTTTGAAAGGATATACTGCTTCAGATCTAGGGGGAGATCCCAATGATGAGAGATCCATTTGTGGTTATTGTTTCTTTGTTGGTTAAGTGCAATCTCATTGAATAGTAAGAAACAACAATCTACTTCTCTTGGATCCACAAAAGTTGAATATAAAGGTTGTAGCAATGCATCCAAAGAGGCAGTATGGTTAAGAAGATTACTTGAAGACTTGGAGATACCTCAAGAACTCCTACACCTTTATATTGTGACAATCAAAGTGCCATTGCTTTTGAAAAATCCTATCAATATGTGGAGCATTAGATATTCCTCCTTATGAGGATTGTGAAACTTTGTACATAATAGGATGATAGATGGCATCCTTAGACTTGCGAGTTACATGTGCAACTCCTCTTTCCCCTCTATTAATTTGAGGTTTTTTTTTCTCATCTCTCTCTCTCTCTCTCTCTCTCTCTCTCTCTCTCTCTCTCTCTCTCTCTCTCTCTCTCTCTCTCTCTCTCTCTCTCTCTCTCTCTCTCTCTCTCTCTGTGTATTCTTTAGTCTTTATGCCATCTTCATAGTATTAGAGGTTTTTTCTTTTCTTTTTACCCCTTACATATTCTTGTGTCTCCTTCTTGGATTTGGTGTGGTTTCTCCTTGTTCTCTTAGCTTCTCAACTTTAATGGTACTATCATACTTCAAACAATTGCTCATTGATTAGTTCTTACTAGTTTTTCATGTAATTTTCCTTTCAATAATGCAAATGCAACAAAAACTTGATGACAATTATTATGGTGAAGATATCTCGTGTACTAAAAAAGTATGCTACTAACAGGAGTCCTACTAACAGGAGTCCTTTTGGTATCGTTGGATAGACACCTCATCATCTAAACATCCATTTTGTTTTTTTTCCTTTGGCTATAGGAATTGTCTCTGACTCTACTATCAATGGTTGCAAGAAACCCACAAGAAATTTGACTCCTTTGTTGCAATGACGTATTAGTATATAGAAACATCCCTCACAGTTATAACCATATAATTTCAACACATATTTACACAAATGCATTTGTATATTATCTATCATCCATAAGTAAACATTCTTCAATACTTGTAAAATAGTCTTATTAGTGGGTAAGTATCAAGGTTTTAAATTAAAAGTCTATAGCAAATAGACAATAAAAGTCTATTAAGCCAAATAAAAGTCATAAGAATTGACTCATCAACTAATAAAAAAAATTATGTTTGAACCAAAGGAAATACACTACAATTATTTTGCAAAGATTTAACATACAAGATAGAAAACCGATAAACAACACTTACAACTTCCTTATGTTCATGTGGTAGGAAGTTTGGTGTATGCCACAATTAGTATTTGACCACATGGCCCAAATACTAGGTTCATGTCAAATTCTTGCAAATAACATTAAACTTATGTGAAAAAGGTTTTCTAGTAATTGAAAGGAACTTTTGATTGATATATTTTTTTATTATGGGACTAAAAGAATTGGAGTGGAATAGTGATTTTGATAGTAGAAGATTTGTAAGTCAATGAGCATTGAAAAGTTTTGTTGGTACAAGGATGCAATGGGTTTATCTTTTCTCTATACTTAGTTTCTTTCTTCTTTATTTTATTATAAATCTCCTATAATAAATATCATGTTGGAGTGTCAGAACTTTCATATGCTATTCACCTACAGAGAACTTTGTAGCTAAAGTTTAATGCCAAATAAGGAAATGGTGTACAATAAGAAAAGTTGTGCAACTTGATCATTGAAATAATGCAATTTGAATTTGACTTTGTGGTATTGTGTAATAAGATGCATGTGAGTTAGACTTTTTTATGTGTTCTAGTGTGTTGGATCTGCAAGCCATGCAAATAGCCTTGGTGGTAACACAACATTGTTGGGATACTCTTACATTGCATTCTTATCTACATAGCAGATGTTTGGTCAAGAATTGATGACATGTCAGTCATCGAAGTCTCTAGATTGAAAGCCTTTTGTTAGTTGGCAAAACCTCATGGGACTAACATAGTTGACACATGAAAGGAGATTTTCGATAAGCAAATGGTGATGAAAGTACAACTCGAGATGGGTTTATGAAAAGGCTAGACATTAGATTTTTATAGATTAATGATAGGGACAGTAAGCAATATTGTTTTGTATTTAGATTTTGTGTTTTACAAATCAATACAATCACTAGCTCTCTTTTAGTGTTAGTATTTTAAAGGTTCCCGAATCTAAATGTTGTGTCTCGTGTGTGATATGGATTTAATCTGTATCTCTATTCTTCTTTAATTTAATTGCTAAATGATTTGATACAATAAGCTTAATCTTTAATCTGATCACATTCTCTTAAATTCTATTTCATTCATTGACAAAAATTTTGCCTAAGATACACTTGCCAACAATTGATGACATCAATTTCATCGAATCCTCTAGATTGAAAGCCTTTTGTTAGTTGGGAACATCTCATGGGACTAACATGTTGCAAAGATGACATCATGACAAGACCCTTGTTCATTTATGTAATGGTTGATATTTCAAAAATGGTTAGGATGCAAATTCAATTGGTGTCCATAAAAAGACTTTGATTGCATCTTAGTTGAGAAGTGAGAAGAGAATTTTGATAAGCAAATGATGATGAATGTGCAACTTGACATGTATTTGTGAAGAGGCTAGGTATTAGATTTCTATAGATTAAGGATATTGCCATTGGGCATAATTTTTTTGTATTTGGATTATGTGTTTTACAAATTAACATAATCATTAGCCCTCTTATGGTGTTGATTTTATGATATGGATTTCATTGGAATATCTATTCTAAATTTTAGTGCCAAGTGATTTGATACAATAAACTTCTTTAATTTGATCCCATAATCTAAAATTCTATTTTAATCATTGGCCAAAATTATGCCAAAATTATGCCAAAAGCACTCTTGCATTGCATTCTTCTCTACATAGTGAATGTATGGTCAACAATTGATAACCATATTAATCATTAGAGTCTCTAGGTTGAATGCTTTCTATTAGTTGGGAACACCTCATGGGACTAGCATGTTGCAAAGATGACATCATGACAAGGTCCTAGTTCAATTGTGTGACAATTGATATTCCAAATATGGTTAGGATGTGGATTTAGTTGGTATGCCATAAAAAGACTTTGGTTGCAATTTAGTTGAGTCGTGAGAAGAGAATTTTAATAAAAATGGTGATGAATGTGCCACTTGAGATGGGTTTGTGAAGAGGCTAGGCATTGGATTTCTATAGATTAAGGATAATGACATTAGGCATAATTGTTTTATATTTGGATTTTGTGCTTTAATAATTAATACAATCATGGCTCTCTTTTGGTCTTGATTTTTTAAAGGTTTCCCAAGCTAAAAGGCATGTCTCATGAGTGATATGGATTTCATTTGAATCTCTATTCTTCCTTCATTTTGTTGCTAAATGATTTGATACAATAAACTTAATCTTGAATTTAACCACATATTCTAACCAAAAATTTCTACAATTTCCTCTACCAATTTAAAGTGTTATTTGACCCAACCCATTGCATCATCCCTCTCTTTAGTGTAGCATTCTTTCAATAGCTTCTTATAGAGGGCTTGTGCTTGCTTGAGAGTGTTAAAACATTGACCAATCAATCAACATTCTCCCTTTATACCTGATGATTTTATAATTAGAATATTAAAATTTATCAACTTTGATGATTTTGTAATTTCTTTTTAATGGCAATAAATTGTCACTACTTTTTTATCATTTGGCATTAAGCATTTATTGTTCTTAGCATTTTTTTATTAATTATTTTTGGGTCAAGATTTAACAATATACAACTACCACTAGTGATTTATTGTATTGACAAGAAATTACATATTAAAATCAAGAATTCATCCAATAAAATAAAATTAGAGATCTTAAAATAAGCTAAAAACTCAAATCTCTTATAGGAACAAACCTAATTTTCTAAATCTTTATTGAACTCGAATTTGAAAGCAAAGGGAATGCTCTAGACCCCACCCCACCCTTGTGTGTGAGTGGGGTTGGTTCAACTAGTTTGTGTGTGTGTGTGTGTGTGTGTGTGTGAGAGAGAGAGAGAGAGAGAGAGATTTGGCATCAAGCATTGCCCAAATACCTATATCTCTAATCAGCCTCACCATATGTCTATTTAAATCTCCAACTCAAGTCAATACTTTGTTTTGATAAAGTCTTTGCTTATTTTATATTTTGACCTCTCCCCCTTTAACATTTTATAACTTCTTACCTCCTAATGGAATGTAACATTTGTGTTCCACCTCTTTTGCTAAGGTAACAATTCTCCACATGATGGTTTATCCTACACCAAATTTATACTACCATCTTATTTCACCCCCTTCGAACATCTCATGTTGATTATGTCGACTTTGTAGTATGTTCTCTTACATGCTTTACTTGTTCTTCTTCCTCTAGAGACCATTAAATTCATTTTCCCTAGCATCGCCATCCTCATTCCTTTTGATTGTTTTTCCTTAAGCGGCACACTTTCTTCTCCATTGTGATCTCTTTCAAACTTTTAAGTTTCCCTTCCCTATCTATGTTATTTTTGTCCACTTTCTTTCAAGTAGTCAATTGTGCCATTGTGTTCTCTTTCAAACTTTTAGGTTTACCTTCCCTAGCCTATGTTATTTGTGTCAACTTTCTTTCAAGTAGTCAATTGTAATCTCTCCTTTTCCATTTGGATCTAGTCAATACTATGTTCAACTATCAAATTGTGTTTCTGCATACCTAAATATTGTAGATCAATATCTTTATCCTATCAAACCCTTACTATACCTCTCGTAGCTCAATTTTCCGTCATTGTATGATCTCCAACATTATGTGAAGGCCGAATTTTTTTTAAAAAACTATATGAAGTCAAATCGAACTATAAATAGACACTTAGAATTGACAAAAGAGAAGAATGTGTGACATTGAAAGAAAAAGGAAAGAAAAAAATAATTTAGCATCAGAGATTACCCAAGTCTTCAATTAGCACCTATTGCTTATGTAACCAAGCAATGTCGAGCTCATTACAATCTCCACTAATAACTCCAAATCCAGTCATTACTTTGTTTCAATATAATAATAAAAAAATCATCCATTTTTTATTTTCACCTCTAACAGCTTCACCTTTTTTTTAATTTCTTGTCCCCTAATACAAATTTAGTAACTTTTTTGCTAAGGTAACAATCCACCATAGCACCACTAAACCTACTAACCTACTCCAGATTCATATTACTATTTTTTCCACCTACTTCTAACATCTCATGTACCATCCATCTTTTCCAAACATTTTTTTGGCTATTTATCCACTTTGTAGTATGCTCTATTGCAAGCTTTACTTTGTTTCTTTTCCGCAAGATGACACTAAATTCTTCTTCGCTAGCATCACCATCCTCATTTCTTTCAATCGCTTTTCCCTTCAGCGGCACACTTTCTTCCCCGTCACGGTCTCTCTCCGCTTTCTTTCTCACAAACATAAGTTGTTTCAGTTTTGCCTTCCCTGTTTTATGTTATTTGCATCACTTCTTTCTTCCAAGTGGTCAATTGTGCACTCTCATTTTCCCAATGGATCTAGTCACTACCATGATCAACTATCAAACTATCGCCCTACATGCCCCTCGAATCATAGATCAATATTTCATCTTATCAAACCCTCAGTAGACCTCTTGCAGCTCCATTTTTCCTCAGACAAAATCTCCAATGTTATGGAAAGGTTATATTTAGACAGCCTAAGAATAGTATATTTTGGTCAATGAAACTATAAATATAATCTTGGAATTGATGAGAGAAGCATCCCTATAGTATTGAAAGCAGAAACCAATTCGGCATTCAACATTACCCAAATGTCCAAATCTTCAATTTACATTTATTACCTATATCTACAACATCTTGCTCACAACAATCTCCACTAAAAGCTTCAAGTCAGGTCAATACTTTGCTTTGATAAATGTTTCACCTGTTTTAAATTTTTACCTCACCCTTTCAAATTTAGTAACTTTTGGTTAACTTTTTGCTAAGGTAAAGATACATACAACCACTAAACAAAATAAAACATAGTAGTATCTTTTTTTCACCTACTTCTGACAATTCTACGACCATATAATGGCCAAAAGGCCAAAAAAAATGAGAAATCATGTCGTTACCACCAGCTCCTAAAGGAGGCTAATATTTTACTTCTTCCAAGATCAAGGCCTCTAACCCTACAAAGAAATGGTAGACAAAGTTGAACTTCACTCCGTCGACTTTAGAACAAGAATCTAAAGTGAAGAATATTACAACATCAATCATGCAGATCTACAATGATATGTTGATGGATTATACAAGACCATGCTGAAGGAATGTTAAAAATAGATATATCTGGTGGAACAGGGGCTTCAGGATGTATGAAGCTTTAATTACCATGACACATAAAAGGTAATCCCAAAGGTTGCAGAGTTGTTGGAACAAACAACAATCATAAGAGTGAGCAAAATTTAAATATCACCACTACAGTACAGATGTCCATTAGTCAGGTATACATGAATAAGAGTAAAATAGGAAATATTATACAACACCATCAATCCAGAACTCCAATGGCCTGTTGATGGTTTATGCAAAATTACACCGAAAGAAATGTTAAAATAGACAAATCTAGAGCAACAAGAGCTTCAAAATGTATGAAACTTTAATTTCCAAAACACATAAAAAGTAGCTAGCCCTAGAGGTTGCAATGTTGTTGGAACAAAAAAACAATCATATAAGGGGTAAGCCAGCTTCATATGTCACCACTACAGTAGAGTTGCCCATTACTTGCTCACACATGTCAAGTCTATAGTATAATTATTTATGGTGTACATAATTTATGTATATATATATTAGAAAGTGTTCATTGATATAGAAACTGAATATCTTCCATAATTGGCTACTAGTGTGGAGGTGATTTGAGATTTCTAAAAAAGTGGATTTTAAAGTTGCACTTGCAACTCTTGTCTTCCATATGGTTTCTAGCAAGGGTTGCTCGAAAGAAGCTAGTATTAGTCTCACATTTGTGCTCATGGAGCTTGTATTGACCTCAAGTTGATGGTTGTATGAACAAAGTATTTTAAACAATTAGCAATAATAAAAAATATATAGAGTCTGAATATATATGTAATTCATCAAGGCTTTTTGTTCCCGTAACATGATAATGGAAGAAACTCATGGCCTATAAGGTTCTTGTGATATTAAGATGCATTAAGAAAAAAATTAACTTGCTAAAGAATAACATGATCTGCAAGTGCAAAAATAAAGAGAGCAAATTGATACATAATTGCTCACCGAATGAAATATAAATTACAAAATTCAAACTTCAGTTTAACGTCATTGTGGTGAAATCAGAAAGCCCTGAGTCAAAAAAATGCATGTTTTAGCTTTCTCTGCAGACCAAAACAAAATATGATAGATGTTGAAAGGCAAGATTAAACAATTCATATAAAAATTCAGCAATATAAACTTCCTAAACCTGCATCAAATTTTATGCAAGCAGTAGTTATTACAAATCAAAATATCTCCATTTGCAGAAAGTCAACATAAACCTAGCAAAGTTATACATGGCAAACAACATCATCCAGTTTGATCACTCACTACACTATTTTACTCGATAAACAATATCTCTGGATCATAGTTGTTGGAATGTATCGATCCAAAACTAATCACATGAAGGTAGGGCAAACTGGCCCCTTCGACAGACCAAGACGCACTTCCATGCCATGGTGCATGTCAGCAGTCACAAATGTTTCTGAATCCCTCGGATCTATAGGCAACAAATAACAAAGAATTGAAGTCATAACCAATCTTCTCTAGTGTATTTAGAATCTCAACTGAGAAAAACAAAGAAACTGCTTGAACACATAATCATCATTCCAAAGAAAAATCTACTTCTGAAAACAATTAACATTGGTAACCTCAAACATTTCTATTGTAATTTGCATCTAAAAGCTAAAGCACTATGGTATGGCAAAAGAGAGTGATCCTACCAAGCCAGCAATATTCTTGAATGCACTTACCATTCAGATAATCTTCCACAGTAAAATCATCCAAGGTTCCAGTTAATGACTCAAAACCTAGCATAGAAGAAGGCAACATACCAGAAGGCCTCTGAAATCTGCAGAAGAAAAATTGCACAGATGAATCCAGGGCACTTGAGCCAGTACACATCATCTTGTATTGCTACAAAGAAATATAAAAAGGTGTGACAACTCCGATACATTGTCAATAAAATAAAATCTCGGGAGGTATCGGACATTGTACAAACAGTTATAATATGGCTGCAGTATAAGTGCAATATTTTAAATTTACAATGACATTCTGCAGTGAGTATAATTTTCACACATTTTAAAGAAATTACAATTTTTTATTTTATAAATTAAACTCAGCATAAAAATGTTCGCTATAATGCAATGTTCCATATATCCTCAACAATTCCTGACTGCTAATGATTTAACATGGTAAGTAATAACGGATTTCCTGACAAAGCCTCAATTATCTCCTTACAATGCTTCAATTATCTCCTTAGCTAAAAACTCTAGTCAATAAACAACTTAAAACAAAATCAAGGATACATTATTACCATCAAAGAAAAGGTAATGGTACCTGGTAAAATTTACCTTTAACCGAAAGGTCAAATTCTGAAGCAAAACAGTCAACCGTGTAAGAAGGTTCTTAGACTTCTCGAGAGTGCTAAAAAATGACCTATGAATTCCGTATTGCTTGGCAAGAATTGAATGATAGACATGGATTTTCTAGACTCCATGAAGGTGAGTAACTGTGCACGTGCTTTTGAAATTAACTGGGCACGTTTTTTTTTCATCAATTGAATAGTTAAAGGCAAATCTATCGTCATTCTAAAGCCTTTAGTAAAGTATCGACACTGTGATGGAATTACACCAACTACATTAAATGTTAGATCTAATTGTTTGGGATTGACACAACCTATCGTAAACCATACTTTGTAGGAGTTACATAAATGTGAAACAGAGATAAGCAAATGAAAAAGCATTTCTATTCTGAATGCTTCTAATAAGCCTTCTATAATTTGATTTGAAAAAGAATTTCCATATGGAATACAGAAAGAATTAAACTACAATTAAGCCAATACTAGGGTACCCTATATGGGACAGTGAATAAATTAGGAAAAATAATTAGTTTATTGGTTACAATATAATTGCAATGCCAAAGGAAGAACCAAAAAATCTTTGTCCATTTAATGTCACTCAATGTGTGCATGTAGAATAATATAAAGGATTTAAGAGAATATCCAGACTATATATGAGTGCACACACAAATCCCAACAAATATGATTTTCTGGTAGCCAAGTATATGTACTATGAAATGAATGCATCTATGCGTGACAAAAATCAAGCTAGACAACACACATACATGACTGTTGACAACTCCATTGTTGTCCTCCGCAAAAAAGGATTGATTACTAAGAAAAAATGCAAAATGGAGATAATTCATTGCTTGCATAGAATATAATAGAGAAATAGGCCCATTACATTGAACAAATAAGCACAAAACATAAACAAACACACGCTCATATGATACTAATGTTAAAGTCCAGCAAGATAAGGCAAACTTTAATACAATATTAATATTACAGCGAGGAATAATGGAGCCGACCCAAGCAATCACAACCAAGACAACGTTTTGACAGACGTAGGATTCTATGTTTAAGACCTCTAAATAGTGTCTTCATTGTAATTAAGAAAGTAAAACTTAAATAAGTGTGTATGTCTGTGCTCATCCAAAAAGCGGCGAATTAGTGAATTTTCCCACTCCCTATACACTGAAGAGACATCAAGAAATGTCAAAAGGCCAGCCCATGACAAGTACTGCTTAAACCATGTCATCACTAACTGAATTTCATAATGCCACAGATATTCTGCCTTATGGAAGCAAATACAAAAATTTCAAGCATTTCAGGTCTGAAATTTGTTAAAAAGAAACCACAAATAAAGTTGACTGGTTCAGCTCTCGAGGAACATTGAACATGACTGTTCATGATACCATTCAACTACAGCATAGAGAAGCTATCAATAATAAACCCATTCAACTGTAGCCAACCTATTTTGAATTTTAGGGCAATCCATGTCCCTTAAATGCATGCCTTTAATGCTACTATTAAATACTAGTATAGATATCTTGAATACATCTATCTAAAGAAATGCCAAGAGATATCAATCAGAGCTTATTTTATTTAGCTTAAAATTTATTTATTTTCAAAAAAATTTCTTCCCTGATATCAATCTACCTTTTTATATTTAAATTTTAAACTCCTTATCAAATTATTTTAAAAAATAAAAAAATATTAAATATATTTTTTTATTGAATTAATATTTTTTAATACTATATTTATATTTAATATTAATGTTTTAACATGTAAATGGTTGTCAAATTTAAGCTAAAAGGTAAGTGTTAACATTAACACACTCACACCATTACACTCCACCCTTTTCTGCCATTGTAGATTGTCTCTCGGCATTAAAAAGTATAGCTCGTGCAGGCCAAAGTGCACCCTTGTATGTAACAGCCTCCAGGCCTACAACATGTCCTCACTGGTATCTAAGGTTCTTTATATTCCAACCATACACAAACAAAGTCACATGGATAAAAAGATTACATGTTACTATGAAAATGGAATACAAAGAGTCGACATCATATTGCTCTGAACTGTAAAAGTTTCAGTAAGTCATCCAATGTGGTTGCTCTATGTTATATCACAATTCCTGCAAAGGGACACACAAAGAGCATTTATTAGTAAGCCAAGACCTTCAAAGCAACTAAACATCCTGAATAGTTACTGAGGAACCTGCATGGAGATTCTCTATGGCTGATGAAACAAATTAATCAGCAGAGGGCACTGATAAATTATCCTAGCAAGGTTAGATTGAGAAGCACTCTCTTGGAAAAAACTTATTCCAAGGCTAACCTATCAATGGAGGAGAGGAAGACCAAATGGATAACACATGGCTACAACATAGTCATGAATTGGTAGACAAATATTAGATACTGTCCACTCGTCAACATTATAGCTTCATGCATTGATCAACCTTACTTATTAACAATTGATTGCTTTGGAAAACACAAAGATGATGTGTTTAAGATTTAGATCCCAAGAGAAGACATTGAGATTGGTCCTCAAAATGTAGCACAAGTGACCATTGATGCAACATATGCTTGTAGGGCTGCACGTAGATTGATTCAATTCGTGTACAAGCACATCTATTGGGCCCCTTGTGTGAATGCTATGAACAATGCACTCAATGACATTGGAAAGATAATGTGGCTGAAATAGATGGTGATCAAAGAAAAGGAGGTGGAAATGCTCATTTGTAACCACCACACCTCAATGGCATTGTTTTGGACCTTTGCAAAGGAAGAATTGTTAGAAGTACGGTTGTTGTTGCACCAAAAGATCCACCTGTTAATGCCCAATACAGCCACTAGACTTATAGAATCCATAGGAGGCGGTTAAGCCATGTCACAAACCCGAGCGCTGCGCTGCACAGCACAAGGAGACCAAGGGCGCACACCTTGCAACAATCCCCCCAAACGCAAGCGAGGGGGTTTGAACCTATGATCCAGGCTCTAATACCACTTGTTAGAAGTACGGTTGCTGTTGCACCAAAAGATCGACCTGTTAATCTCCAATACAACTTCTAGACTTCTAGAATCCACAGGAGGCGACTAAGCCATGTCACAAACCCAAGCGTTGCGTTGCAACAAGAATTCTTCAAACTGGTTAAGACGTGATTTGCTTTCATTCTAATAGAGAGAATGCTTGAGTTGCAAGAGCCATATCAACTTATGATTATGACACAAGATTGGAACAAGTGGAAGGAATTAAAGACTAAGTAGTACACTAAAAATAGACTAAAATTTAAATTTTTCATTGTTAACTAAAACTTTACTAAGAAAAATTTAAATTTTAGTCTAATTTTAGTTTACTAAGCAACTTATAGATTTTGTCCTTGCCATTTTGCAATGAGAGAAGAATATGGTGCAAAAACACCTAATCTTCAAAATTCGTCATCCACATATTATCCCAGCTTTCTAGCACTTCTAGATGTGAGCAAAGTTGAAACACATTTGAGACCATTCACACTAAGAAGTGCAACAAATTGACTCAAATGTTGCCTAAATCAGAGTTCCCAGACTCGCCGCGAGTCAGGCGAGTTCGCCGAGTTGGCGAGTCGAGCCAAGCTCGGCGAGTTTTGCTGACTCGCGGGTCGGACTCGGCAAGTTTTGCCAAAACTCGCCGAGTCCGAGCTCCAGGACTCGGCGGCGCAAATGGGCAATTCCGATTTTAAAAAACAAAAAAAATAAAAGCTTTTTCATTTGTTTTTTTTACCTTTCTCTTTCATATAACCCTAAAAGGTCTTCTAATTGTTAGTTGTGAGAAGAGAGGAAAAGTGAGAGAGAGGAAGGAAAACAAGAGGCCATAGGTTTGCAACCAGCAAGGAAGAGAGACCACAAATCACATTGGGGAGGCCATAGGCTTGCATTGAGAGCATCAAGGAGTCCAAAGCAAGACTTCTCAACTCATTTGAAAGAGGTAAGGTAGATTTTGCTGGTTTTTTTGGGTATGTTAATGGATTTTTTTCATTTGTTTGTTAATTTTTTTTAGTTTAACAGTTAACTTTCCAAATCTTGAATGTTTTTATTTTTTTAGCTTAATTACAATGAGAGAAGTAGAATAATAGCAAAAAGTGCAAACCCTACATTTTTTAGAAAAAAATTGTAAACATGTATTTACAATTTTTTTTTTTTTTAAAGTAAGGTTTGCTGATTTTTTCTATTAGTTTATAACTTTATTAAATTTTCTTATTGCAGCAGCCTTCACGTTTAAAAAGCATTCATTTTTCACAATGCCTAAAAAGGATGAGGCTTGGAAATATACTGAAGACTTTATTGGCAGACAAAAAAATCAAACAAAATGTTTTTTTTGTAAAGAAATTAATTTTGGTGGCATCAATAGATTTAAATACCATATTGCCGACATACCTGGCCATGATATTGAGGTATGCAAATTACAAACTCCTGAGGCAAAACGTTTCTATTATGTCCAGTTAGAAACACATGAACAAGAAAAGTTAACTAAGAAGAGGCAATTGGAAGAGTTAAGTGCTATTGACTCCCATGCACCCACATCCGCATCTGCATCCGCATCCGCATCTGCATCCGCATCCACATCCGTAGGCTGTGTTGGAGAGGGTTCTTCCATGCCTCCCTTTCACCCTAGTGCTTCTGCTAGTGCTAGTGCTTCTACTTCTACTCCTCCTAGTGGCACTATTACCTTTGGCCCTAGAGTTCGGAAATCCAGGTTGGATAGTTATTTTGTGCCGCGTAGTACTCCTGGGGCACAACCCTCACTTGAGGGCATGGGTTGGAACAAGGAGGTTCATGATGCTGCAAGAAAACAAATTTGCAAGTTTTGGTACTTTTGCAACATTCCATTTATTGCAGCCAGGTAATTCTTTTTGATTTGATTGCTTTAAGTTTAAAAGTAAATTTATAGTTTGAAGTTGAACTCTACTTTGTCTAATCATAATCTATTTGTGACAGGTCTCCTTATTGGCAAGGAATGGTAGATTCCATAACCATTTGTGGTGCGGGGTTTAAAGCCCCTACCGATGTTGAGTTAAGTGGCCCCCTCTTGTTACAAATGGTTGAGGATATGAAAGTTGAGCTAGAGGACCACCGACAGTCTTGGAGCCAAAAGGGTTGCACCATCATGACAGATGGTTGGACGGATAGGAGGAATAGAACACTCCTAAATTTTCTTGTTTCCTGCGGAGGTGATTGATCATGATTCATTCTAATTTGTACTTCCCTAAATGCATTGAATAAATTAAATTTTGATTTGTTGAAAGTTTGAAACTCTATTTTTAGGATCCACCATGTTCTTGAAGTCTATTGATGCTTCCTCACATGTGAAAAATGCCACATACTTATGTGAGGCTATTGAGGAAGTCATACAAGAGGTGGGGGAAGAAAATGTGGTGCAGGTGGTGACAGATAATGCAGCAAGTTATGTTGCTGCAAGTAAATTTTGAACTTTTCAAGTCTTGATGGAGAGGCATCTATGATTATTTAAAATTTTCTTAACACATCAAAATTTCTAATTAACTTAAAATTGCTGCAGGTAAACTTTTGATGGAGAGGCACCCGAAAATTTTTTGGTCTCCTTGTGCGGCCCATTGCCTTGACCTCATGTTGGAGGATATTGGTAAGCTTGAATGGGTGAAATCAATAGTTGAAAGGGCCAAAAATATCAGCAAGTTTATCTACAATCATGCATTGGTCCTTAGCATTATGAGGCAATACACCGGGCAAAAGGAGTTGGCTCGTCCTGGTATCACGAGGTTTGCCTCAAACTTCCTCACACTGAAATCCTTGATAAAATCAAAGGCGGCTTTGACGCGTATGTTTGTTGGTGAGGAGTGGACTTCCTCATCCTATGCTACGACCACTACAGGGATAGATGTGGTAAATTGCATTTTTGATGAGCCAGGTTTTTGGACCCCCTATGGAGAAACCGTGCAGGTAAATTTATTACAATTTAACATTTAGTATCTACTATCTAGTATCTACTATTTAGTAATTTAATTTTAATTTATTAACAATTTAACTTTGCAATTTTTCTTTTTTTTTCATTTAATTTGTGACTTAATTGTTTTTGTTTAACATTATGTGTAGGTCACTAAGCCCCTCGTAGTTCTCCCACGAGTTGTTGATGGGGAGAAGCCCTCTATGGGCTATATATATGAGGGTATGGATAGGGCCAAGGAGGCCATTAGGTCCATATATGCAGGAGATGAGGATAAGTATGGCCCCATTTGGGAGATTATTGATAGGAGATGGCAGAACCAGCTTCACAGGCCCATCCATGCAGCAGCCTATTACCTCAATCCGGCATTTCGATTCCGTGATGACTTCAAGGCGGATGAGGAGGTTCTTAGTGGCCTGTATACAGTGGTTCAAAAGTTGTGTACTGATGGCACAGCCTCAAGTACAACGCTCCAGTTGGATAAATATAATAATCGAGAAGGGGCAATCTTCGCAAGCAGCATGTGCATAGAGGCTCGAACACAATTGCAGCCAGGTAGAAATATATGTAAACTTAAGATTCTTAAGTTTATGGCTTATGCGTTTTAATTTTTGATTTTATAATCTAGCCTTAAAGTTGGAAATGAGTTTGATTTTTTTTTCTTTTTCGTTATTTTAGATAGATGGTGGCAAATGTTTGGGCCCTCAACCCCAAACCTTCAAAAAATTGCCATCCGTATTTTGAGCCAGCCATGCAGTGCTTCTGGATGTGAGCGCAATTGGTCCATGTTCGAGCACATCCACTCGAAGAGGCGTAATAGATTGTCTGTGGAGAGGTTGAATGATCTTGTTTTTGTTCATTACAACCTCCGTCTTAGGACCAGACAGATTTTGGACACTGACTCCTCTCCGATCACTTTAGCGGAGATCGATCCAGAGTCTGAGTGGATCACTGAGTCTACCGATCCCGTCTTCACTGAGGAGGACCATGAGTGGGTTGACCAGGCAGACAGAGAGGTTGAGGCTGTGGCTATGGCAGAGGAGGAGGATAGGGCACGATCCGGCACAGGCACCTCACAGGCGGAGACTATGGCTTCTCAGTCATCCAGGACCTACCTTAGACGCATTTGTAGGAGGCAGACAGACTACTCTGAGGCTGAGGATGAGCTAGAGCCTGAGCCATAGACTTGTTTTTGTTTACAGTTATATATATGTTTGGGAACATTTGATGTCATGGATTTTATATACATTTGACAACATTTATAACTCTATATATCTATGTTTTCTATTTCCTTCAGCTACAATTTACATTTCTACGCATGTGATGGATGTATGTTTATGTATGTGATCAAATTAGCTTCTATTTGATGATGTTATAGTGTCTTTAAGCTTTATTCAATAATGGGTGCATGAAACAAGTTTTAAATCGTTAAAAATCTCTAAATTTCAAGGGTTTTTTATTTTGCCGAGTCATAGCCGAGTCACGAGTCGAGTCGGCCTTGCCGAGTCCGAGTCTGGGATCTTTGGCCTAAATAACCTTCACCTACATACCAAAAAAGCCAAACAAGGGGACACACATGAAGCCATTGATCTTGCTGACATAAATCCATATTTAGATCAAATCCCTGCTGATGTAGAGCTCATCTTTTCTGTCTTGAGAGAGATGAAACAATCTGGGATACAGATGTAGCAGCACAAGAGGAGATAAAAAGGCAAGAAATCACTTGCGGCTTCATTGAACAAGGTTTTGCATGAAATGCCTGATGTAGATATTCTTCCTCAAGAGGAACCATTGCCACCCACTTGGAAGGCATCCACACAACCAAAACTTGTAAAAGAAATTTGTAAAATATTAAAATGGATTTGGAACTTATGATTATGACACTAGAATTTGTATTGAACTTCTTTTTGGTTCTATAAATAAATAATTATCAGTTTTCTAAATTCAGTTTTATGTATTTTTTTAAGAGTATTTTGTAAATATGTGTTTTTTTAACATTCTTGTCAAGTCTTGAGTCAAATTTTAGGCCTGCTGGGTTTTTTCCACGTTCAAGTTTTCACCTGTGCTTGCAACCTGCCAAACATCAGAAATATTCTATAGTTAGCCATATTGGAAGCAAAGAATGTTGCTCTACACATTCTCATAGGCTTCCATTCTGAATCCAATAATATTGTTTACAAACATAGGTTAGTAAGTAGGGTAATGGTAAATACGTTTAACTAAATATTTATTTAAACACATATTAGTCACATTGTTACAGCAACCATGTAGGATACGCTTGGTATTAGGTTGTTGAACTTGAGTAGTTGTTCTTGTGTGTTGTTGGATGATTTGTTATGACATCTGCAAAGATAGGATTGTTAAGAAATTGTTCACATAGAATAGAATAGGGGTTTGTTGAGAAAGATTAGGATCATCGATAAACATTGTATTGTAGAAATACTCCAAAATGTTTCATTAATATTAATCCCAGTACATGCATTTGAATGCAAAATCCATCATTCCTAGGCTCAAGAAGAGCTTCATGTGCAACGACTATCTACTGGTTGGCATTAAACTTTAAAGCTAAGCATACCAGAAAGCTTAGTTAATTCGTCGTGCTGGTATTTGGCATCAGGATATTACTGTTTCCTGTGAAAGGACCAATTGCCATCTTCTGTGTTAATAACTCAGGCAAATACAAAATAGTAAAAAATTTACGTGGCTTAAAATTTACCTTGGTCCATCAGTATGACTTTCAGTAAAAATCTAACTCAGATACAAGGTAAAAGATTCCAACCGCTGGCACTATCGCTCTGAAATCGAATCCAGCGTATTCATCAGAGGTTTAGGAAAGATAAAAACCTTTCCAAACAGGTCGCAACTCCAGAAAACAGAAGTCATAATTTTAGCTCAAAGATGGTGTTTAATAATTAAGGACTAAGTATTTTCCTTTACATACCCATTTGTTAAATGCCAGTCAAATTTTAGTCTACAACTGTTGTCTAAAAAGTAGGGACTATGGGATATCCTTTACATCCCTATCTCACAATTTGTTAAACAATTGGCAAAATTCTGTTTGACAGCTGCATATGAAACTTTGAGTATTTACTCAAAAGTAGAAACCTGTCGTTGTTTGTCAGGAGGGTTCTGGAAAAATTCAGTATGAATTTAGAATTTTTTCCATTTTTGTGCAGTGTGTATGAGGTTTCCTTATTTAAATTAAAAACAGTAATTCACATCTCAAATCTATTCATGTGTGAGGTTTCAATGCTTCCTGCATGATCCCAGTAACAAGTAACATTCTTGGATTAATATTGCAATCTCACAACCACTTCAACAGCAAACTATAATAAAATGAAATTATATCAAGTCTCACTACCTTGAAAGTATTTGTTTCTCAATGTCCATCTTTAAGGGAAACGCAGACCCATAAGTATTTGCGAGAATATTCCTCTTCATTTCTGCCTGCTGCTTTTGGGCCTGAACCAGCATATAGTAGTGTAAACATCAGCACAAACCCATAGTTATTCGGCCCAACATTCACAAAAATGAATAAGCAAGATTGAAAAATCCAACTCCATGGAACAAAAAGAAAGAGGTCAATATGGTATATTTTGTAATCTTCTTGACATTATAAAGACCCAGCGAACCAGCAATATTATTGCATATAACATCACATATATTAAATAATTTATGAAATAGTGTGCATATTGAACAAACACTCTAATTCCAAACAAATTCTATCCTCAGAATATTCACAGTTGGATCCAAATTCATCAGGACAAGACTACAGCCAGCAATAGTCAAATGCTACACAATGTACGATAAGTCAGAGGCAAATTCCAACAATTGTGGAGTGAACAATTATCTCAGATAGATCCAAGGCAAATAATGCAGGTGCAACATTTCAAAACTAGACATTGCACTTTTGTGGCTACAACAACCCAAGGATGCTCAAGACTAAAAATTTTTTAGAATTTTTCTTTACCTTCATTAGAAGATAGTATAATAAAAATCCGAAACATATTTCTGCGGCTTAACTACTTGATCTAAAATATTTCTTGAAAAATTTCATCAAAGTGCAGGTCATGATTTACAACTTCAAGCTCAGATGACCTTTTGCTACTCTTCTGCAATGTGAGCATGCTTTAAAAATATATAAATCTTATTAACAAGATATGCTTCTTTTCTTTGAGAATCACTGTCTCTCCTCCATCAAATCTCAAAATGTGCTAACTTTGAATACTTTTACTGCTGTATCCCAATTCTGAATATTTTTGCTGCTGTATCCCAGCTCTCAATATTTTACCCATAGCAGCAAAAATCTTATGGGGAAAGATCGGTAAATCAAAAGTAAAAGATTTTTTCAAAAAATTAGAAAAAATTGATTTAAGAAAGAATATAGAAAAAAAAAAAGACAAACTATTTGTTTTTTAAATATAAAAGCATTTCCATAAAATAGAGATATAGAAAGCAAATAAAATAGAATTTAACCCATGAATTGTAGAAAATTTATTTTATTATATATATTATTATATCCATATCGTTGATTAAATGTAATATCCCCAAATAGGGATAATGGAAAAAACCACAAAATCTCCAAAAGTATCAAATAGAAAATTCTGAAATTTTATTTGCAAATAGATAACCCTTCAACAAACTCAGATCTATGCTCAGAATATTTTTCTGATTTTTCTACGATTTAATAGAAATTTCTGAATATTTATGAATATTAAAAAAATTATAGAAAACACACTAAAACTGCCCAGAAATTTCAGAAACAGCTTATATTAATTTTCTTATTTTTTTCTGAGATGAATGTAATCAACAGTATACAAGTTAATGCCCAAATAACTCAAAAAATGCATTCAAAACCAATGTTCCACAGAGATGTGTCCCCCTCAAAAAATCTTGTGTCCCCTATAGGGGGGCGTTTCCGAGACTTGGGGACTTGGGGTAAACGTCCCCCCACAACACCACCACTTCTGCCACCTCTATCAAGGACACTGCCAAGTTGCTTGCTATATGGCACATCCCATTACATACTGATTGCAACCTTAACTTTGTGAAAACTAATAAACCTTTCATGGGGCACTCACAAAGATGCTATACTCCAGATTTGTCCTTGAAGATTTCAATTCACCTCTATTTTTATATCAGCACTGCCCTACCACCATCACTCTGCCATTATCCCCATCCCGCCCCCTCACTGCCCCCAAATTTAGGCCCTTGGTCCCCCAGTCCCCAAAACCCATCCCCCCCTTAGGAAACTCCATGGAACTATGTGAATCAAAACCCTAATCATCCCTACCAAAACACGCAGAAAATCAGCATTGGGTCTCACAATGACATCACCCTTATCCTTGCTGATGTAAGCCTCAAGGACACTCAGGAAAATGCAGGAACTTTGCTGTAGGTTGTCCAAATCTGATTCTGATATATCTAGATCACACCTCCAAAATGGTCTCCAAAACCTGATAAGGATAGGCAACTCTGAAAATGATGTGCTAGGAATCAAAACCAAAAACCCTTCCACCAAAACACACCCTACTGACTAGGGGGAGTGTGTATGTCTCTTCAAAACCAAGGTTTTACTCAAGGGTTTCAAGTTTCAAACCAAGAAACTACAGCAGCAATAGAGAAAAGTATAAGCACCAAGGAAACACAGGGACGCATACCCAAGGTTTTTAGCCCGTCCCTGCAACAAGGATGTCCTAGGGACAAGGGGCAATTTGGGGACATTTCCCAGCTGTCCCAAAAAAAAAAAAAATTGAGATGAAACATCCCTGAACCGGGGGGACGGCTAGGAAACGAGGTGGGAACAGCTGGCTGTCCCTGGGACGCGGAGGGTACGTCTAGACATCCCTCGACCATCCCAAGTATAGCCAACCATGCCCACATTTCCAACACAATTTTGAATTTAAAAAAAATACTCGAAACAAAAAAGAACAATAAAAAAATTGCCCTTTGTGGACCCAACACCCCTTTGAGGAGGTCAACATGTGTACATTCATACATTCCAAACAAATAACAGTAAGACATTTTTGTAGCATTGCATCCAACAGTTTATGTTGAAACGTATGCTCTTCTCTATTCTTGAGAATCCAGTGATATTCTACCTCAGTGTATATGTTAATGATAAAATCTATAATGTAAATGGTCTGATAATTTTCCAAATTTTTATGCATCTTGTATTTGAGAAACTTATAGAGAATTCTTCAACCTTGCAAACCCTCTCTACCAGACACTCTTGACTGTCAAAATTCCTCTAGGCCTTTTGAGAAACTCATACGCCTTGATAGCGAATAGCATGTCGGAACCATGCATAATCACTAGGAGTAAGCGCAGATATGATCTCTCAAAATCAAATAATTTTAACATACAATTGAACAGATAAATATGAAAAAATTTCTTTGATACAACCATTGATTATATGAAAAAAAAATCACGAGATCAAAAGGGATTCACTCTTTCTAAGATACAATACAAGAGGTTTGGGCATGAGTAAACGCTGTCACACCCACTGTAGATTCATCTATCTTATAAGCATAAGACTACAAGTGTAATAAAGCAAGATTTTCTGCTAATTGCCATCATTAATATCTCGAATCTCCTAAAAAAGTTCTGTCTAGAACCTTCAAATAACTGTATTGCTGGAATCTTCTACAAAAAACCGTCTCAAAAATTTAAAAAATCGTGCCGAGACAGAACTAATGACAAAGAAAAATCGATAAACCAAAAAATGAAAAGTGGGTAAGAAGCATCCAAGTTAATGATTCTTCTTCATCCATGAACCCAAAGTAACTAAAGACACCAGTTAGGACACCCTTTCAGCGTCGAATCGGTAAGGAAGATAAACAATTAATGAACATATCACCAGTTAACTGAAGAAAAAACAATATGAAATCATCCTCAAAGTTCATTTGTATAAACAGAAGTCTGCCAGAAAATAGAGGGCATCACTGGACCAATTTATAATCATGGTATAATTATTGTAAACTTACGAAGTAGAAAATCTCTGTGAATCAAACATAAAATGTTGCCGAAGGATTGAAAGTGGATCCAGATTTCCCCTTTGGATTTTCCACAGAAGGGAAGATTAAATTTTAAGGTTTTAACAAAAACATGAATTTAAAAACGTACATTTTCGCGAAGAATTTGAAGTGGGTGTGATACGATGATGTCGCTCTTGACTCCAGGGAGGCCGAAGCGCAATGTATCGTGAACGCCTCCTACTTGGTGCGACAGTGATTGCTCTGCACAATCCATGTTTTCCTTGCTTGTAAGTTTCTCCGTTCAATAAGTTTCTCCGTTCACAGCTCAAACGAATATTTAGTGCTACTTTCCTCCTTTTAATGCTCTCAGGCGCTCGTTTGCTTCCCAAGCAAGCATTAAAAGGGCAAGTCTTATAGGAGATGTAGGGCTTGGACATTTGATAAATGGATAAATAAATAATGAAAGAAAGATTTTAATGATATCTACAAATCTAAGTAAATTTAATTTGTTTTCATAAAAAAATTTAAGCTGGATTTCTTACTATTAACTTTGATTAGCAGACTAGTCGTTTGGTTAATCCTATCTTCTTTAAATAATTGATTCATATTGTTAATTTTCCAACAAAAAATTGTTCACACAAATATCCCCATGGGTCATGCATTCCATGATGAAGTGTCAATCTATTTTCATCACCTCTTTATTGTAATATGTGTGAGCTCTTTCTTCCCAAGTTTTCTTAGGCATCTTCCACCTAGCAATTTCACAACTAAGATGATGTGATCCCATCTTCAATTGTGCAACTAACAACCTCGCTTTCCTTTTAATAGTCGCACTTAAATAAGTTTTACACCATGATCCTTTGTTGGACTAAACTCTTTGATGTAGTGTGTTTTTTTTGCCCAATCTATTTTGTCCACATTGCAATTCTAAATTTTCCAATCACATAACTTTTTATTTCATTATTGGTGCTAAGACACTCTTGCAAATTGATATCCCACTTGTTCATTTAGTTGTTGTTTTGTTTCATCCAAGTTTTCTTCTTGTGGTTTGGCACCTCCTGCATAGCCATTTTGGGCCAACAGTGGTTATCCATGTTCTCAACCTTCTTTAAATAACTTATTAACCAAGTTATCGTTGATGCTTCCAATGGAAAACTCCCTACTTTAGCTAAAAGAATTTCATATGCGATTATGGTTTTAACTTTGAGATTAACTATTAGATGTTTGTAGATCATTCTAGTTATATTCAACTAAATTTTGACATACTACTTCCCCACATGACACATTCATAAAGTACAACTGGTGTGACCAGAAAACCAAAAAGGGTTTTCTTGGTTTTTCAATCCAAAAGTTAAAATTTTTTACACCTATTTTGAAGTAAGTAAGAGGCTCTCCAACCTCCATGTATCCTTTATGTTCTATAAGTCTTTCAACTAAGCTTATAGTGAAAGTCAATCCCAAGATACTTGTATTCTTTCGTTATATCTAGCAATTTAACTTCAAAAGGAAAGGTAATCTTCTTATCTTTTCTATTTAATGAGAAAATCATGATTTTGGTCTTGGTAATGTTCACTTGCATCCCAACCTCTTGGCAAAAGTGTTATAATGCTTTCAAAAGTTCTCTTAACCCATGAGCTATTTTTGAAATTAGGATAAGATCATTAGCATATAAAACTAGTTTCATCACATAACCTGCCAAGTGAATATCATCCCCATTTGCCTTGCTTAACCATGCTTCCAACTTACCAATGTATAGCCCAAAAAGCATGGGAGATAGAGGGCAGCCCTACTTAACTCCAATGTTGCTACCAAAACACTCTAGCATACGTTCACTTGTTTTGATTTTATCTCTAACCTTCTCATGCAGCCTATGAAATTCCTCCATTATATTCCATAATTTGTCTCTAGGTGTCATGTCAAAAACTTTCTTAAAGCCCTCAAAACAACAATAAAGTTCCCCACCTTTAGTGTCCCTATTTTTTTCTATCAAATGTTTGAGGGCGATGCAATGATCAATGGTAGAGTGTCTTGACCTAAAGCATGCTTGTCCTTTCACCCTTTTACCCTTATTTTCTACCCAACTGCTGATCCTTCGTTCAATCATGCTCCCAAAGAGCTTGCCAAAGAGAGGATTGACCATAATCGTGGGGTAGTTAGATGGATTATTGATATCACCACTTTTAAATAAGGGATGACCACACTAGTAGTCTAATCTATTAGAAATACTTATTGATTGACATTATTGAAAATTCTTTTTATGTGAGGAGCAAGAGTCTCGATCCCCCATTTTAAAAATTCAGCCTATAACCCATCTATTACCCATGTTTTACCACTTACTAAATTATTTATTCCTTGTTTAATATCATCCACTATGAATAGTTCCATTGATGTGCTAACAACAAGTGGATAGTCTTTCTCATGAACCCGCTCATAAAGGAGTCTAACATATTCTAACCATTGGACGTCCATAATACTTTTTTCAATCTTTTTTTCTCTTTTGCTGCAAATCCTTCCAAAAAGATTTGGGATCATGTTTTCTAAGAGAGATTAGCTCCTTCCTGCTTTCATTTACGTAATCTTCTTTTTTAGATTGCATGAATTTTTCATATTTTTTCTTCTATTCTTTGTCCATTCCTCTCTCTTTTAGCAATCTCTTGACCATTAACAAAAGGTTTATAAATGAGCCAAAATTTCTTGATATCAAAGATTCTTATGATTTAAGTTGAGCATCAACTTGTATTATTTTGAGTAGATGGAAGAGGATCAAAGAGATATGGAAGAGAAGGAATATATTTTTTATAGAGTTGAGACAAATGAAATTAAAAAAAACTTTATTTTGAATTGTAAAGCTTACAAATAAAATTGAATTAAATATATTAGTAACTTAACAACAATTTCTTTTCAAGATTTAATCACTTACGAGATGGTTGAGATAATGGGAGAGTTCACTATCAAATTGAATGGCAGAAGATCAACACTTCACAAAGAAAAAATAGTAAGGTTTGTTGTCCTATAGACTGTCTTTGGCCTCGCAAACATTAAAAATATTTTAATATATTCTATATAATTTATTTATTTATTATAGAGGAGGATATTTTTAAGCTTCCAAATGAAATTTGGATGATATACTTGTGTAATAGTGAAATTAGCAACGCTCATATCATGTCTTGTTTTATTTTTTGTCTATTTAGAGAAAATGTCCTAATATACATGTGTATCGATAAATGTCACAATCTTGTTGAGGTTGGTGTTATTCCCTGAGCCAAGTTACCTATCATTATGCATATATATCACCACATATTTTCACATTACCCTCATACATGCACACCCCAATACATTCACCCAAGCCTTGTATTTATTATGCTTATGTATATACTTGCCTCAATTAGTTATTATATGCTTAGACATGAGTGGTTACCCACCTATGATTGTTTCTATGATCCAGGACTTACCTCGCCTTTCTAAAATTCAGATTTATTTTTTGATTAAAATCAACCCCCCTTATTTATCACCCTTAATTGATGAAGTATACATGTTATGAAATTTAATTCTACCTACTAGTATTTAAAGGCATTATTCGGAATTCATTTTAAACATCGAGAATCCACATGTCCTCTCTTGTCCCAAAGGATTGAAGGAGTAAACAATAGAAATTATTTTAGATTTGCTAAAGTAAAAGGAGCAACGAGTTTGCATAAATCATTTTAGGGCTCATGTCTACTATCGTTTATATTTAACACATTTTTTTATGATTAAACTAGAAGAGTGTGTCTCATTGCAACATAGTACCCATTCCAAGGCATTTTTAGATATCACCTATCATTAGATAAAAGAGAGTATTAAAGCTCAACTGAAGGTCAACTATACAAGTAGCAAAAGAAAACTGCAAATTATGCAGGATCAAATCCAAATGCAAAGGAATAACATACAACTATATACTAAACCCAAGCCCACAAAAATGGTCTCAAACAAGTCATGAATTCCAACACAAGATCTAATGTAATTCATTAATGGAAAAGATCATGTTTTTAGGGAAAAAATAATCAACGTTTAGAATCTTCATCGAATGTGTAAATGTTTATTTTATCAATGAGCTAAGTGCCCATATACATTGCATTACTTTTACAACCTAGCAACTAGTTTCATAAAACATTAGCCTAAATATATCACTTATTAGATTCATGCCAAGTTGTGCTAATCCACATGCATCTTAAATGAACTAATTTCTTCTTAGGGTTTTTCATCACCATAAGGGTTTTCGAATCTATGTTCTTTATTTGATGTCTTGTTTTCATATTAAATCTCCCATTTTCATCTTTATGTTTTATTAGTACCCCCTTATTTTGGGGGCTCACTGCTTATTTGCATATCTTTGTTAGAGTATTCAGGTATTTACTTGATTAATTAAACAATATTTGTTTAATTATTTAAGTTCTCTTTATCTCTTTTACACTTAAGCTAACTTTAGGTGCATATAATTAATTATTTTAATTAATTATTATGTGCAAACCTAGGTTTTCCCTTTTAGGGTTTCTTGACCTATTAAAGGTTGAGTTCTTTCTTTTCATTGTATGAAGAAGGATTATTATTGACAATACATTTTGGAGCATATTTTTCTTGTGTATTCTTTCCTTCTGTGATTTGCTTCATTGCTTCTCCTTGTAATAGGTTTTTCAGCTTGCAAAGATTATTTGGGCTCCTGTGGTGTTGTATTTTCTCGACTCCTATATGGTATCAGAGCTTCAGATCTGGAGCTACCTGTTCTTGTTTTGAGAATTATTGGCTTTGGAAGTAGATCTGGGGTTTCAGGAATTTTTTATGTACCTAGGGTTTGACATTTTTTCTGAGCACTTTGGGCCTAAATGGACCTCACCATTGTGCTCAGAAGGCTTGAAAACCCCTATTGTCATATAAAATTCGACCTATTTTGGTTCCTGAGCCTCTAGGTGAATTTTTTTCTCAAATCCAGGGCATACGACCCTAGCACGTAGATCAAGAAAAAAAATTTGCCTTCTTACAACATGCAGGCCGAATTTTTGCTTTTTTTATTAATTTTTTTTTGAAAAAAAAGCAAAAAAAATAGGGTTTAAAAAAAAATAAATAAATAAATTTGGGGTTCCCACGGTACGCAGGGTACTGTGGGGCCCCTGCAGGTGTCAGTATGGCCCTTGCCACTGGGCACCCTCGGGCCCCGCCCCACCATTCTTCGACCTCTGCCCCCGTGGCTCCATTCAAGCCCCCGGCGGCCTTGCCTCCAGCCCCCGCAGCAGGCTCTTTCCTGCCCCCGCGACTCCGTTCCGGCCCCCGACAGCCTCCGCTACACCGCCGCCTGCTGGTCCCCCGCCACCCTGCGGCCACCTTTGTTGCTCCCGTCGGCTGTCGCCGTTGTTGCTCCCGCCAGCCACCGCTTCTCCCCGGGCACTGCCTCCTCCGCTCCACTCGACGCTGCAACCCCCTCCCGACCGTCGGTGCCTTCCCAGCCCGACCTCGCTCCGCTCAATTGGCCCCCACGCTCAGCCCCGCTGCTCAGTCGCCAGCCCGCAGCCTCCCTGCGCCGCCCAACCACTGGGTTCAGCCGTCGGCCACCAGAGCTCCGCCCGTCCGCCACCGGAGCGCCGCTCCCTGGCCTCCTCCGCCCAAACAAGCCACCAAACCTCTTTTTTGGCCTTTTTCAGGGGGGGTTTGGTTTTTTGGCTCTATCTTAGGCATATAGAGTCGTTTTTTCGAAAACGAATAGGCGTCGGAAAGCTGGTTCCAAGGCCAACCTCATGGTGTTGGTAATTTTTTCCAATTTTGCTGGTTGACTATGTTTTTTTCCAGTCAAAGTGAGGTCTAGTTTTTGCACTCCGAGAGCCATAGAATGAGCATCCGACCTCTGTTTTTCAAAAAAATTATATTTTTGGAAAGCGTGTGTTGTGTAATTTCCAGCCATCTAAGTTTTATTTCCAGATTCTTCTCCATGCATATTTTATTCAGTTTTTTGCTTTTCAGGACTCTGGTGGATATCGTGGTTGTTTCAGGTCCTGGGATCTTTTCTCTGAGTAGGGTGTCTCTATTTTGGTTCACATTTCTATTTCCAGTCTTCTTATCCTTGTAGCTTGTATTTATGCAACCGCACTGAGATAAAGTGCCATCATGCATTATTTACTTGGAATCTTGCATATCTTGTGTCTTGTTGTACATGCACTATTGATCAAGTGCCATGAGGGGGTTGATGTTTGCTTGTTGTTTGCCATCTTCCTTTGTCCAATGAGTGTTCCTTCCACGACATTCACCTCATGATGATGTGTCTCAACATCTTTGATGTTCTTGGTTCTTCGTCATGTAGTTGTTTTTGGTTGTCCTTTTTAGTGTTCCTGTCCCTCTCCCACTTCAGCATTATGGGGAGGTTTATCCTGTTGGTTCTATTGCTTCCGTGGTTCGATTGATCAGCTCTTCAGGCTTTGGTTTCTCATGCCATTTGTATCTTCGAATTCAGTTGTTTTTGCCTTGTTTGCCTCCTGATTTGAGTAGTGTCATTTGAGGGCACTCATACAGATTACAGTCTTCTCTACCTGGTCATGTTCTATTTCAGTGGAGGTTCTTCGGATCAGCAGTTATTCTTTGACAAAGTTTACAGGTTCTTCATGCTTCAGTGGTATTCTTTTCCATCTCTTTTTGGAGTAGAGTTTTGTTCCCACGTGGTTTTCTCTATTTCTCTAGTTCATAGAGATTTCATTGTATTTGGGTACCTGATCAAGCCTTGTTGTCGGGACCCATCTTTATTGCTTTCAATAGTTGTTCTAGGTTTTAGCTTCTCCCTAAGTCTATCTTAAGGGGGGGTGTTAGAGTATTCAGGTATTTACTTGATTAATTAAACAATATTTGTTTAATTATTTAAGTTCCCTTTATCTATTTTACACTTAAGCTAACTTTAGGTGCATATAATTAATTATTTTAATTAATTATTATGTGCAAACCTAGGTATCTTATCATTTATCCACCTTACCACCCTTTCGCTACCTTACTAGGGTTTCCTTTTAGAGTTGATGTGTCATTTATATTTATAATTTTTAAATTTGAAGATGATTTATTATTTTATTATGAATATATTATGCCCCTTACCAATCTCACTTCTTTTATCACTATATTACTTGACAAAACATATTTTATGGCCTATGATTGTGACTTGGCTACTATTTCATTTGTACATATTATTGATACAATTAGGTATTTCAACTCATGTGATATTATATCTGTAGACACCTAAAATTGTCCAATCTAATTAAATAAATATCTTTATTTATTTAATTACTTTAGCCTAATTCATCTATTAATTAAATAAATCCTTGTTTATTTAATTAATTCATTTATCCTCTTTTAGCCTTATTTCTCATTTAGATAAATACATCTATTTATTTAAATTATCATTTTCCTAAATTAAATAAATATCTTATTTATTTAATTATCCCACTTCTTCTATTAATTAAATAAATTTTTATTTATTTAATTAATTCATTAACCTCTTCTACCCATGACACATGTCATTCATCTCTTAATTCATACACTACCTACCCCTTTCATTATTTTATTATTTCTTTTACCTACCCTCTAATCATAGTTGACCTCCTTTTACACCTCTCAATCTTATCCCTCCATTTCATATAGTGTCTTCTATACAAGAAGATGCTTCCTTCATTATCAAAACCCAACTACTTGATCAATTGACTACTTGGCATGTGCGATCCTACTTGCAACCACATTCCGTTCTTTGTTGAGCTCTTGTGCACATAAAATCTAAGCGCAAATATATCAAGCAAGATCAATGGAGATAGGAAGAATGGAGATCAAAACCCTATTGGAAATGTGATGGTATAATCTTTGTGATTTCATTTGATTTGCATTGTCTTAGGTAATCTTCATATGTTATGGTGGATCTTTGTTGTTGTTAGGCTAGGGTTTTGTGGTTGAATTCATTTTGCCTTTCAATATCGTTATTATTGTTATCCATTTTCACCATATACAATATCTATTGAGCATGGTAGTTTTTATTTTACAACAATGGATTATCCTCCTCATGACTTTCTTGATTCTTTATTCATTGAGGACCTTAGTATTTATAGATACAAGTATTTTATCTTCACCTACATATGATGGTGCATCTTTGTCCATGCTTAGAGATACACATGTCAATTTGGGATTACCATGTTGATTACTCTAGTGATATTCCTTATTGTGATTGTACATATATTGTTAGAGACATGCGTATACATGACATGCATCCTTTTCACCTTCACCTAAGGTCATAAGTCCATCATTTCCATCTTATGTCTCATGGTTTATTAATGACGTGTTTAATGACAAGCACATCAATAGTTATTCTTGTGATGAAGATGATTGTTGGAAAAATGGTGTCTCGGCCTTGAATTTACATAAGGTTACTATTTATAGTAAATTTTTGTTTGAGCACGAATTAGTTCAATATTTTCCCCAAATCTTCGGATTGGATAGATAAGCATTCCCATAAAATTTTATTACAAGATCATAACTAGATTTGAAGATTTTTAAGTTTTTGTTTTGGAAGTTGCGATAAATATTTCAAATTCAATTTTGAGGACTTTAGAGGCTCTGAAATGACCTAAAAAGTGGTCATGAACGGCATAGCGGGTTACAAGGTGATAGAGAACATCACAAGCTTTCTAGTGCTTCAAATGGTTCTCCTATCAGACACCTGGTTCAAAAGTTATAACCTCTATAAGTTTGGTTTCTTGAAATAGAAAATAGAAAATGTGTAAGACACATAAATGAGTTGTAAAAGGGAGGTACGCATGTTGATATGTGTTTTGACACACCATAGGGCATCTAGGATTGGATATAAGATTAGTTCCACTTTATTGAGTGGTTTTATCCCATGGTTTTGTAATACCATTTGACGATTTCATGTATTGTATAACCTATATATGAGGTGTGTGAGATGGAGGTTGTGTATAAGAGTCTTATAGCTATTGAGGTGCCTCTGAATCTCTGGTTGGTGCTACGACTATGAGAAGCTAGCTCTGCAAGTATATTGTAATTTGTTATTGATTTTTGAATAATATATTGGGTGGTTGAAATATCCCCAACCAAATTTGACCTTCTTTTTTTTTTCGTTTGACACTTGTTGATTAAAGGTTTCAAGGTAGTTTTTCAAAGGTTTTATTTGAGTTTTGATGTCAATGATTGTATAGGGTTTTAAAATGAAACATATGCCAAGGAAACAATATTTTTGAACCCAAAATGCAAAGTTGTAAATGACTAATATTAAATTCTAAGAAGTCATTTTTTGGAACAACAATACAATAATTTTCATAATTAAGAGAATTAATTCACCACAACAATAATTTGCATACCTAGAGTCCAGCACTCAACCAGAAGAGGCTTTTATTGATGAATTCAAAGGATATTACAGTCTATGAGCTTCCAACTAGCGAGGATGACACGAAATTACTTTATTTGCATCAACAATAATTATCAAAACCAAATATTGTATGAAACTATAGTAATACTAAGTCTCACGCCCGACCTACAGGCAAGGTTATTGAATTTTCTGAATTTACCAAATGAACAAACAATATGAACCACATGTAACTCCTAATTTTTGTTGAGGTCACAAAGACCCTACCAATTAATATTGAATATGAGGTCTGCAACCATTTTCTAAGCTCTTGTTGATTGGTATGGCTTGGTAGAGTGGTGATCTAGGCTCCAAATAGGTACGACCAACCTTAGGGATGGTACAACCAACCCTAGGAGAGGTACAACTGAATTGTGTGAGTTTCAAACCCTTTCAAAGTCTGTGTTAATCCCCTGGAAGTCGTTGTAAACAATTTCCCTTAAAGCACTTGCAGAGAGCTTTGTCAAATAGAGACCAATTGAACTTTTGAAGGCTTATTTCTTATTGAATTTTGCCTGATCTAAGTGCATCAAACCCTTGATGCCTATTTGTTGGAAATAACCTATAAAATACTCCAATTAAGCACAAATAAAAACCCTGCATAGATTTCCCACAACTATGAATTGGGTTTCTGTCCAATTCACAAATCTTCGGGGAGTTTTCATTCCCAGAAGTCTGATATGTTGCTGAAATTCATCCTCGAAGCTCAATCCTTAATTTGTTGATGTAAAAATGAATGTGTGAATGCTCAAATAAGACCCCAAAATGTTCTTTTATTAACCCCAAACCCTAATTGACCTCTTTTGGGTTTCCTTTTCATTTTAATAAGTTTATTTTATAACATATTTCTCCCTTAAGTGTTATGACTACCTCGAGGGTCTTATTCACCATTAATAAAAGTCCACCTTTTAAAACAACCTTATAACACCCAAGGGGCATGCCATGGGGGTCTCTCCTTAATATTTTTTTTTTAACTTTATAACATAAGATTATAAAGTTAGTTTAATATGTTTTTAATTATTGCTAAAAATAGCCACCATAATGAGGAATTACCCGTTTTAGCCATGGAGGATGTCTATTTTTAGCAAAAAGTGACTCAACCATCAAATAACATTATTTGATCTAGGATGAAGAAAACCGACTGCTAAACTCTGGTGTATAAAGTCCTTCCCTGCCAGGAATAACATCTCTTATCCATTGGATTTGCCTATTGAGATAGATAATAGGAAAATATCAACACCTAAGTGATCAACTAGGGGAAAAAAGAGACATTATAGCTGCTTTTGGAGTGTGGGATTTTCCCCACGTAAATCACTATGTTGTGGTATGCATGTTATTATGTCTATTTTTGTTAAATTTGTGTAATTGTTGTAATGATCTATATATTTTTTTGCATTATCATTCTCTCAAGGTTAGTATGGGAAGTTGTTCCACTACTTAACTTCCTTACAAGTGATATCAAAGCTTGATCGCCTTTGGTTTCAGTTGTGGGTTGTTGGGTTTTTTGAACTAATCTAGATTTGAGTTGGAGCTTGTGCAGAAGATACTTTTTGATCTTGTTGCAGGAATTTTTAGATGGCAAGTTCGTCAAGGAGAATAGAGGTGGAGAAATTTTCTAGAAGTAATTTTGAGATGTGGAAGTTGAAGATGGAGGATCTACTAGTGGATCAAGATCTATGGGATGTTGTTGATGAAAATGTCTCAAGACCTTTAGATCTTATTGCAGATGCTCAGTATGATGTTATGGACCGTAAAGCCAAGGGTCTAATTAGATTATGCTTGGTAAACCTTGTTCTAATCAATATTCACGAAGAGACCTTTACAAAGGAGTAATGGACTAAGCTTGGTGAATTGTATCAAGCCAACTCTTTATTGAATCAGATTTTCTCGATGAAGAAATTGTATTCCTTGAGAATGGAAGAGGATGGATAAATTACAGATCATCTGGAAGCATTTAATATTTTGGTGGCTCAATTGGTATTTGTTGGTGTCAAGATGGATGAGGAGGAAAAATCTTAGATCTTGTTATGTTCTTTGCTTGATTCGTGAGATTCTCTTGTTATGGCTATCGGTAGTACTTCTATTATTTTGAAGTTTGAAGATGTGGTGGGTGCCTTTCTTGGTGAAGAGATGTGAAAGAAGGTATCCATGAATTCGAAGGAAGCCTTAACTGTTTGTGGAATACCTAAGGAAAAAGGCAATAAGATTGAGAAGCGTAACAAATCCAAGTCTAGAGGGAGATTTAAATCTCTTGAAAAGTCCAAAGTCATTTGTTGGGATTGCAGTAAATCAAGACGCATCCATAAGGACTACAAAGAAGAAAAAGAAGAAGTTTTATTTTGATTTTTAGTCCAAGAAGGAAGACAGTGATGCATTCATTGTATCTTTGGTTGCTTGTGCTAGTAATGATGCATGGTTAATTGACTCAGGTGCATCTTTTCATATGACTTCCAATATAGATTGGTTTTCTGAATATGAAGAATTTAATAGAGGTATGGTGTACTTGGGTGATGATTCACATTTAGATATTGTTGGTCATGGTAAAGTTAGAATCGTGTTTCCTAATGGTAGAATAAAAAAGATTGGTGGTGTTTTACATATTCCTAGACTAAAATGAAATTTATTATCTACGAATAAATTGATAGATGTGGGTGTGCAAGTAGGCTTTTTGATGTAGAATGTAAAATGGTTAAGGGTGCTATGGTGATTGCTAGATGTGTCAGATTTGACACTTTGTATAAGTTGGAAGCATACATTGTTGAGTGTAATAACACTTCTATAAAAATTAAATATGTAGATACTTCATTGGAAAAATTGAGGATTTCATTTTCAATGGATGGACATGGCTTTTAGGTACCTAAGGGTACTCTTTCTTTTGAAGCAAAGTTACATGCAGAGAAGACTATGTTACGACACTAGATACTTGGCCAAATTAGAAAAAAGGGTCTAAGGACCTCGAAAAATAAAAACCTTGTTGAAGGTTTGAATGATTGTAATCTTGACTTTTATTTTTGTGAGCATTGCATTTATGGAAAACAAATTCGTGTTCAATTTTACTCGAGTTCTCATAAATTGTTTGGTATTTTGAATCATGTGTTTGGTCTTATAGATGTTCCTTCCATTGGAAAATCCACTTATTGTGTTTTATTTATTTATAATTTTAGTAGAAGAACATGGACCGTATACTTTCTAAATAGTAAATTTGAAGTTTTCAGCTGATTTAAAGAATTTAAAGCAATGGTTGAGTTGCAGACTGAAAATAATTTAAAATGTTAAAGTATTGACAATGGTGGTGAATTTTGCTCTAATAATTTTGATAGATTTTGTAAAGACTGTGACATTAATAGAGAAAAGACAACTCTGTATTCTCCACAACAAAATGGAGTTGCAAAAAGAATAAATAAGACACTGATGGAGAAGGCCAGGAGTATGTTGAGTAGTGTTGGTCTAGAACAAAAGTTTTGGGTTGAAGTTGTTGTCATTGCTTGCTACCCAATTAACGGGTCTCCTACATTAGCTCTTGTTGATAAAACGCTTATGGAGGCATGATTGGGTCACGAGCCTTCATTTAGACATCTTAGATTTTTTGGTTGTAAGGCATATGCACATGTGTCAAAGGAGAAGTGAACAAAGTTGGAGAACAAGGTTGTGAAATGTATCTTCATCAGATACAATTATGGTGTGAAAGGATACAAGCTTTGGGACCCTATTGCACAAAAGGTAATAAATAGTATAAGTGTTATTTTTAGATAATTTAAGTATCCTTCAATTACATTGCAACCAGAATAGACTAAACAAGAAGATGTGATCATTAAATTCCCTTCTATGTCTGAAAGAGTTGAATTGAAACCACTACATGGGCAACAAGTTGAGGAGAGCTCGTCTAGCACCGAATCTTCAGAAGAGGAGGAAGAACCTCCAACTTAGCTTGTTTGAAGGTCTACAAGACATAAACAACCACCTGATGATTGGAGATGCATTTTTTCTTTGAATACTAATGTGGATGAACCTTGATTTGTAGAAGAGGCATTAGGTATGAATGGTGCAAAATCCTGGAAGATTGTTATGGAAAAAGAAATGGTATCCTTGAAAAAAAATGATACATAGGATCTTGTACCATTGAAGGGCAAAAACCTATTGGTTGTAAATGTGTGCTGAAGAAAAATATTGGTTTAGATGGAGGTATTGAGAAGTATAAAACAAGGTTGGTTGTGAAAGGCTACTCTCGAGTTGAGGGTGTTGATTATGGTCATATATTTTCTCCTATTACAAAAATGACATCCATTAGATTTTTTCTTTCTTTTGTTGTTGCATAAGATTGAGAGGTCAAGCAAATGGATGTGAAAACTACTTTCCTTCTATTTATATGACCCAACCAGAGCACTATGTGGTGAAAGTTAAAAGTAACTTGGTCTGTAGATTAAAGAAATCTTTGTATGGACTCAAATAGAGTCCTATGATGTGGTACCATAAATTTGATACATATGTGTTGAGTTTGGGATTTGAGCATCCTAAATCATATCACTGTGTTTAAAAAATCCAATGGTGATTGTTTCCTGTACATTGCATTATATGTTGATGATGTGTTATTTATTGGTAAAGGGGAAGGTATGATTTCAAAACTAAAGTTTCATTTTGCTACTAAATTTGATGAAAGATCTTGGTGCAGCCAAACACATTATTGGGATGGAAATTAGAAGAGATAGAGTGAATGGAAAGCTATGGCCAGGCCAAAGTAAGTATGTGAATTCAGTTTTATGAAGGTTCAACATGCAAGACTATAGGCCAAAGTGGGAACAAAATTATTTGTTTCAAATTGTCTTGCATACCCATCAGAGATGGAAGTCACAAGCAGAGTGCCTTACTAGAGTGCATTTGGAAGTTTGATGTATGTTATGGTTTGCACTAGACCAAACATTGCCTAAGTAGTGGGAGTTCATTCCATATATATGTCTAATCCTAGTAGAGTTCATTGGATGCAGTTAAAAGAGTCTTTAGATATCTGAAGGGTACCATAGATTATTCTTTGTGTTATCATGGTAATTTGGTAGGAGATGTGATTTCCCTTGATATTCATGGTTACGTGGGTTTAGATTGGGCATGTGATATTGATAGCAGAAGATTCACCAGTACTTATGTGTTTACTTTATTCAGTGGTGCAATTAGTTGGACAAGTGAGAGACAAGTTGTAGTTACTTTGTCCACTACAAAATTAGAGTATATGGCAGCTACTCATGCTTGTAAAGAAACCATTCGGGTTAAAAGACCGTGTTTGGATATTGGAATAAAATAAGGTGTAGTGACAATTTATTGTGATAGTCAAAGTATGATCTGCCTAATGAAGAACCCGACATTTCCTACCCAGACCAAGCACATTGATGTTCAGTATCATTTTGTTAGAGATATGGTCGAAGATGGTAGGGTGAAGCTAACTTTAAGGTAAAGACTTTGATGAATGTTGTAGATTCTTTAACTAAGGTTGTGAGCATGAAGAAGTTTAGATGGTGTTTGGAGTCTATGGGCCTCATGGCCCCTAGCAATTAATTTATGGTGTAGATACTCCCTTTGCTCTTGCAAGGTGTTCGACAAGTGGGAGAATGTTGGAAAAATGGTGTCTCAATATTGCATTTACATGAGGTTACTATTTATAGTAAGTTTTCATTTGAGCACAAATTGGTTCGAAATTTTCACCAAAGCTTCGAAATTGATAGATAATAATGTCGGTAAATTGTTGTTGCAAGATCATAACTAGATTCGAGGATATTAAAATTTTTGTTTTATAAAGTTGCGATAAATGTTTCGAATTCAATTTTGAGGACTTTAGAGGCTCCTAAATGACCTAAAAAAGTGGTTGTAATCAGTGTAATGAGTTATGAGGTGATAGAGCACGCCACGAGTTTTTTGACACTTCAAACTATTCGTCAATCAGACACCCGGTTCAAAAGTTAAGGCATTTAGAAGTTTGGTCTCTTGAAATAGGAAATATAAAATGCATCAGACATGTAAATGAGTTGTAAAAGAGAGGTACACTTGTTGATGTGTGTTTTGACACATCATAGGGCATCTAAAATTGGAGATAAGATCGATTCCACTTTATTGAGTGACTTTAGCCCATGGTTTTGTAATGTCGTTTGACGTTTTCATGTATTGTATCTCCTATATATGAGGTGCGTGAAATGAAAGTTGTGTGTAAGAGTCTATAGCTATTGAGATACCTTTGAATCTCTGGTTGGTGGTACTCTTGTGAAAGGCTTGGTCTGCAAGTATCTTGTAATTTGTTATTGATTCCTGAATAATATATTGGGCAACTTTTGGAGTGTGATGTTTTTCTCTTGAAAGGGTTTTCCCCATGTAAATCGTTGTGTTGTGGTATACATGCTATTATGTCTATTTCTGTTAAGTTTTTGTAACTATTGTAATGATTTGTTAAAGTTTTTGCATTACCTCACACATATTGTAGTTTCCTTTTCTCAATGTCATCCATGCATCTCTCAATGTTATCCATGGATTTCTCTATGCATAATAATGATATTTTTTTTTATTTATAAAGACCTGCATGTGTATTCTTTCATGTTTTCATATTAATATCCACACAAATATAATTGGAATAATGTAGAATATAGATGACACACCACACAAGATATTTTTGTGGTCCAAGATGATCTAATATCCAATATAAGAAGAATAAGAAGAAATAGAATAAAACATTGATTTATGGTAACAAAACATTGATTTATGGTAACACAGTACAATGCTCCATATGGAAGAAGCCACTGAAGAAGCCACTCCATGCTATATCTCCAATATCTAGCCCAAATACAATGTCATACTCAACAAATGTCCTCACAATGATAAACACCTCCTTTACACAAACCCTCACTTAATAATATAATGTAGGAATAGTATTAATGGCAACCTACTCATCACCCATTATAATTAATTATACAAGTTGCCCACAAGACCCAATATAACTAACTTAAGGGGTGTGTGCCACATGTTAACATCTACATCCACCTAAAAACATTATGATATCATCTCCCTAGGTACCTTTAATGTAGGGTCCCAAAATCACTATTCACACTCCTATAGGAATTGATCAACTTTAGGGATAGGAAAATATCACTCTAAAGGGGTATTGATCAACCCATCAACTGAATACGGGTGATTTAAAACCGATTACCATGAGTGGGTAATCTCTCTTTCACTTTCTAAAGGTATCATTAATAAGATTAATCGCAAGTAAAGATATCCAAATTGAAAGCATTGTAGTACTATCCAATGTATGCTTCGTCCCAAAGGTTTTCAATAGATTGAAGAATTCAAAGTGGCATACGTAAAACTTCATTTAATTTGATGTGAACATTTGTAGCATCATAAATTGTACACCTTTATTAGTGCTTTCATTTCACACTCTTCTGGCACTCATTTTGATAATTCTAATTCCTTTGTGCATTATGGACCTTTATTGTAATCAATTGATATATAATTTAATATTATGGGTCTTATCACACTATTTTTTGGGCCTATAAATCTAGGTGTGCCCTTTATTTTTTATTATCCTAATTTATTCTTATCCTACCACAATTCCAACTTCCAAAACATATTTTGCATATCTATACATCATGTTTTAAGCCATCAAGTTGGAATCATAATTAATACCCAGCTATCTTGTATCCCTGAAAATTTAGGAAAAAGTTGTCAAGACCAAGTCACCCCAAGCGCGCCCCAATCTCACACTTTTTGCCTTGAATTTTGGGAGGATAATATGGCAACCCTACACTGTTCAAATATAGCTACATGCAAAAATACACTAAATCTAAGTCACCCTAAAGGTGATTTTAATTATGAAATCCCTATATAAGGCATCCTCCTTGATCCATTTTGACATCTATCATTATTGCATTCCATCACTCCAATTCAAGAGATCTAATTCAAGGAGCAACAAGCTACATCAAGGCATCTTCATATTATATTTCAACTATGATTTCACGATGGAACCTATGAGTTATCATGTTATTGCATCAACACATAGATGACTTATTCTAAGAGAATTGCATAACCTATTGAATGTTTTATCACTTAAATTCAAGTATTTCAATTTCAGATCTAGCTTTGCCCTCAATAGTCAAGCTTTCCAATTTAATTCAAGTTCAACTTCTATTTCAATTGGGGTTAATTCCTAAACTAGGGTTTGACCTAAGCAAAACCCCATCAACAAACATAATTTCCCTTCTTCTATACATGCAAGTGATAGGTTGAAGAGCCACAATTGCAAAATCAGGTGGAGTAGACAAGGACAACCAAACTTAGCTTTTGTAGACAAGATCCTTAGGAGAGCCACAATTGCAAGACAATATCCATTGTAACTTCACAAGTGTTTTGTATTGCTTTATGGTTGATTAATACAATGGAATATGGATACTTTGGGAAGCTAGGTTTTTCCCTTTTAAGGGTTTTCCCAGGGTATATCTTGTATTGTCTTCTAGCTCGTCTATTTGATCTTTGCATAGTGGTGATTCTATAAGCTGGTTTGCATGCTTTAATCTCATGAGTTATGTAGGAAATAGATTAAATGATTTTGGGTTTAGACCATTATTTCCTAACAAGTGGTATTAGACCTTTCATGGTTTATTTGGAGTTATTACCCGAGTTTGAGTGGAAGAGGTGCAAAGTGGAAGCCATGGCTATGCATGAAAGGATTGTGACATTAGAAGATATGAAACACACTTGTAGGTTGTTTCATTGCAGATCTATGATGTTTGGGTTTGCTATTATGATAGGTTGTTTTCATATTTAAGGTTTGGAAAATATTGGTCAAATGGGTTTCCTTTGGATATGCATTTAAATGAGGGTTTTTTTTTGTTTTTTGTTTTGTGTGTGTGTGTGTTTTGGGGGGGGGGGGTGTGTAAGTTTGCAAAATAACCCCATAGGAAAAAATGAGCCTCACCATTTGATCTAGGTTGGTTAAAAAATGAGGATTGCTATAACATTTGCCTATATTTGGAATAGTTGAAAAAATGATTTTTTTTTGCTAGGTCGGGCCGTATGACTTTAGGCATTAAGTTTGTAGAAAAGATAAAAATATTTTATTGATTACCGTCAAAAAATTTATTACCTGCAAAATAGAAACTAAATAAATATATGTGAAGGGGCATTATTTTTAAAGGTTTATTGAAATTTAAATAATAAAAATAAAACTTGGAGGGCATGGGAGAGGGGCTGTGGGGCCACCAACCCACCACTCCCCCTACCACAATTTGTAGTATGCAGGCCTGTTAGATTGACAGTTAAATGCTCACAACAACAACTCCTTGGCTGGGGTTGCTAGATGATGGGGCATAGTCCCCCTATCCCTAGCCTTGGTCTAGCGGAGGACTGCCAAAATCCTTGCTCCCGCATGTTAAAAATGAAAACTACCATGTTTTTAAATAAAACAATTGTTTACAATGTTTAAGAAATGGTTCGTGTAATATCTAATGCATGTTAAATTATTAAATAAAAATGCCACCAAAGTTTAGGAAAAAGGTTTAATTTGATTTAGTGTTGGGTTTGAGTCCTAGTCTGGATATTATTGTTTTTAAAAATTTGGAAAATCAAATTTAATGAAATTGGATAAATTTTCTCAAATCCACAGTGTTGCTTTTATGGGCAAGGAGGCTATTTTTTCAAATGAGCATAACTTTCACCTAGATTGTCGAATTTAAGACTTCTTATACTTGTTAGAAAGCTTTTTCTAAGCACTATGTAGTGGTAAAAGTTTGATTCATCAATTTTGCCATTTTGACATGTTTTTTTGGAGCTAGAAGCCAAATCTTCTCCTATACACCATTTTGGACATATTTTTTGCTTACAAAATTGATTTTTTTTATTTCAAATAGGCGTTGGAGAGCATGTCCAATCTACTTCACAATGGTGCTATTATTTTATCAATTTGATGAGTATGTAGAATTGTGTATTTATCTGATCACTTGTAGGTAACTTAGATTTGAGGTGTGATTGTGTGAGCATCCATATGAATCAAGAGGCAAAACCTTGAGGGAGTACATGCTTTTATGAGATATTTATGATGCTACAACTAATTATCAATTTTGGTTCTTCCTGGTACAAGTTTACAAGTGTTTTTTAGAGTTGGACTTTGATGGTGATAGGTACACAAGTTGTATTTGGTTTGAGGCCATGGTTAGACATGGTTTGAGACTAGGAGTATCATGTGGCTAATAGTTAGATGCAGGTGCAATGTTGGTGATGATTATAGTGTCGTAGTTATGCAGGTATACCTTTTGCATTTACGCGACATAGGCATATTTGTGGTGATTTGGTGGCGTTTTCGTTTGATGTCAGGAGGTAGTTGTTTATCTCATAGATGTTTATTTAGTTGCTTCACTGTGGTACTTGGTTGTGGACATTGTTTGAAAATTTAGATTGGATGTTGATTTGGTGTTTGAGTCATTTGGTCTGCATGATTATTCTCTTTGATATCTCACTTTGTGGGTTATTAATGTGATGATGAGTTTGTAATTTGCTGATTAGATCTTCGAGTTGTGCAAGTTGTGGATTAGCTATCCATTCACTTGCAGTGGGATGACTCATTATCCACGTAATTGACTCATTGTTGATACAAACTTTGTTCTAAGTTGGCCTTTTTTGTGGTCATTACTACATCGGTATGTTTGCTTTGAGATGAGAAGATGGATATGTTTATTCTATCTGGATAGTTGGTGTCGGGACTTGTAGCATGTGGTTTTTTCACAATGTCATGATACCTTGGTTATTTATTGGTTACACTTTTCAGTGGGAGCTTTCACCAATGATGTATTGGCAATGTAGGATTGATTCTTGATTGGTGGTTTGTTGACGGTTGTATGTATCTTCTTGGCTTGGAGATCATGGTTACACTCGATGTTATTGACTTTTCAGTTGAATGTGTGCATACCTGAATGATTTTCGTTTAGGAGATGGTTGTCATAATGTTGTGTGTGACTTGATATTATAGTTCAGTGGGAGTTGTTGGCAATGATGTGTATTCACTATTGGATGGTAGATGATCTTCTTAGTGTGCAAATGTTGGAGGATTCCTTAGATCTTGTTATTGCAGAAGAGTTTCTAACATTTGGGGGTACACCGATAGGAGATGGCGATCTTCACGATATTTGAGGATGTAGACATCTTGGAGTCGTGGAGGACTCTTGGAGTGTTTGGTTGAGGTGTGGTTTATGTTTTCATTTGACATGTTATCATTGTTGCTATTATGCCATGGTTTATTCTTGATTGTGCATTAGATTTTTGGCATGGTATAGCTATTTTATATGTTCGTATGGAGAATGGAATCTCCTAGAAGGAGATGGTTAGATCATGTTGTCATGTTTATGTTCCCGATTCCATGGTTGGAGCTTTGACATTGATCTTCTTGGTTGTTCTCATTGTATTGAGTACAAGATCATTTGCTTAATTACTTCGTGATAGTGTTATGTTACATTTGGAGTGTCATCCTCCTCCCACAACTCTGCTCACCATGCTTGTCTTCTCTTGTGGATTTGCATCCACCATTTGTCATCCCCCTCCACTAAAGTCTTTCTTCTCTACTCTTCTCTTTCGTGGTATCTAACCCACCATTATTTGGCTTCCCCTACCAAATAATATATGCACTCTTATCCTTTTTTTGTGGATTTTGATCCACCACCAACCGACCACCTCCATCAAGTTTTACCTACAACATCCTCTGTTGCTTCCACATACAAACACACCACATCTCCATACAAATATACAATCGAACATTTCTTCATATCCACTATCTTTTGAATTCCCTCAAAAACATGCAAATCAACTTCTCCATTACATAATGTAGAAAATTTAGAATTTACCTCTATTTCGAAAATGTCCTCTTCATCACCTCTCTCTACAATTGCAACTTCTTCAAATAGCTCATCTTATTTCTCATTTTCTTCACTTGACATAAAAAACTTTTATTTTCACAACCTCTTCTACAAGCAACACTTTATCTTTATCGGGTCTTTGATCTACCTTTGCTACAAACTTTATATTTTGAACTTCTTCTTCTTCTACTACCTCAAGTTGTGAAGTATTTTCACTTGCATCACATTCTTTGCTTTCACTCACCAATTTACGCTCCACCATGACCATGTACTCTTCTCTCTTCTCTTCATTTCTCACCTCATTTATTTTCTTTTTTCACTTGTGTGGGTTGCTCTCATGTCTTTCTCCTTTCGATTTCAACTATCTTTCTTCAATGAGATTTTCCACATATCATCTCTCTCTTTCCAATATCATTCCAAAAATGAAATCATCATAGGTCTCCTTGCGACCCACCTCATCTTACTATTTGAAGTCATCTTCTAATCTACTGCAATCACTTCTCACCCTCTATAATCCATATAAAATTTTCCTTCGCAACTTCTTGGCTCTCAATTGCCCAGGACTTTGCACACCTGCAATGATCCTTTTGAGCTCTCCACAACCTCTGCACACTTTCAACTCTCTTTCCATGGTCTATCCCTCCTAACTCTCAATTGTTGAAGACTCCGCACACACCTACAACAATTATCTCGAGCCTTTGAAACAAATCTACTACCTCAAACTTCACTTGCAGGTCCTCGTGTAGAAATTACATGATCAAGACCTCTAGCTCCAATATTGGAAAAATGGTGTCTCAACCTTGCATTTACATAAGGTCACTATTTATAGTAAGTTTTTGTTTGGGCATGAATTGTTTCAAAATTTTTCCCAAAGCTTCGAATTGGCTAGATAAGCATGTCGTTAAATTTTTCGTTGGAAAATCATAACTAGATTTGAAGATATTAAAGTTTTTTCTTTTGAAGGTTGCGAGTAATGGTTTAAATTTAATTTGAGTACTTTAGAGGCCTTGAAACATCCTGAAAAGTGGATGTAACCAGTGTAGTAGATTATGAGGTGATAGAGCACTTAACGAGCTTTTTGGTGCTTGAAACGGTTCGTCAATCAGACACTTGGCTCACAAGTTATGACCTCCGAAAGTTTGGTCTCCTAAAATAAGAAATATAAAAAATGCATCAGACACATAAATGAGCTGTAAAATAGAGGAACATGTGTTGATGTGTGTTCTGATACATCATAGGGCATCTTGATTGGAGGTAAGGTTGGTTCCATTTTATTGGGTGGTATTTTCCCATGGTTTTGTAATACCGTTTGACGATTTCATGTGTTGTATCTCCTATATGTGAGGTGTGTGAGATAGAGGTTGTGTGTAAGAGTTTTATAGCTATTGAGTTACCTCTGAATCTCTGGTTGGTGGTACTCCCGTGAAGAGCTTGCTTTGGAAGTACATTGTAATCTATTATTGATTTCTAAAGAATATATTGGGTGGCTTTTGGAGTGTGGGTTTTAAGGGTTTTCCCCACGTAAATCACTGCGTTGTGGTATGCATGCTATTATGTCTATTTCTATTAAGTTATTGTAACTGTTATAATGATATGTAAAAGTTTTTGCATTATCCTCCTCTCAAGGTTAGTGTAGGAAGTAGTTTTTCTACTCAACTTCCTTACAAGTGGTATCAGAGCTTTATCACCTTTGGTTTTAGTTATGGTTTGTTGGGTTTTTTGAAGTAATCCAGATTTGAGTGGGAGCTTATGCAAAAGATATTTTTTGATCTTGTTGCAGGAATTTTCAGATGGCAAGTTCGTCAAGGAGAATAGAGGTGGGGAATTTTTTAGATGTGGAAGTTGAAGATGGAGAATCTGCAAATAGATCGAGATCTATGGGATTCTCTTGATGCGAATGTCTTAAGACCTTCAGATCCTACTATGGCTGCTTAGTATGATGTTATGGACCATAAAGCCAAGGGTCTAATTAGATTGTTCTTGGCAAACTCTATTCTAATCAGTGTCCATGAAGAGACCTCTGCCAAGAAGAAAATAGCCAACGAAAAACCAAGGATAAAATAGGAAAGGAAGCAAAATTAAACACAACAAAAAATATCAAGAAACAAATGAAATAATAAAACCTAAACCAACTAGGATAACTATATGAACGTGCCCTAAAAATCGGTCAGGAGGGGAGGGGAGAGAAGAAACAAGGGGGGAAGAGTTAAGCAAAGGATTGATCAACATGATATCGGTTAGGTTGGTTTTTGAGGTGGTTTAAAAGAGGTTGCCAGGCATTGGCGAGAATCCAACTGCTATCTTAGATGAGATTGGAGGGCTGATTTTGACCAAGATTCAAGTATCTTCCGAAGGGATGTGGTGCTTGGTTTTGGCAGAATGTTCCGCAAGGGCGGATTTAAGGACCTATTCATGTCTAATGTCTGTGCAATGGTCCTTGATTCTAGTCTCAATGGAGTGACCAATTTCTCCAATGTAGGGAAGGTCGCAGGAACAAACTACTTTATAGACACTAACATTGAGGAAAGGGTCCAAAGTGTCCTTAGGGGAAGGGATGCGATTCCTAAGAGTGTAAATGGGCTTGAAGGTGCAACGAAGGTCATTCTTAAGAAGGATCTTGGATATCTTATTGGAGTGGCCGTCTACACAAGGGAGAGAGGTGATAGGTAAGGGTTCAAGGGAAGAAGAGGAGGAGGCAAACCCATGCTTGGTGGAAGCCCAAGATTTGGCATGTTTAATCGCTCTAGCAACGTGATTGCTTTTGAAACCATCAAGTTTAAAGACTTGGGTAAGGTGAATAACTTCTTTATCAATGCTCTCATCATCACAAATAAAAAAGGCTCTCGAGGTCAAGGTCTTGAGGACACCAACTTTTTGAGAAGGTTGGTGGTGAGAAGAAGAGTGAAGGTAGAGGTCAATATGGGTAGCTTTATGAAAAACTCGTCGGGCTAAGGAACCATCCTCCTTCTTCATGAGTAAAATGTCGAGGAAAGGGAGTTCATTATTGACTTCAACCTCCTTGGTAAATGAGATGCAAGGGGTTATGCTATTTAAGGGAGGGTGGAACTCCTCAAGCTTTTCACACCCATGGGGCCAACAAATGTTGGTGTCATCAACATAACGTTTTCACCACTTGGGTTTAAGGGGGAAGGAGTGGAGAGCAACCTCTTCAAAATGGTCCATAAAAAGATTAAATCTTGGAAGGTAAAAAAGGTTTATCTAAGACAAAGCTCAACAAGGTCACCAATCTCGGGGCTGGACTTATTTCTAATGAGTTCAATGGAGTCGGAGATAGGGACCTCGGTGAAGAGAGAGACCACATCAAAACTAACAAGAAGGTCATTATCATCAAGCTTGTTGTCTTTTATGAAATCCACAAAGCGGGCAAAGTTTTTAATGTAAAAGTTGGATTCGCCAGCGAGGGGGGAAATCAACTTAGCAAGGTGGGCCGCAAGATTGTAAGTTGGGGAATCAATGGTATCCACAATAGGTTTGAGGGGAATGTCGACCTTGTGGATTTTACGAACCCCATAAATACGAGGGGTTACCTCCTTGGATAGGAGCAACTTCTTTTTGGTGGCATCATCAGAGGACGAAAGGGAGATAGCAATTCTGACCCTTTTAATTCATTATTTGTGTCCTTCAACCTTTTAGCTCCAAATGCTAGAATGTTTCCGTTCCAATCTCTTGCCAAAAACCTTGCGCTTGAAGGTCCCGAGTTGCCTCTTAATGCCCTTTCAATCAACAACTTCCTTCTCCTTGGGATCCAGATCAATCAATCTAGAGAGGCCCATAAACAGACTAAAATTGTATAAATTTATTATAATATAATAAATATATTAATATTTAACTACATATTCTATTTTATTTTATTTTAAATAAACTACTAATTTAAGAAACAAAACCCAAAAATAACTGGCTGTTATTAAGGGACAATATGAGGTTAATAGAGGTAAGCATTCCCTTCAACTTGTCTTACATTTGTCAAAGCTGCAAACCAATTTAATTGATACGCACTAAACAGCCCGGGAAATACAATTGTAAACCGTTGATTTGTGAAAACAGCCGATCCGTTTCGGCGTAATAAGCTAAAATCATTACTTCCTCTCAAAATTAGGGTTCAACGCCGAAACCCTAAACGCAAGAGTATAAGTTAAACCCTTGTCCGGTTTTCAGGTTCTTTGCATTAGATATATGGGAATTTGAAGCCGAGCGACGAGCGGTGGTATTGTGTGGAGTAGTTGCTGAGCGGATTCATCAACAACCATGGTAAGTGAAAATCTGTATGTTCGAATGCAACATTTTGTTTTCCCTCGAAATGTTCCTTAGGTTTTTTTTTTCGGTGTAGTATTTATAGGGTTTACTGAAAACTGCGTTGAATCTGATGTTTGAAATCCTTATTTTTCCCTTTGGTTTTTAAAAATTTTTAGGCGGACAATGAAGTCGATGTGGGCGCCTCAGCTCCGAAGAAGAGAACATTCAAGAAGTTTACTTTCAGAGGCGTTGATCTCGATGCCCTTCTTGATATGTCGTCTGATGATCTCGTCAAGCTCTTCCATGCCCGTGCAAGAAGAAGGTATTAAGAATTTTTTGAAATCCTAGTATTGATATTTTAACTAAATTAGGGTTTCATTTATTCTTTATGAGAATCGGGGTTGTTGCTGATTTTTGATTTGTTGGATGTAATTGTGAAGGTTCCAGCGAGGCTTGAAGAGGCAGCCAATGGCTCTCATCAAGAAGCTCCGTAAAGCAGTAAGTAACGCTAACATTTAGTTAAATTTTAGATGTTGGTTTAGAGACATCGAGCTATCGTAAAGTTTGAAGCTGCAAGACAAAATGCATATCCCGATGAGTCGCAAATGTGGTTCATTTTATTATTCTAGTGTCAATTTTGCATAATTAAAAGTGATATAATTTTGATACAAAGGTTATCAGCATTATTAACTTCAGATGTAAAACTTAACTCATTATTGTTAAAATCAAAACCTGAAGGCTAATTTTATTGTGAAGATATATTTGCCTAGAGTATCTTAAATCCCTTTTATTTTGGAGATGCATTTTACTAGATCTTTTTAAATTCAAACAAAACTTGAGGTGTAATTTTAATTAGACTTGTATGACCCTGAAGATCAACTTCCTTACCAAAACACAAGTACTTTAAGAGGATCTTATGACTGGAATACTTATCTCTAATCAGTTGGATGACTATGTATTATCTTTCAAACTAAGGTATATGTTTCTATGCGAAAGCAACAGATGCTATTTAATTGGAATAGATGTCAAAATGATTACACCAACATCCATTGGAAAGCAATAGATGCCTTTTGATTGTAATATGTGTCGGCATCTAATACAATTTAATAATCAATTAGAATGAGTTTAATAATTTCAGTTAAATAAAAATATTATGGGCACTTCTTCAGAACACGTTTTTGGTATAAATCCCAGCTGGGTTAATTCTAACAATTAATTGTTAGCAGAAGCGAGAAGCTCCTGCAGGTGAGAAGCCTGAACCAGTTAAAACCCACCTTCGAAACATGATTATTGTCCCTGAAATGATTGGAAGCATCATTGGTGTTTACAATGGGAAGACCTTCAACCAGGTTGAAATCAAGGTAACTTGCTACGTGCTATACTTTAATAACTCAAATGCCACCAATATGAATGTTATTTTGATAAATACTGATTCTTGTGATGTCATTTCAGCCTGAGATGATTGGACATTATCTGGCAGAGTTTTCTATTTCTTACAAGCCTGTAAAACATGGAAGACCTGGTATTGGTGCCACACACTCGTCAAGGTTTATTCCTCTGAAATAAGCCTTAACCAATACTTAATATGGCTACAAATGAGAGTCGAGAGGCATTTTGAACTTTCTTTTGTTTAGTTATTGGTGGACTTTTTTCATTTTAGCCCACTTTAAGATCTCAAGTACATTGTTTTATATTTTGAAGGATTTATGTCTATCATTTGTTACTTCTCTGATGAATATGCAATACTTTTGAGAAGCAAAATGGTGTTCTAAGAAGAGGCATGTTTCATGCAAATGATGCCAGCCTTGTGTTTTTCCCAAGGCAATACATTTATTTATGCACGTGAAATCATAATTTTTAATTGCTTGGTGAAACTTAAGATCCATTTTTCTTACAGCATTATGATATGGTTAATGTAGAAATTATAAGGTGTAAGATGATCAAAAAGCAAATTAATGGAAATGGAAACGTTTTGTAATAGTTGCAAAAGCATACGTACTCCATAAAGCATACGTACTCCATAAAGCATATACATTTTGATTATCCAGGGATAACAAGCTTAATTTGGTTTGAGAGCAATACTGTCTCATTTAAGCATCGTACTTTTATTCACTGTTTTCTGAGTTAATTTATAACCACTGGTTGTTTTCTTTGTAAACTGTAGATCTCTGTTACATGGAAACAAATACTAAATGGTCTGATGGATATACTAAATGGAAACAAATACTAAATGGCAACTATAGAAATTTACATATATTCAATTATTTATCTCTCCCTCTGTCTGTGTGTGTGTTCAATTATTTTAATTTATAATCTTAGGGATAGAACATCTCAGAGAGAGAGAGAGAGAGAGAGAGAGAGGTATATCCAGACATGGAGTGCAGTTTTTTTTATGCTTTATGTGTTTCTTTTATGCTTTATGTTGGGGGCTTTAGAACTATCTTACTAATATGTAAACTGAGCTAAGGTATTATGTAGAGTAACTAAGGATTTGTTGATGCTGCCGATTCAAAATGATTTTTGCATTCAGTAATATATCTCTAAGTTTGACTGTATGTAATTTAAAATGAATATCTAATTCAGTAATGCCATCTCCAATTTTAATTGCATATGGTTTTGTAATTGTTCGTTATATTTTCAATTATTATTCTATGTATTTTCTTATTTGTTTGTTAGCTCTTCAATTTTGATTGCATATATTTTCTTAAATTCCTATTGACTTGCGATGATTGGACAGTTTCTGATGCTGAAATATTTTTGTCATTCTGATGATACGTGTGATAAAAGATGAACATCCAATGTTGGGCTTCTTGCAAATATTAAATACATTGGGTCTCTCCTAATCGCTTGTATTTGATTTAAAAATGCCAACATTTAAAAGTCCTTGGTGTAGTGTCTGGTATTTGATGCTGCCAATCATGGTCAAACCTAGATTTTGAAGAAGATTTTAATTGCCTAAAGTTATCTTGCACTATGGGTAGTGAGTTGTCATGTGAATTATATTAGAAGGAATACTAATAAAACCGAAGTTTGTAGGTGAAAGGACTATCTTATAAAAGGTTTTGATTGCCTAAAATTATCTTGCACTATGGTAGTGTGAGTTGTCATGTGAATTATATTAGAAGGATAAAGATTATGGATGGTCTATATTTAGTTTCTCTTAAAATGGATATAGTAATGGTGTCTATACAGATGTATTTTGAACCTGGAAGTTCTTCTATATGAACCAAAAGCATCACAAAAGATGATTGAAACCTCGCGTGGGAGTATTACAAGTCCTTGAGGTTTGTATTGCATTAATCATATGAAAATGACGGTAGGAACAATATTCAGGTAGTGGAATCATCAGAAAACTGTTAGTGTAAATTACGGTAGTATAAAAATTGGGGTGCATCTCAGATTGTTGTTGGATTTAAATGTGATGGATCAGAATCCCAAGGATTAAATGGAATATCTTGTGGACAGTTTAAATTGGATTGTTATTGAGACATGAGAACCCAAGCCAAGCCTTGAGTGATGGTCATCCCGAAATGTTTTGCCACCTCCATTCTTAGTGTATTCCAGGCAGTTCCATGGTGCAAATTGCCGTCACAAAAGACTACACAAGCAAAGTTGGAGCTAAAAAGGCAAGGTAGCCACTGAAGTTTGACAAAATGAACCGACCATTGCAGCATGCACTCAATCAATGAAAAACATAAATTACTCTGGTAAATAAATATCTTTGCTAATTTTAGTTCAACATAAAGAACTTACAGCTAATTGATCAACACACTGTAACAGAAACATATCTTTGCTAGTTGCTCTCTTTTCCTTGATTTCAAACGATTGTTTTCAAATGCAGTGCTTTCATCGTTTTATAGATTCCATGGCATGATTCCTATTGGAACAGTTGGCCTAACTAAATTCAAAAGAGAACAATATTTTAATGATCTAAAGATAAAAGATAAAAAGTGGTGAATACTTTTTCATACCTAGTGATCGCCTTTTAAACAATATCCAACTGGCTAGCCCTTCAAACAATATCTAACTGGCTAACGGTTTGATCCTTAACAGAAAAAAATATCTACCCAGTTGAATAGGGATTTAGGGGTTTAAGGCAGTGGTCTCATGGGGGCTTAAGCTCTATGTTTAAGAAGATGTGGTCCCATGAAGAATTTTTTTTTTGTGCTGTGAGGTTATTTGGAATCTTTTCTTTAAAAATAGGAGCCTTTACTTTTTAGGCCTACAAATTTGAGCAGGTGAAAAAGGGGCGGGGTTACAAATTGCCCCATCAGCTTAGGGATGTATCTGTCATTTGTCAAACATTTAAGTTAATTTTCATTAAAAAATAGTTTGAGAGGGAAAATGTTTTTTTTTAACTTGTTTTTATCATGCACATGGTATAGATGACAAAGTTATTATATTTATGAGACCATCAGCTTCCTTAAATTTTGGAGCTTAAATTCTAAGAAGATCATCAAATCAGCTTGTAAGTCAACACTTAAGTTTCTTCATTTGTCTAAAGATATGGAACCACATAATGTTTCCGCTCCAACTATGGCTCTAGATGATAGCATACCATCACATCATTCACCTAAGACGCATCGAAGACCTAATGATGGCACTATTCCACTTTGGAAGGTGTACATGTGGATGAACTCCTCAATCAAGCGAGACTTGAGTGTCCTTGGAGAAATTGGAAAATATTCTTTCGTTCAACTGTTGAGCATATTTATTTTTCTTTTATCTTCTAATATTTTTTTAGGTTTCTGAACCACAAAACTATTTTGATGCAGAGGGAAACCAAAATGGGATGATGTTATAAAAGTTGAATATGATGCATTGATGAAAAATCGTACTTAGAAGCTGGTCAATTGCCTTAACATAAAAAGCCCATTGAGTGCAAATCGATTTATAAAGTAAAATGCAACGCTAATGGTTCATTAAACAAGTACAAGGCACATTTTGTTGCTAAGGGATTTTAGCAACAAAAAAATTATGGACTTTGAAGAGACTTTCTCTTCTTAGATGGTCATATTTTGGTTGCTTCTCTCCATATTCACTTGATTTGGATGAAAGGTGTATCAAATAGATGCCAAAAAGTTCCTCGTCAAACAGAGATTTGGATGACAAATTCTATATGGTGCATCTGAGCGTGTTCACGTTGCTGGACAAGAACATCTAGTTTGGAAGTTGATTTGAGTCCTTGTATGAGCTTAAACAAATTACTCACCCTAATATGATGAAAGGTGTATCAAATTTTGGTTGCTTCTCTCCATATTTACTTGATTTGGATGAAAGGTGTATCAAATAGATGCCAAAAAGTTCCTCGTCAAACAGAGATTTGGATGACAAATCCTATATGGTGCATCTGAGCGTGTTCACGTTGCTGGACAAGAACATCTAGTTTGGAAGTTGATTGAGTCCTTGTATGAGCTTAAACAAATTACTCACCCTAATATTTGAGAATCGATAAACATTTAAAAGAATCTTTGGGATTCAAAGGGGGTCTTTCTAATATAAATCTTTGTCTAAATTGATGATAATGACATTGTAATTGTTAACATAAGTTGAACAACCTTCTTCAACCAAATTCATCACTCAAACAAGAAATGACGGTGAAAAATTTCACAACAAACAAGTGCAATACACTCCTAAAATGGGATTTAGCATAGCAGAAAGCTGACTCAACTTGAGAATACAAACTCAGGTCTTTGACAAGTCCATATGTCGAAGGGACCAAGCTATCAAATAAGTTGCCCAATGCTGCGTAACATAAACAATGATCTTATAAATGCCCCTACCGATTAAGAGGGGGATGTAACAATGATCTACAGAGTCCTGGAATTAGTACGATGAATAAATTTTATATTTTGAATTTTTTAGCTACACTAATTGTTGAACAATCATCTAGAAGATGACTACTACGATAATAAATTTCATATTGAATTTCGTAGCTACACTAGGTGTTGAACAGTCATCTAGAAGATGAACTGAACAAGTCATTTTCAGAGTGTTAAATACACACATTTTGTTTGAATGGTATGAGCTTTCATTGAATATATTTTGGTTGTGTAGTTCCCATGCATTTTATTTGTCAATTCATTCCCAGGCCTGACACCCTTTTCCACTCAATTTCTCTAAACCTCACCTTTTTAAAATTATTTTTTACCAATATTTGGTTTCTCCTTGACACGTGAGACAAATCATGTAGGATGGCCCAAACAAATTTGGTAACTTCAAACTCCTGCTGCTTTTTATCTCCTTCATGTTGGCACCTTGTCTCGCAGTATTTTGAGCGTATATGACAACGCTTTCAGAATGCATATAGCACTTCTATAAACCTCTCATCGCTTGCTTTACATAGGGAGCAAAATTTGTGAACTTTCTTCTCACAGCAGACTCTTCTTTGACAAAAACATTCAAACATCCTTTGTCCAAATCTACAACTTTGCTCGTGCATGGAGAACTTTCAACCTATCCAATCTATGCACTATTCCCTATCTTCATATATGCGAGGCATTTACAAATATTCAATGGCAGATTCTCCACACAGCAATTTCACCAATCACAGAGACAGGACATACTCTCTGATAGCATAATAAATTCAGGAAAGCAATGGGCAGAATATTATTGACAGGAGATCGCAATATATGAAAAGGAAAGTCAGTCATAAGACAAATTGACCAGGTCAGGCATACCCCATAATAGATTCAGGAAAGCAATGTGAAGAATATTATTGATAGGAGATTGCAATATATAAAAAGGGAAGTCAGTCATAAGATTAATTGATCAGGTCAGGCACACCCAACCAACTGCAAAACTACCTTTGTTGATAATAGTATGTTATTATTATTATTATTATTTACATTTATAAAATGATGTAATATAATTATATTATTCAACACATGGGATCAATTCATGTCGTTTTCAATTAAGAACTTGTCACAAAACTATGTTGTCATGTCTTCCCTCAGCAAGACAGTTTTTGAAGCTGGAATGCCAGTTCTCAAGTTGAAGGTAACGTTGGGCTGATCTAGAGCATCACAAGGAGGCCAGAAAACATGGGGATCAGGCACTGACATTAAGCAGAAAATGAATGGTGACGAAGCCAACATTTTTCAACAGGAGACAGTTTTGGAACCGCCAGAAGTCAATAGGTGGCATTTTTGCTCAGATTGGATAGAATGTGAAATTTGGAGGGTTTTGATTCCTCAGTTCAATTTTCAACATTTGGACTTCATCTTGGCACCAAGGATGGACATGGGAAAGAGTTGCAAACAACAAAATACATTGTGCAAGGGTTGGTTTTTAATTCTACCTTCCATATTTTCAAAATTTCAGTTGCTAGAGGAGAACAGGATTTCCAAGGTGTTGTGACTATCTGCAAGTGTTAAAGTTTTGTCAAACTTGTTGACATAAGTCCAATTCATTCACAGGACATTGTAAACCCTTTAACTGGATTTGATAGCATGAAGACAGAAGTTCACATTTCTGGAGTTTTCTTTCATTTTGAGGGTTCCTCTATATGCTCGATCTCTTTAATGGTGTGTGATGCATATGTATGGACTCATATTACTTTTTTTCCATGTTTACTTGTTAATTGAATAATCTAACAAAACTTGAAGGCAAACAGAAAAAGAACTCAGTTCATAGGAGGTATTGAGTAGAGTTGACAAGTAAGAATCTGTAAGTCATTATTGTTAAGGGAGTATCTATCTCTAAAATTTTAAAGATTATTGGGAGATTGGTAAATCAGCATTGAAGGTCCGGACTTGAATCAAAAAGATCTTCTAGGTAAACCATGAATTGAGTTCCTGGACACAACATATTGTGTTATGAATGTAATGAGCTATTTTGATATTAAGCTCATATTTGTCATTTTATGTTATGCAACTGATGGTAATGAGTGGTGGTAGGTAGATTATTTAGGTACCCTACATGATAAGTTACAAGAAGGTTCACTAAATGTGATTATGTAGGCTTATTCGTTATATAACCAATCAATCTTATTTTCACATCAATACAATATTTGAGTGTTTTATCACACATTATTTGGAGATAAGGTGCAACTCAATTTTAGTTTGCAAATGCTTCATATTCTTTATCCTTTGTGTAGCTGTGTTGCAAGTACTCCATAGGTGGTACCAGAGCCACAAATGGTGTAGTGTCTAACTTTCTACAAGCATGCTGCAGGACATATAGAGCCATGTTTGGCCATTCATAATGTTGATGAACCACAGCAAGATCCGAATATAGAGGCAGGCATTTCAAAATCACGCCCTATGTGAAATCTAGGGCATGCTTTTGAGGATGTCATAATAAACGTAGGGCTAAAGGATAAAAAAATTGCCACTATTTTTCCTTTGCCACCCAAATTTGGTCTCCAAAAATGATTCAATCTTTAAATTCATCAATGGTGTTCATGTTGTAGCAAAGCTTGCCCCAACATAGACTATAGATTCTGCTTCGCTGTGTGGCAAAAACAAATTCACAAAGGCGGTTCTTTATGCATAGGCATGAGAAAGATTTACATAGATGCTCATCCATCTCTGGCAACCCTACCACGCTTCACCTCTCGGATCACATTCCAAAATTTGTAAGGAAGATGAAGAAATTATGGACAAGGAAGAATAACTCAAAAGATTGTTCCTTAATTTGTAGATTTACAAGATTATGGCCCAATATGTGCGATTCACATAGCTAGCTATAGGAGTCTTGGAAATAAGGATTAAACGAGGAAATCAACATATATACACATGCCAAGGGCTTCTTTGTCTTTGTATTTGATTCTTGTTGTCCTCATTTTTGAACTTGCACAAATTAAGATGACATCACAAATTTGTGCTTAAAATTTGTGATTATAAGGTTCTAAGGCACACTTTCCAAGGTGGAAAGTCTGCATTTCTTGATGATAAAACAATCACAAGCTTATCTCCCATCTTTGTGAAAATTTTGGTTAGTTTTGGCCTTCATTTTTCTAGCTTATTGAGCAATTTCGGGTTTCAGGTCAAGTAGGAACTTTTTGTTGTCATTGCAAGTAAAGTCACTACAAGTAGGAATTTTTTGACCTCACTGCAAGTGGTAGGAGCTTTTGGAAGACATTACAAGTAAATGCACTTGTAATTGGGCCTCTAAGATCCGATTACAAGTTAATTAATTGTTTTAATAGTCAAGTTGTAAAGTCGGGTCTCTAAAGCATCATTACAAGTTGTATTATAGGATAAAAACACAAACCTGTGTCACACTTTTACAAAGGAAAATGCTAATACAACAATAACTGTTCAATTTCGTCGCCATAAAATTTGAAGATGATGTAGATTGATGAAATGTGTAAAATTTGTTGAAGTTTAAGTTTACTATTTTTTGAATTTTTTTGGTCAATAATTTATATGTTTTTTTTAGCTTTAAAATCCATTTTTTTATTGCTGGAAAACGTTGAAAAACAGGGGGTTTGGTTCCCACCTCAACAGTAAATGTAAATCAACTTTTTTGTTTTCTCATTTTGATATCAGTTATAGATCACATATTTTATATAGTGCATGAAAAAAAATAAAAAAATTTGATGTATATTTTCTTTGTAATAGCATTTGGAAGTCGAATACACCAGAATTTGATAGTTTTTGTCTCCCACTACAATTTGTCTATTCAATTTATGATAATCCAAAAACTAAAAATACCCTTTTGGAAAATACTCTTTTCTAGTGAACCATATTTTTTTCAATTTTTTTTTAAGTGATTTGATATATATATATATATATATATATATATATATATATATATATATATATATATATATATATATATATATATATATATATATATATATTTTCAAAGCAGATTTATATCGAACAAAAGAATACTTAGTTGTAGTATTTTTAATTTTTTATATATTAAATGTAATCAAAACATTAAAAAAATTATATGAGTAGAATTGTGACTTCGATCTCTAAAAAAATGTATTTTAATTTTTTTTTAATAAGTTTAATTTACCTATTTAATTTTGTTGTAGAAGTGACAAGTTTGAGAAAATCATCATTTTTGTTGATGTGGGTGCCACTTGGCATTCCACATAAGCGACCAGTCGCTTGAACCACATATAAAAATGAATTATTTTTTCCATTAAAAAAACCGAATCAATCAAATGCGAAAATAATAAGAATTATTTTTGCAAACAATCTTTTTTTTTTTCAAATAAAGTGTCATTTTGGAGCAAGTAGGAAGATTATAAAGGGGCGAATATTTCTAATTTTGTAAAAGGGCAAAGATTTTGAATTTTTTTTCGGAAGGCGTCTACCCTTTCCAAGTATGTTATTTGAAATTATTTTTTCAATCATGCTTAATTTACAATATTAGATGTTTTTTTGGAAATTAAATATTTTTTAGATTAACCATATTCTTTAGTCACTGCGATACAACGATAACCATTTCTTGGCCATATATCCAACACTATTTAGTACTGAATTATATTATATTTTATTTTGTAATACTTGATTCAAATTCTCTATATATATTAGCTAAGTGATTTCAAGCAATTAATGCTAAATTAAATCATGTTCATATGTACATTGCATATAGTCAAATGTATCTAATTGAAGTATACTTAATTTCTTACTTTTTATCAATGCTCCTAAATTTCTTGAGCCTTATTTTTTCATTTTCTAAATTATAAAAATTGGACTTCAAGTCAAATGATTTAAATGGATGAAATTTACACATATTAAATTTAAGAATGCAAAATTATTTATACATTTCACTAATTACATTTTTTTGGTTAAGAACCGACGAAAAGTTATTAGATATATAATTTTTTTAGTTCAAAGCACTAAATTTTGAAGATATGCATATTTACATGTGTTGTTTTTAGGTTCAAAGCACAAAATTTTGAAGATCTAAATATTTTTTGCAATGGGGAATAAGAGGACAAGATCAAGGTTGTATGATCGTAAAAGGGACGATAAGATGAAAGGTCATACAAAACGTAGTCAACAACAATCTGTTGTTGTTCAAGATCAACCTGATGATGTTCAAGAAACATCTACTCAGGTATGAGATGATTTTTTTTTTTGGTATGAAAAATTTGATGGAAATGGATGAAGATAGTCTTTTCAATGAAATTCCATCTAAAGATATGATACCTGAAAGCACATTAAAGTTGCATTGTAATAATTTGTGGGATGATTATTTTAAAAATAAGTCTATTGTTGGAAGAGCACAATTATTTGCTAAGTTATTTAGGAAAAATGAAATGAAACCTGGTTTGGACTTGTTGGGTGTTGGTAATAAGAAAAGTTCTAGTGATACATTAGTAAAAGAAACTATAATTGAAAATTTTCAAGAAGCATTGAATTGTATTGAGAACACAAGTCGAGGTGTTGATTTAAGTGTTGCATGTAGAGCATTGATGACTATGATTACTAGTAAGGAATTGACTCGTAAAAAACAAGTTAATGCAATTTCTCAATTAATGAATGTATCTAGAATAACTATTCAAAGATACACTAGGAAGAAAAATATGTTGGATGAAAACATCGAAAAGAATTGGGTAAATATCTGTAGGGTTCCTAGAAAAGACAGAATTTCTGAAGATGTAAAAAGACAGGTCATTGATTATTGGACCAACCAATCTCGTGATTCTTCCAACATTTTTTAGATACAACACAAAGTGAATTGTTTGAAGCATTCAAGCAAGAATTTTTAGATGTAAAGATTTGCCAAAGGATGTTTGAGAGATTTCGTCCTTGCTTTGTACACATAAATAAGGTACGTGAAACTTGTTGTTGTCGAAATCATGTTGAATTTCATCTACACTTGCAATCATATAAGAAGTTCATGGCAACAATTAATCTAAATCTAGTCATTCCTACAAGTACAACACAATTTGTGAAGTCTATTTTATGTGATAAATTAGAAGATTCCGATGAGTTCAAAATATAATGTATAAAAGGTGAATGCAATGATTGTGGATTTTTGAGTAAGTTTGTGTTGCAAACGGAGAATTTTGATATTCATGCACTAGTTATATGGAAGAGATTTGAATACGAGACATACCAAAGTAAGTCAAGAACTGAATCGAAAAAAATTATGTTGAAAGAGAGTGAATTTCCCTACATTCAGTTTATAGATAGATTTCGTAATATGATATATCCACATATCCAACATCGTCATGGTGCAAAATGGCGAGCTAAACAGTTTCGTGATTCAAAGAATTGTTTTCCACCAGGTTGTAATCTTTCAATTGTAGATTTCTCCGAGAACTATACATTTAGTCCTCACACAAAAATTCAAAGTCAATATTATCATTTTGATCAAGTTGCAATATTTGTACAAGTTTGCTATAGACATGCACAATTTCATGTGGATGGTATAGAGAGTATTGAAAATGAACACATTATCATCAAGGAGGTCCATTTCTATATCAGTGATGATACGTGTCATGATAGGAGCTATGTAGCACATTGTTTTGGAATGTTTTTTGAAGATATTAAAGATCGTGGGAGCTATGTAGCACATTCTTGCAAGAGGAAAATCATGCTTTTGTGTTGATTGCATTGTGAACAACAGAGATACTCATTGTCAAAATATTGTTGATGGATATGTTTTGCAATGGGATATGAAAGATTTTATCACAATGCCTCCTTACGAAGATAGTAACATTATTGATATTCATGATCCTCTATATTCAGCTGATTATGAATGTGTTTCTGATTTAGTTGTTACAGGTGCGTGCATGCATATTTTGTAAATTACATATATGTACATGTACAAAATTTTAAATTCTTCATTAATTTAAAAATGTGTAACGAACTAATATTGCTTGTAATATATATACATGCATGGTCTATTTTCACAGGTGATTGCTGATCCCGACAATACCGAAAGTGTAAATTATTATCTACTGAGATGCACACAACCAAAATGCAAGTTATTCGAATTAGTCGGTGATGATGATGGGCAACAATATCCCACTGGTTCAGTTGTTGTTGAAGACACCTATTATCAACAAATAAAGATAGATACAAATGGTGTAACATTCATTGATTATATGCCTGGCCAAAAAGTTCTACACTACAGTCACTTAGTAATAGTGACAAGATTGTAGTTGGAGACATTGCCAAAAAGAGGACGTGGCAACCAAAAGTGGAGGTTGCCTATTGAAGATCATGAATTTTTTTTAGAAATTATAAAAGATAGGGAGGATCCAGATAATATGTACCACGAGCTTTAAGTTCACTTGTCATGTTTGAACAAGTAAAATATATTAGATAGGTCTTATTTTGATAAACTCATATATATATTTAGATATTTTTAGACATGTGTAGCAATTTGGATAACTTGTGGAAATTTAGTTTTGTTGATGCATTTATTTTTTGTTTTATACGTTGATTTTACATGTTTTATTCATCTATGTATTCATTTAATTTTGATTTACACATTTATAATGTTGTATATATAGTTACACATGTATATATAGTTTCACTAAAATGAGCAACTAATTATGTTGTCTTAAGGTGTTTTAAGTGGTCTTAAGGGCATTTTAGGGGATATTTGCGTCATTGATTCTTTTATATTTTTACACATGGATGGATTCGTTTTATTAATCTATGTACATTCATTTCATTTATATTTACACATATATTGTTTCATTTAATTATGTTGTTTGGATTCATCTAATTATGTTGTCCTAAGGTGTTTTAAGTGGTCTTAAGGGGATTTAAGGGGATATTTAAGGGGATTGATTCTTTTATATTTTTACATATGCATGGATTCATTTTATTCATCTATGTACATTCATTTCATTTATATTTATACATATATTGTTTCATTTAATTATGTTGTTTGGATTCATCTAATTATGTTGTCCTAAGGTGTTTTAAGTGGTTTTAAGGGGATTTAAGGGGATTGATTCTTTTATATTTTTACACATGCATGGATTTGTTTTATTCATCTATGTACATTCATTTCATTTATATTTATACATATATTGTTTCATTTAATTATGTTGTTTGGATTCATCTAATTATGTTGTCCTAAGGTGTTTTAAGTGGTCTGAAGGGGATTTAAGGGGATAATTAAGTGGATTGATTCTTTTATATTTTAACACATGCATGTATTCGTTTTATTCATTTATATCTACACATATATTATTTCATTTAATTATGTTGTTTGGATTCATCTAATTATGTTGTCCTAAGGTGTTTTAAGTGGTCTTAAGGGGATTTAAGGGGATATTTAAGGGGATATTAAAGTTTTGAAGTAAGTTCATTAAACATGTACATAAACACTTAACTAAAATGAACAACGAAATTAAATTTCAATGACTAATTTTGTTTAACAATGAACAAAGTTAAAATAGACATAAACACTTAACTTTCTCATACACATGTACAATTAACTAGAACACTTAACTAAATTCAAATGACTTAGAGATTCTATCATTTAAACACTTAACTTTCAAAAACGTAATCTATCTATATATAAATGTGCAAAGTAGTATGAAATGTAGATCTATCTAACACATACACATATATGTCTATGAAGTGTACATCTATCTACCACACACACACACACACACATGAAATATGGAAAATAAATATCTAGTATGTACATATGCATATGAAATGTGTACAATACACATGTATGAAATGTCAAGCACACTTGTACAAATATATATGAAATGTCTATAAAATGTGCACACACACACACACACACACACACACACACACACACACACACACACACACACACACACACACACACACACACACACACACACACACATAAAGAATGGGTCACTCGAGGCCTTGCCCTGAAGCATGTCTCGATCCATGCGCCTACAATAGAGTATGCACGCATAAAATCATACATTAAACATTTAATTTGAATGTACTAAAGTAAATTTTTTTAAGTAACATAGATTATGAGCATTTGTACATAGACAAACATACCTGTGAAGAGTCTCTAACATCACCACCATGTGCATGCAGGATTCTAGGACATCTATGTGATGAGGAGCTCAACCTGCGTGATAGTGGTGCATCATGCAATGTTAAAATTTTGTTAGATATACATGTGTAAACATATATTCATAACTTGCAAACTAACCCTTTAAAAATAGAACTTAAATATTTAAGATTCAATGAATTTAAAGTTATAATGTATGTACCTGTGTCTCATGATGAACATGGTCGGTGGCAATGTGCAAATCCTCAAACATCGCCCCTTGCGCCTGCAATATAAATTACACATGAACTTGAACATGTACATTATTTAAACAAATTCATTATTATTTAAATCTAATCTACTTGAACATGTACATGTACATGAGGTTGTCTAGATAAACATACATTGGGGTCTCTAACACCTCCATCACGCGCATGTTGGACTCTAGAACGTTTGCAGAATGAATGGCTCATCTTGCGCAAAGCTCGCTCATCCTAGACAACGAACACATTTTGTTTGATATATATATATATATATATATATATATATATATGTAATTTAAATCGCTCAAGAAATTATTTAATCAACACCTAGATATCCATTTAAATAGAACTTAAAAACAAAAATAATAATAATTTAAACTTTATATATACCCGTGTCTCCTGATGAACAACTAGGTCAGTGGCAACATCCAAATCTCCATACATCGACCTTAACGTGATACCCTATATAGTTCAAAAAATACAATCTAATATATATATTTAATTAATTTAATCTATGCAGTTCATGTGTACAATCAAGTAGCTATATAAAATATCAAAATTAAAATCAGTAAATTATATATTATATAATTCATACCTCTCTTGCAGCATGTAAGGCTCATCCGATCCTGCTGATGTCAGAATCATGCAAGGAGCCCACTGCAACATGATCCCCCTCACTATCTGGCTCCATAAGCATGGTAGTGAACATCCCAAAAAATCCAGTATTAGGTATTGTGGCTTGATCAACTGATGTATAAATAGGGGGAGGAGGTGTATCTTGACCAACTGCTGTATGCTGGGGCAGGGCAGTAGGATGTGCAGTACTAGTAGGCTAAGAATCTGTATGCTCACAACCACGGCTAGATGCACTCGGTCTACCAAGTGCACTCCTAACAAATGATGGGGCATCCTGTAGTGGGATCCCATGATCCATAGCAATGACCTGATATGCATCCAAGAGATCACTGGATAAGCATGCACTCATCTTTCGTAAATGATCTATGTCATGCATGCGTGCAACATCCATCGATGATGGTATGTCTACTCGAACATATGGATCATCACTCACTGATTCATCATGAATGCTAGTATGAGAGCACACAAAAAATATCTACCCACCCAATCTGATGTCATCTCATCCACTTGTGTGGCTATAGTAGCAATACTGGAAAATATGGATTGTCGAGTGTCATCTGGCACACTATTTGTAACATGTGCTAGGTCCGCACTCTTGGGAAGAACCACAAGGTTTGGACCAATCAATGCCCATTTATTAACGGGCGGGGGTGCACCTGGTTGTCTAAACTTATCTGAAAATCTGCCCTTCCCTTGCCCAACATGTTTCAAAAAATCAGTGTAATCAACATCATCCAACAAATGAAACTCTACAAACAATTGTTTGCAGAAATAAAGGGGCAACTCATCCTTTTGAGGCCACCTATGATGAGTGGCTAACCATCTAGGATAGATAAATGGTGCTACTAGTACATCCTAGCACCTGGTAGGCATATAGCCTTTCACCCTACCAAAGGCCTGATAATGAGGAAACATGGTTTTCACATTAGCTGTGGAAACCCTATCATTCACCATGTCCCATTTCACAACACCATGTACACTGCGTGGAAGGGATCTATAGAATTAAACTGCGTTGACCTTGTCATATGGATTATAATTGTCGATGAGGTCAATCATATGAACTAGCTCATGTCTAATATTCTCACCCCTTTGTTTATTTGTGTGATCATGCATGTTTCCCAAAGTGATATTTAAATGATCTAAGGCACGTTGGAGTGCCTCAGCAGTCTGATTGTAGAGTTGATGTCTCTCCTGTGGAGTTGTTGCAGACCTATGTGACATCTGCTTACTCCCACTAGGATGAACACTAGGCTCAGAAGTACTCATTTTATGTGATCTAGGCTCATCAGACATGATGTTCAGTGGATAGTGTAGATCTAGATATATATATTTGCACATGTGCATGTATGTAGTACACAATAAACAATAATTAAAAATGTATGTACATGTACATTTAAATCATTTTAAACATATTTAATAATATGTAAATTAAAGAAATTAGATATATACATTTTAAAGAAATTTAAACGTCATAAATGCATACTCAATCTAGTTAAAATTTTCTAAATATAAAGACAAATTTCAGATAAATTTCTAGATATCTATGCACAAAAGAAATTTAAACAACTATAAATTTAATTATAAATTTCAATATATGTCTAATTTACAATTACATAGATTTGCATATACAATAATTAATTTGAAAATTAGTCAAATTAAGTCAAATTAAGACCCTAAGTTAAGTCAAATTAATTTATAATTAATTCACATTTTTGCATATGTACAAATTAATTAATAGGTCCTAATTTGGTCTTATGTGGTCCTAATAGGTCGTACTTGGGGTGCAAGTAAATTTCGTAAAAGAAACCAAGCAGGTCTGCATTATCTTGAATGACGTAGAAACAAGCTCATCAGCTGCCCAGAAGAGAGCAATTGGAGAAAAGCAGAGGAAATTGTTTTTAGGGTGATCTAAATACATGTATAGAGAGTATGCAATACAAACAAACAATGTCTGGAGTGTGTGATGTGGTCTCTAATTTATGTCTGGAGGGACTAACTAGTTTTGGAGTTGGACGGGGAAACCTATTGGGCCACGCTTGGAGAAAATCAATGTGTTCATGCAAGGGCCACCTTTTTTCTATTATGAGAATGATGCTTTTGCACCGAAGGATATTTGGAAGACAATATCCAAAAATTTCTATGGTGTGGAACCAGAGTTGGTGGACTCATCGAAGTACAAAATTCAACTTCCAGAAGACCAAAGAATTATGCTTTCAAAATCGCCCTTCTATTGGGAGATTGTGTATATAGCCTCTTGGTCTTCTAAGACGCTAAAAAGTGTACTTCCAGTCCACCAACTTTGGTTCCACACCATAGAAATTTTTGGGAATTGTCTTCCAAAATATCCTTCGATGCAAAATCATCATTCTCATAATAGAAAAAAGGTGGCCCTTGCATGAACACAATGATTTCCTCCAAGCGTGGCCCAATAGGTTTCCCCGTCCAACTCTAAAACCAGTTAGTCCCTCCGGACATAAATTAGAGACCACATCACACACTCCAGACATTGCTTGTTTGTATTGCATACTCTCTATGTATTGCAAGGGGCCTTAAGTGGTCCTAAGGGGTCACCCATGTGTTGTAACACATGCGTAACCCCTTAGGACCACATATGACCCCTTGCGACACCATTTGGTCCTATGTGGTCCTAATAGGTCCTAAGAAGTGCACATGTGTCACAAGGGGCCTTAAGTGGTCCTAAGGGGTCACACATGTGTTAGAACACATGTGTGACCCCTTAGGACCACTTAAGGCCCCTTGCGACACTATTTGGTCTTCTGTGGTCCTAATAGGTCCTAAGTGGTGCACATGTGTTGGAAGGGGCCTTAAGTGGTCCTAAGGGGTCACACATATGTTAGAACACATGCGTGACCCCTTAGGACCACATATGACCCATTGCGATAATATTTGGTCTTTTGTGGTCCAAATAGGTCCTAAGGGGTGCACATGTGTCGCAAGGGGCCTTAAGTGGTCCTAAGGAGTCACACATGTGTTAGAACACATGTGTGACCCCTTAGGACCACATATGACCCCTTGCGACAACATTTGATCTTTTGTGATCCTAATAGGTCCTAAGGAGTGCACATGTGTCACAAGGAGCCTTAAGTGGTCATAAGGGGTCATGCATGTGTTAGAGCACATGTGTGACCCCTTAGGACCACTTAGGCCCCTTGCGACACCATTTGGTCTTTTGAGGTCCTAAGGGGTGCACATGTGTCGCAAGGGTCTTTAAGTGGTCCTAAGGGGTCAAACATGTGTAAGGGGTCACACATGTGTTAGAACACATGTGTGACCCATTGCGAAACCATTTGGTCCTAATAGGTCCTAAGGGGTGCACATGTGTTGCAAGGGGCCTTAAGTGGTCCTAAGGGGTCACGCATGTGTTAGAACACATGCGTGACCCATTAGGACCACATATGACCCCTTGCGACAACATTTGGTCTTTTGTGGTCCTAATAGGTCCTAAGGAGTGCACATGTGTCGCAAGGGGCCTTAAGTGGTCCTAAGGGGTCACACATGTGTTAGAACACATGCCTGACCCCTTAGGACCACTTAAGGCCCCTTGCGACACCATTTGGTCTTTTGTGGTCCTAATAGGTCCTAAGGGGTGCACATGTGTCGCAAGGGGCCTTAAGTGGTCCTAAGGGGTTAGGACCACATATGACCCCTTGCAACAACATTTGGTCTTTTGTGGTCCTAATAGGTCCTAAGGGGTGCACATGTGTCACAAGGGGCCTTAAGTGGTCCTAAGGGGTCACACATGTTAGAACACATGTGTGACCCCTTGCGACAATATTTGGTCCTATGTGGTCCTAATAGGTCCTAAGGGGTGCACATGTGTCGCAAGGGGCCTTAAGTGGTCCTAAGGGGTCACACATGTGTTAGAGCACATGCGTGACCCATTAGAACCACATATGACCCCTTGCGAAAACATTTGGTCTTTTGAGGTCCTAAGGGGTGCACATGTGTTGCAAGGGGCCTTAAGTGGTCCTAAGGGGTCACGCATGTGTTAGAACACATGCGTGACCCCTTAGGACCACTCAAGGCACACATGCGTGACCCCTTAGGACCACTCAAGGCACGCATGTGTTAGAACACATGCGTGACCCCTTAGGACCACTCAAGGCCCCTTGCAACACCATTTGGTCTTTTGTGGTCCTAATAGGTCCTAAGGGGTCCACATGTGTCGCAAGGGGCCTTAAGTGGTCCTAAGGGGTCATGCATGTGTTAGAACAAATGTGCGACCCCTTAGGACCACATATGACCCCTTGCAAAATCATTTGGTCCTAATAGGTCCTAAGGGGTGCACATGTGTCGCAAGGGGCCTTAAGTGGTCCTAAGGGGTCACACATGTGTTAGAACACATGCGTGACCCCTTAGGACCACATATGACCCCTTGCGACAACATTTGGTCTTTTGTGGTCCTAATAGGTCCTAAAGGGTGCACATGTGTTGCAAGGGGCCTTAAGTGGTCCTAAGTGGTCACGCATGTGTTAGAACACATGCGTGACCCCTTAGGACCACATATGACCCCTTGCGGCAAGTCCTATGTGGTCCTAATAGGTCCTAATGGGTGCACATGTGTCGCAAGGGGATTTAAGTGGTCCTAAGGGGTCACACATGTGTTAGAACACATGCATGAACCCTTAGGACCATTTAAGGCCCCTTTTGACACCATTTGGTCTTTTGTGGTCCTAATAGGTCCTAACATGTGTCTCAAGGGGCCTTAAGTGGTCCTAAGGGGTCACGCATGTGTTAGAACACATGCGTGACCCCTTAGGACCACATATGACCTCTTGCGAAACCATTTGGTCCTAATAGGTCCTAAGGGGTGCACATGTATCGGAAGGGGCCTTAAGTGGTCCTAAGGGGTCAGACGTGTTAGAACACACGTGTGACCCCTTAGGACCACATATGACCCCTTGCAACAACATTTGGTCTTTTGTGGTCCTAATAGGTCCTAAGGGGTGCACATGTGTCGCAAGGGGCCTTAAGTGGTCCTAAGGGGTCACGCATGTGTTAGAACACATGCGTGACCCCTTAGGACCACATATGACCCCTTGCAAAACCATTTGGTCCTAATAGGTCCTAAGGGGTGCACATGTGTCGCAAGGGGCCTTAAGTGGTCCTAAGGGGTCACGCATGTGTTAGAACACATGCGTGACCCCTTAGGACCACATATGACCCCTTGCGAAACCATTTGGTCCTAATAGGTCCTATGGGGTGCACATGTGTCGCAAGGGGCCTTAAGTGGTCCTAAGGGGTCATGCATGTGTTAGAACACATGCGTGACCCCTTAAGACCACATATGACCCCTTACGACAACATTTGGTCTTTTATGGTCCTAATAGGCTCTAAGGGGTGCACATGTGTCGCAAGGGGCCTTAAGTGGTCCTAAGGGACCACATATGACCCCTTGCGACAACATTTGGTCCTATGTAGTCCTAATAGGTCCTAAGGGGTGCACATGTGTCGCAAGGGGCCTTAAGTGGTCCTAAGGGGTCACGCATGTGTTATAACACATGCATGACCCCTTAGGACCACATATGACCCCTTGCGAAACCATTTGGTCCTAATAGGTCCTAAGGGGTGCACATGTGTCTCAAGGGGCCTTAAGTGGTCCTAAGGGGTCACGCATGTGTTAGAACACATGTATTCTAACACATGTGTGACCCCTTAGGACCACATATGACCCCTTGCGACAACATTTGGTCCTATGTGGTCCTAATAGGTCCTAAGGGGTGGACATGTGTCACAAGGGGCCTTAAGTGATCCCTTAGGACCACATATGATCCCTTGCGAAACCATTTGGTCTTATGTGGTCATAATAGGTCCTAAGGGGTGCACATGTGTAGCAAGGGGCCTTTAGTGGTCCTAAGGGGTCATATAAAATAATTATATACTCCTTAGGATGTATACATACACATACACACACACACACACATACATACACCTCAAGACATGCTATGACGGGTCATGTGTGGTCCTAAGGGGTGCACATGTGTAGCAAGAGGCCTTTAGTGGCCCTAAGGGGTCATATAAAATAATTATATACTCCTTAGGATGTATACATACACATACAAACATACATACATACACCTCAAGACATGCTATGATGGGTCGTGTGTGGTTCTGAAGGGTCACACATGTGTGTGACCCTTCAGGACCACACACGACCCGTCATAGCATGTCTTGAGGTGTATGTATGTCCTAAGGCGTATATAATTATTTTATGTGTATTTATGTATGTATTCACGTATGTATTTATGTATATGTATGTACATGTATGTGTGTATGTGTATGTCCTAAGGTGTACATATAATTATTTTATATCTATGTATGTACATGTATGTAGGTAGGTATGTATGTTTGCATATGTTTGTATGTAGGTTTGTATGTATGTGTATGTAGGTGTATGTATGTATGTGTACGTATGTATGTAGGTTTGTATGTGTGTATGTACGTATGTATGTGTATGCATTTACATATGCATGTGTGTATTTATTTTCTAATATTCTAAACTAATATGATAAAATATATACAATTTTTTTTTTTTTTTTAATTTATTTTATTTTATTTATTTTTTAATTAATTTATTTTTTATATATATATATAAAAACTTTAAAAAAACTATTTTTCTATTAAAAATGATTAAACAAAAAAAACAATATAAGTTAATATGTTAAAATAAATGCATTTAAAAATAAAAAATAAAAAAGGTACTTATCGCCAAAACCCTTCCGGCCGGATCTCTGAGACTTTTTGTGCCCTCTTGCTTAACTCCAAGCCGCTCAATGCAAAATGAGCGGCTTGTGCGGATTTCGACACCTATATAGGGCAAGGGGTTTCCGACCAAAACTGTTTCGGCCAAAATAGGCATTGTTAGCCTAAAGTGCAACACAGATCCGTACGATCACCCTATGACACTTACAATCGGGTCTTAAAGACCCGATTGCAACTAAAGTCTCTTTGGTGATGCATTTTTGTCAATGCGAAGTCGAGTTTTAAGTCTCAAATTGAAAGTATGTGGGTGTTTTGTCTTTCTTTTTGCAAGTTCTTCCTTTCATATTGCAAGTTTGTTCTCTACTTTGCAATCTTGGTTACTTGCAATCGGGTCTTCAAGACCCGATTGCAAGTGCCTATTGTTATGGTTCCTTGTTATTATGCCCTCATGTTTCATTTCGGGTTTCAAGAGGGTCATTGCAAGTTCATTATCCATGGCTTTCTTTACTTGCAGTCAGGTCTTGGAGACTTGATTGTAAGTGATTTCAAAGTTTTAAATATTGCTCTCCTCCACAAAACCTCAATGCAAAGTGTCTTAGCCAAGTCACCTATCTTTTTGAGTGATGAATGCAAGTGTCTATATAACTTGCTAAGCCTCTTTTATGTGTAATTGGATCTTAAGGTCCTTGCTGCAAGTTTATATGCGAATTCGCTTACTTGCATTCTAGTCTCCAAGACCCAATTGCTAGTGAAAGTTTCAACATCTCTTCCCCATTTTACACATCCCAAACATTCAAGACTTGCTAGCTTGCTATCAAATCCCCAAGTTCTAATTTCAAGGGAAAACTATGAAGATTTTTCCCATTCATTTGCAAGAAATACACACTTGCAATTAGGTCTCCAAGACTCGATTACAAGTGGAAGTGTAAATTTTTTCCCTACATTGCATTCGCATTCAGTTCTCCAAAACCCGAAATTGGTCCAAAATGCACTAAAAAACACTTGAAAATGAGTCTCTAGGATCAAATTACAATTGCAAATTTGTATTTTCCCATTACACATATGAAGTTGCATGTTCATTCTCCACAATTGCAAGTCAATGCTCTTGTTTTTCCACACATGTAATGCAGTCTCCAAAACCTAAAATTCACTTATGAGCCCATTTTTGCATCAATTTATCCCTTCCCTTGTCAGTCTTGTTTGTACACACGACCTACCAAATCAACAAATTAAGGCATGAGCCTTATTTTGCAAGCAGATTCCAAGATTGGAGGATGATACACAAAAAGAACAACAACATGACGAAGCCATACAAGAAGATGGATAAATGATATGAATGATCGAGAGCATATAATGCTTTCAAGACAAAGGTAGGCTTCTTACCTTAGCCTTGCAAAGAATTTCCCTCCTGAAAAATCTAGTACTACACCAAGCAAGAAGATAAGATTGAAGTTCGTTGGCCAATGACACAAAGATCATTAAGGATGCAAATTCTCGTTCCTGTTCGAGATGTCTTCAGCAATCCTGAATGCTTCAAGTTCTAGCATCCTCAGGTAACATGAAGATCATCACAAACAAAACATGTAGTTAGAGTCATGTCTTCAGACACATAGAATAGTTTCAATTGTGTATTTGTAATTTTGTTTCGACAAGTTACATGTAAAAACAAGTTTTGTAATTGCAAGTGTCACTTTCAGTTGCATTTTTGTAAAATGTAATTGTACACATAAATCTGTCCACAAATTAAATAAATATTAAATATTTATTTAATACACTAATATTCTTCTATTAATTAAATTTACATTTAATTAATTCATTTCAACCTATTCTTCTAATCTAATTAAATTTATTTAATTACTAACTATAACCCAAATATTAAATAAATTAATAAATTAATTTAATTCCCCTTTCCTCTCATTTAAATAAATTAAAATTTTATTTAAAATCTTTAACCAAATCCCTATTTAAATAAATCAAATATTTATTTAAAAATCCCATCCACTTGCATTCTCCTACAAATGCAAGTTGCATTCCCTATTTTAATTGAATAAAATATTTAATTAAAAAGCCTATTTATCCTCACCCACTTGCCAAAATCCACTTTCTCACTAACTCCCTTTCTAGATTCTTCTAAGCCCTTCTAAATTAGCCTAAACCCACTTCTAATCATTTGCGCATTCCTAAACTAAGGATTAGGAAGGAGTCACTTCTCTAAACCATTAAAGGCTTTATCCCTTCTACAAGTTAACCATCATAGTCTTTCAAAGACATTTATTGCTCTTACAAAGCTTTAAAAGCTTTCCCTTCTTCAACACACTAACCCACATGGGTTTTGTCCCTTTGGTCAAAGTCTAACCATGGGTAAACTTTGGTCAAGAGTTTACCCATTGGATAATAAGCTTACCCTTGTATAATAGCTTCATCCAATAACCCTACCACATGAAGTTATCCTCATGTCCCCTCAAGTGTTAAATGCTTCTTCCCTCTCCTCTCAAGCCCTCTCATAATGACACTTGTCAACATGGAATTGGTTTGAAAATTATCACATGGATTGAAGATCATGTAATCCTAGGCTTCCACAAGCCATCCTCAAGCATATCAACCATATATCATCAAAACCCTCAAGCATATCAAGAAATCCATATATCATCTTCTTGAGAAGAAGAAACTGAGCCAAAAAGAGATCTTAAAGAAGAGAAAATTTCTCTACGTAAACTGCAAACTCTTGTTCAAACATTGAACCTTCCTTCGCCGTTTTCACGATTATCTACATGGTCATGGACACGAATTTGATGAGGACTCTTTAAAAACACATGCCTTTCAACAAAGATCTGCCTTGCCCCAATCTCTCAATAAAAGTGGTAAAATATCATTGTCATATCTACCTCAACAAGAAATCACTTATTTTCCATCTAGGCTAGTCTTTGATCAATTCATTGTCTTAATCTCATCCACTATTCCACAAACCACAATCACCTATTAGACATCATCTTCCATATTCTCAAATCATTTTTTTTCAAAATAAAAAATCAAATCATAATCTTCTTCCACATTTCATTAAGTCATTCACTTCAAATCATCAAACTTCACAGTCATGTTCTATTCCACATTTTCATAAGTCATTCACTTCATGTCATCAAAACTTCATAATCACTTCTTCCATCTTTCTCAATCCAAAATCAAAACATCATAAGCCTATTCTAGAGTCATTTTTTCTATCCTTCTCACTTCCTAATCATTCCCAAATTAAAATTCAACACTCATAGTCACCTAGTAGAAGTTCCAAGATTTACACTCATTCCAAAAATATCAAAAATCCATTCCACTCTCAACACACAAAGGTTTTATCCTTAGTTATTTTGGATATTTCTAATCACATCAACATAAATACTCTCTAGCGTGTCTCTACATCTAGGATCAGATCATCCTAAGTGACATTACTAAGAATCTAAATAGGTTAAAACTAGTTCATGAGTGCATCCTCTCATAGCTAGGTAGCTTGTGCTTGTAACAACACAAAACTTGATACACCTCATCTCATAAATGTTGAAAACCAAACAAGCAATCTTAAGAGGACTTTGTTAAACATCCAAACTTTTAGTGAAAGAGATCACTCATCCAAACATCTCAACTCAAATCATCATCAATATTAAATCTTGTAAAATCAACTAGTACCCACTTTGCATTCATTTCATTTCAAAACACAAAAATTCAACATGGCTAGGACTAGGTCTCAAAGTCAAAGACAACCACAAAATGAAATATGGGAAGAGGAAGAGGACATCAACCCCTTTGGATCTTCTACACAAGAAGAAATAGAGGAAGCAACTAGTAATCCTAGGTTCACCAGGATCTTCAATGAGATTCTTAAGGAGAATGCTAACGCTCATTTCCAAAGACTTGCTCAAGAGGGTGCAAAATCCCTGAAGACTTTGACGTATCACAACTTAGGGATGCACCAAAATAAGCCCAACATAGTCATAGACAAGAACAAAATAAAGACGATAGGAGGGCAAGGAATACACATAATTATGACGACAACAATTATCAACACGAGAAGCTCCCGCGTCCTCCCACAAAAATAGATATGTTGAGACAACAAATACAAGTCCTCGCACAACAATTAAACTCAGAGAGGGCACAAAAAAGATATGGTCTTGAAGATATCTGTCCCTATCCATTTGACAGGAACACGATCATGCCTCCTTTTCCACGCAATTTTGAAATACCAAAATTTGACAAATATAATGGGAAAGGAGAGCCAAGGGACCATGTGAGATAATTTTACTCTGCATGATTAGAGGTGGCATATGATGAAACATATTTAATGTGCCTCTTCCCTCAAATTTTAGGCAGATTGGCCATGTAGTGTTTTTCATGCTTGCCTGACAGAATAAGGACATTTGAGGACCTATTACAAAAATTTGTTACACATCATGCACACAACATAAAACGTGATGTCTCCATGGCTGATCTATGCAACACAAAACAAAAGAATGGTGAGTTATTCTCAACATTCTTGCAACGGTGGAGACACCTGTCTAGCAGACGTTCTTTCCCCATTCTCGAAGAACAATTATTGGAAATCTTCATTTCAAACTTAAATGAAGAAATGGAATTTTATTTAGAAGTCAAATGTTTAGATTCTTTCAAGGATGTAATAACTCAAGCACTCAAAATCGAGAAAGCCCTTATCAAAAAGGGACTTTTCAAAATTTACAATGACAACAAGGATGGTCCACGACCAACCTACAATAGTGACAAACCCAAGTTTTGGGCCAAGCACAAAAACATTGTTAACGATGGTGTTGTAGACGCAAGAAATGTCAAAATTACCCAACCTATAGTTAAAATTGCAGGGCAAGTAGATAATCGTAACAACCACAATATCAATCAAGGTAATCACCCAATCAATCAAGGCAATAAAGCTCCCAACACGCAACAAGATGCACCTAAAAATAGGTGCCTTACTTTCAAACCCAATCGAACATACACACCCTTGGGAGAATCTCTTGAAAAGATATTACGACAACTTGTATCTTCTGATGTCATCACATTGCCTAAAACATCAAACTACAAACCACAGGTTAAAACTTCATGGTGGAGAGATAATGAGTATTTAGAATTTCACAAAGGAAAATGACACAAAACAAACAATTGCCATTGGTTAAAAGATATAGTTCAAGACCTTGTTGATTGAGGTGACATAGAAGTGGATGGCCACACTGCAAAAACTTCCAATACGGATCATACCATGTTCAAGAATCCACTCCCATCATATGAGAAAGGGGGTCCCTCCCATCAAGGGAAGAACCAAGATAGCATGACAAACTATACACGTGCACCATATACCTATACCGTTAATAACCTTTATAATGCCAATGAACAAGTTGCAACCATTACAATCAAAGACAAAGATCCCGCATGCAACGTTGTTACTCGCCATAGCAAGATTACCATACAAGGATCACCATCCAGATAGGCATACATGCCAAACATTATAACCTTCTGGACCAATTGGATAAGACACCATCTCTCATTTCTATACTAGAGCTTTTGCGCCTATCAACCTCACATGAAACCACCTTGGACCAAGCTCTCCAAGAACCATCAGTTCCATCCAACCTCAATAGAGATCAATTTCAATCCATGGTTGGAAGTCTCAAATCATCACCATGTCTCAATTTCGTTGAGAATGACGATGCGTCCCTTCAACAACTACATAAAGCCCCTCTCCACATTGGGGGATTCATACAAAACACAAAATCAAGCGAGTCTTGATTGACAATGGATCCGGCCTTAACATTTGCACATTACAATTGATCACAACATTGGGATAAGTAGAAGAAGTAGTTGATGCTAGAAAGAGGCTCACCATCAAGGCCTATGATGATGTAGAATGCTCCTCTAAAGGGTATGTTACTCTACCAGTTAGGGTAGGACATGTGGTGAAGAATATGGTTTGTCAAGTCCTAGACCTCCCTCTTCCATATAATCTCCTATTGGACAGACCATGGATTCATGCCATGCATGAAGATCAAACAGAGGATGATGTAATTTCATTTTGACAAATTACATGTAATGTCAGAAATTATAATTGCAGGAGATCATATCACTTGCAAAGTTTTAACTTGTAATTACATGTAATCACATTGCAAGTCTAAATGCAACAGGACTTGCAATGTTGAATACGTCATAGTTAGTTTGTTAGTTGTTGAATAAGTCTTAGTTAGTTAGACTTCTCCCTAATTTTTCTCTCAGCCCCTCTCCTATATATAGATGAGGGTGCTCTTTGTAATGATCATCTTTTGGCAATGCAACAAAATTATGCTAGTTTGTATGTGCACTCTAATACTTTTAGCTTAGATGTAAGTCAAATTGCTTTCAATAAAAGAGGCAAGTTGTGTTGAGACTTTGTGCCAATTCAAGTTGTTATGTGATGACATTTTTTAGAATTGATTGTGATTCTTGTTCTATTGCTCAAGAGGGATTTAAATTCAATCTTGCAGACTTTGAGCTGCTAATTGTATTTAGAGTCATTGGTTTGGTTTTCAGGCTTGGTTTTGTAGACTTTGAGCTGATTATCACGTTTGAAGCTAGTGTAGAAAGCTCAAGTAATGAGATAACTTGTAGACTTTGTGTTGCTTTTAGTTTTCAAACTTGTGCATGTAAGGTGAAGGTGCATCATACTCACAGACTTTGCAATGCCATATGTTGTATATTGTTCTTATTTTATCATTCTGAAAAGCATAGATATGATTGTGGGAACTAAATACTTTGTGCTTAGTTCCTATTTTCCTATCTCGAAGGAGGTGACAAAAGTCTTTGTGATTTCAGGAAACTTCATTTCCTCTCTTGGTTATGTTTTGAGTTGTTGTTATTATCTCTTTAAAAATTGTTGTTTCTTTTTTGTGAAGAGGAAATAATATAGTATTTTCTGAAAAGAGAGGAAGGGTTGTTGTCCTACCCAAATTAGATTAAGTATTTAGTTAGTATTAGTAGTAAAGGGGGAGCCTTCCCTAAATTAGGAGAGTTTTATACTCACACACTGTGGCTGAAACCACAATTTTGCACATCTTCCCAGGTGTACAAAATTTTCAACCAACAGTTCTCTTAGGAATAAAGATATTCACTTTAAAAATAGGACTTGTGCATTCCAAGGTGACGATCTTTGTATGAAAACTTTTGATTCACACATCAATTCTTTCTCTTCTACCTATTTCTGGGTTCATCTACCATAATTGTCCTTGCAATTTTGGGAAATTTAATGCTTAAGGCTATTGAAAATGGACTTAGAAAGTTTCACTGCATTTCTATGGAGACACTTGATAAAATTGAAACGACAAAAAGAAGATTAGCATGGCTCCCACACACAGATGATACAAATTTCACTAGTATTTGCATGGATATGGATCTCTTAGAGGGAATTCCAGCTGAGATTTTTTTAAAGGTAGGAGATAAAAATGGAGGGAGCTAATTTATTTCAAAAGAATTACTTTTAGGTTTAGGTAATGTTACTCCACACAAACATTCAACTAGTCAATGTCAAAAGAAGCTTCATAACGAGATTGGTGATCATTCCTTGCAGACAACTCCCACCTAGTGGGCTGGAGCAGAAATCACTTCACTATGTAATTTCTCCCAATAGATCATAAAGGAAAGGAAGTCTCTTCCCAATCTCATCTAGTCAACACTTTTCTATTCAAAGCTTCTCCTTCTCATAGTGACACATTTCTACAAATGTTGGCCCATTCACTCAGTTCATGAGGTTTTTTTTAATTGCAAAGATAGGTAATGTGAAGGAAGAGACATTGCAAAGACCCCAAGGAGTGAAGTGATGCATTCAATTATCACTTAACCTCATTCCCCCTCCCCTTTGGGGTTAGAAAGGATTGATGTTAAGAAGAAAATGGTTCCATCCCAACATAACAATAAGTATAATAGTGTACTTCCATCACAACAGAACAAGTGTACCTTCATTCATAATTGTGTAATAACTTGTTTCTAAGTATAATAGTGTTCTCTTACCCATATTCATTCATTCACAACACAATAGTAATACTAAAGGGAAAGCATAGGGGGAAAATTGGAAATGCTCACAATAGCCTATATTTTCCAAGGTTGTTGCATTCTAAACTCTTCCTCAAGTTACTCACATGCATCAATAGGAACCTCATTCCAAGTGCTTGATTCTTAATTTACATATATAATAGGAGCTAGGAAAAGGAGGAATCAACAATCCCATTGTTCTCTTGATCGCCATATTCACTGAGAAGTTTAGGACCAAAATTAGGGTATGGTGCTTAATTTTTAGTCTTATAGTTATTCTCCACAACATGCAACAAAATATCTTCCTTTCGTAGGTTGACATTTTATTCATAATAGAATAATGACATATGGTGGATCCAATTGATCATCAAGTCATTTTCATATAAATATAAGGTATTACTTGAGTACAAGAAAGAACACCTAGTTCTTCCTTTTTCTTCTTGTCTTTTGCAACATCTATCTTTTTTTACTTCTCATTATTGCTTTAGATTCTTCTTATCAATCTCCTTTGCAATGTTATTTCTCATTGTCTCAAGTTTTACCTTTTTCTTCTCCTTGTTGATGTTAATTTCATATTCATTTAGTTTAACAATAGTAGCATTATCTCGTGTGTGCTTACACCCATCCCTTGGCTTATATTCATTATGGACTTGCACTATTGCTACATATACATGGGCTATGGTGTAATTTTATGGCTCAAACTATTGAAATAATTACACAAGTTCCCTTAGATGTTTAATATTGTGAGTGATAAACTCATGCTAATTTAGATAAACCCTATGTTAACCTTGCAAATTTTGATTGGATGCATTATAATTAGCATATTCATTTTCGTCCATAAATTTATATCCTAATTCATCATAACGACTATCTTCATATTCATATTGCTTCCCATAATATACCTCATGAGGAAGTTTTTTATCCTCACTTATTGAAAGGGAATTTGAGTATTTAATTGCAAAAATAAGAGATTCCAAACAATTAATATTTTCTTTTGGTCTCCTATCAATTAACATGTCATTCATTTCTGTTTGTACACCCTTATCATTATAATTTTTTTTATAATCATTATAATGGAACTCATCCTTTCTTCTCATTAGGAGAATACTAACATGTTCAAATGGTGGTAATTTTAGTTTCCAACAACTTAATCTTTACCTTGCATTGATTAATATCATCTTTATATTATATGTTAGGAGAATTGGGATATTGGTTTGTAATGTCTTGATTTCTCATGTGATAATATTGCATATTGACTTCAATGCTTTTAACAATTTTTCTTCTACCGATAACCATATAATAACTTTGTACATAGGCTATATGTGCATTGACCACTTACATAACCTCAAACATCTCCTCTTTAAGGACACATATAAGGTATTCTTGCTCAAATTCATATCTATATTTTATTCCTATAGAATTGAGACGGTGTCCATCAAAATATGTAATAAGATCTTGATATTGCATGTCATGGATTTGAAAATTCTCATCAATCATATTTGGCACATTTCTCTTCTCAAAAATCATATTGTCTCTTTTTTTCTCATAATCAAACCATTGTATTTATTTATAATTTTTTATTATTTTATTGACTATATGTTCATAAGTATATAAGTATTATCATACATGGACTATTTCTACTTGAAGTTCCTATTTTTGAATCTCGATAGGTAGGTCTAGGTTACTTACCAATATTTTGGTCTTTCCATGTTGTTTGTTGTCACGTTGAAAGAGGTTTAGTTTCATGTTAAATTGATGGTATTTTAGCTAACTTATTCTATCTATCTTCAATGCTTATGATTTACAAATTGAATTTGGGTTGACTAAAATAGAATTTCCACTCTTCACTTGGGAAGATACAATCTTTTCTTGTAGTATCTGATACTTCAAACTACTATATTGGTGATCATATCCATGTTGCTTTACGTGCCATTTTGTTTGCATAAGTTGACAATCTATTAACTTATCCAAATTCACATACAACTCTAAATTTTTTGAGTCATTGGGGTCTTTAGGATATTTCTACTTGCTTCTTCCCTTACAATGAAACCATTTTGTTGATGTGTTTTGATGGTCTATCAAATTACCCATTGATCAATATGTTGGTTGGAATGACTTCTAGGTTATAGAGCTATGGAATAGATGGACTGGATTCATATTATCATTGACAATGACCAATTCATCTTTAATAACAACACCATTGTAGTAGGTCTTGAAATCACTACTCATTTTTAAATGGACCAATTCACTTCAAGGCTAGCAAAATGCCTTTCTTGAAGGGTGGATTGATTACTCACCAACAAAGAGTAAGGGAAGATAGGACAATTATTGAGTGATTTTTTTTTCCTTTGCTTTGGGCTTAGACAGACCTAGGAGGGTTTTTTCTATAGGTAATCTTTAACAAAATTTGAACACAACTAAAGATAATGCAAGTAAATAAATTACAATAGTATCCAGTGTACAACTAGCCCCAAAATTTGTCACAAGATAAAATACCAACGTACTACATATATTACCTCTATTAATTTGATTATGATGTCATTGCAAGACTACATGATACATGCATGTAAGACATGATTCTCTTAAGGTAAAATCCTTCAAGGTTCATTGGAGATATTTTTATTGTTCAAATGTTAGACTATTACTTATTGATATTGTTCATTTTAAGGTGCATGGTGGTAAAACACTTTTAGGATCAATGTCTTATATTGAGTTATAGTCACAATTACTAGAAGACACAATACATGGAAATAACAAAAGATGTTTAACAACTAAACATGCTTAATAATATATCTTCAAACTTCTAGAAATTCACATGCAATATTGGATATACCATTTCAAATAATGGCTTGAATGCATTAAAGTACTGTGACACTTATTAAATCATTTTTACACATACACTAGCAAATTTGGTGAGAGAAAACCCTAAGCTAAGAAGAACCTATCTCACTTTGTTTCTTAAATGTATTCTTGAAGATCAACAATTGGATGAGGAGATATTTAGTTACAAACACATATCTTCTACAAGATAGCTACCTCTTCATAATTTGCAAGATGAATTTCTCTAATGGAGATTGGCAATGAAGAAATTGGAATCATAGATCCTTTTTAGTGTTAAAACCACGTGCAAACAAAGAAATGATTGCCTATTTGAACAATAAATGAACTAATGTTTATAGCACTCACTCTAATGTCGTAAATTGCACCTTGTGCAATTTCATGCTACATAAGCGCCTTTTCTTTATGTCGATTGGAGAACCCCTTCAGCTTATTGTCCATTTGCCCGCTTGGCTCACCATGTCACCTTCACTTTTGTCCCTTTCCTGAATCTATTAACTGTTTGACTCGTGGACGCTTGCGTATTGTGGGGATGTTCATGCGCCATGCTAGCATCCTGGGAATATGTAGTCTTAAGGTGGTTGTTTGAGTATTATGCCTATGACTAGTAGAGGTTTTAATACCTCTTGCAACATGCATCGACGTCAATTTTTCTCCCAGGCTACATAACTAGCCCTTCTAAGCTTCATTTTTTCTATCTAGAATTTGGGATCATTGGCATACAATTTTCTAATCATTCACTCTTGCATTATTGGGCTCTCTTTCTCTCTTGGTTCTCCTTATTTTTCTAGTTATACTTCATGCTTCGAGAGGACTTGGTGTTTATTCTTCTCTCCTATGAGCTCTTCGCTTTTGGGTGAGGAAGGAAACTCTCTTTTCTCTTATATTCATTGTTTTATCTCCATAGCATATCTACTGTCTCCTTTATTTTATATCTTGTTTTACAATTTATCTATCTATCTATCTTGGTTGTCCATGGAGGTGGAAACACTAAAATGTGGTTCTAATTGTGGTAGACCTCTAAAACATAGCCCCAACATTTTTGTCTTTCTGAATTATGTGCATGATAACAATGAGGAAGAGTTAACTTTGTTGGAAGCTTCATTTGTGGACCTGTTGTGAGCATTTCCTTTCCTTTCTTTGTCTTTCACTTCATATTTACTACTATTTTAGTCTCTTCTATTTACTTATTATCTTTAAATACATTAGAACACATATCTGACTGCTCTGTATTTTCTAGTATGAAACTCTATACTTTGTCCATACAGGATGTCAATACGTCGAGTTGTCATCCATGATCCACGTGTGCTTCCTTGGGTAGAGTGTTGGCAGAGATCACCAAAAGATATTTGCAATGTATTTGGTGTTATCTACAAGCACTTGAAAAATTCCATGCCTTGTTCTTATCCTAAATGGAAATGTTGATTAAGTCCCTAAGAGGTTATCCAACACCCTTTAGAGTGGTATGCTTTTTCCCCCTCTACATTTCGGTGAACTCGACATCAATGCTTATCTTGTGTTTGTATGGTTTGTTTTAAAATACTTAACATATTTTTAAACTATTGTCTCAATAATTGTGCTGGGCTCCTTCCTTGCACGTCTTCGGAGTTTTCAAAGCATTATGAGGCCCATCTATGAGATTTATGACCCAGATTGCCTCTTGAGTTGTTGTGAGGAGAACATCTAGACCAAGTGTTTTGCATCATTCATCAAACTTTATCTCTACATCATTAGACCCTGAGCCAAGTGGTGGACAATATGTTAACATGGTCATTATCGCTCTAATCTTGCCTCCTATCCAAAGGACAAAAATTAGTGACATATCTTTTACACCTCTAGATGCTCCTTACATTTGGGAACCTACTTCGTTATCATCCTGACTAAAATAAATGGTCACATTGCTACAGGTGTGATGGTTGATCCCACATGCTGAGTAGATGTCATTACAAAAGAGGCTCTATTTATTAATGGTTTACATAGATTGAGATATAATGAGTGTCCTTCTTTTGGTCATATACATGATGGGTTGTCCGTTACTCATTTGGATAACACCACTTTAATGGTCGTTATGAGACCCAAGGCGATGTCAAGCGCGTTCGTTGTCATTCCTGAGTTAGACTTGTTTTGGGTTAGCTAGGTATGTCCTAGCTGATTACCATGGAAGTAGTCCTCTTGGTTATTCATAAGTGCTTGAAGTTCCCTTATGAGGGCACAATGCATGTCATCCAAGACATTGGATTTTAGCAGTTGGTTGCCTGTATGGACTTTGCGTTAGATCATTTCTGGCTTGCCTCAATTGGGCCTATGCTTCCTAGTGGAGATTTGTTGTACAAATTTTATTACAAGTATAACACAAGAGTTTTGGTTCCTATGTCAGCCCAACCTATGGCTTCTCTATCTCCTCCTAAATCAGTTTTAGCTCCTCCTTCCCTATTTGGTATTGTACTAAAGTGGGTTGTGTCTTCTACTCCTTTTTCATTGGGAGCTAAGGATAGAACTATTTGTCAAGGTAGACCTCCTTGCCCGTCTAGGACTATGCAGCCCCCAATGATGTCTTTTGTTCTTACGTTTTTACTTAGTGTAGGCAAAGGAAAGATGCTTGTGCTATTGACATCCATAGCCAACCCTCCCTTGGAGTTTCCAATCATCACAAACATCACTCGTCTTGCTAGATATGGTAAGGGTAGGTATTCACCTTGATCTCATCAATCAACTCTAGCTCCTACTCACAGCCTTTGAGGGTACCCCTTGCTCCTCCAATTGCTCCTAAAGAAAAATAGGGAAGGGTGCTCATGACTACACTGTAGAGCCTATTTTAGTAGCACCTCTTACCTTATTGGGTGGGTGTTCTCCTTTGCTAGCAATGGCTTAGGAGGCCTCTCCCATGGAGCATGATACCAGTGAGCCTTCTCAGACTTTTGTTTCTGGACCCCATTCATGCCAGAAGTAGTTTACGCATGAGTGTAAGCATCGTCGAAGAGCTATGGATTGAGAACACGAGGCTGCCTTGAAGGTTGCATATGAGTCATCAATGTATGCTCCTAATCCTATTATTTTTATGCTTGCTCTTTCTCCCATTGCTTTGGTTGCATTTGCACCCACTCCATCCTCTATGTTGTTGCTTGCTACTCCTGATACTATCAATGATCCTCGCTCTAAGAGGGTACATGTTTTAATCACTCCCTCCTTGGAGCTATCATCATCACCTTCTTGCTCAATATCCTTCCATTTTTCCAACCGATTAACATGCTGCATACACAGGTTGTGTCTGGTGCAACCTTGTCTGCTTCATAGCCTTCTCTTCATTATAGCTTTCTCGGGATACTTAAACCTATTACATTTGATTAGAGGCCTTCACCTTTATAGAAAATTAAGTGGAAGTTTATGCATGACCTCATTCCTGAGTTTTGTCGTCAGAGGCCAGCGCCAACGATCTATGTTTCTATTTCTTTGTTTATTTTCATACATCTCTCTTTGTCTACATCGTTTGTGTTGTTAAAAAGTTCCCAGCTTCTCTGGCATTTATCTTCGTCTCTCTTCTAGAGGTCAGTGATTTGACTCTTATTTTGTCGCCTTGGGTTGAGTCACCTACTTCTTCTACTGAGGGGCATTTGTTTGACTCTTTAGAGGATATTCCGATATTGTCCATGATCTTTACATGATCATTAACTCTTTCTTATTAGGAGCTCTGGGGTGAGGGTGAGGAAGCTACATTGTCCCTAGCTCTTGTAGTTGGTGAAGTGCTTGTGATGCCCTTGTGGTTGTCCCTCTTTAGTTTTGTCCTCTCTCCCCATATGATGAAGATTGGGAGGAGGATGATCTAATGATGGATGACTACTAGAGCAGTACCCTTCTTATCTTATAAATTAGGGTGTGTTTGTTTGTGTTCCCCCATGCTTGCTTTATATGTTTTGTGCCCTTTGAAGTGCCCAAGTTACTCTGTAGGTACTTGAAAATAGGGAGTGATGATTGTCTTCATGTGTTTATACTCTCTTGGAGGACCCAAGTCACTTTGTAGGTGCTTGGAAACATGGGATTATCTATTGTGAATTTCCTCTATTTGTTAATCATGTTTCTTATATTTATCGAGTCTTGATTTTTCGATTGTGAAGATGATGCAAAGTGTTGGGGGCATTAAGGTTCTATTTCATGTGGACTCGAACTTTTATTTTATCTTTGTCTTCATGCGCCTTCTTCAGATTCGAAAGTTTGAGACCATGATGAGTAACTCATATGCAAATATACAATATATTTTTCCTGATGTGAGTTCTTCTAGCATAGCTTCCCATCTCTTTGTGTTTTTGTTGATGTTGTGGGTATCATGTGTCATCTATTGCAAAGTGGTATTCCATGAAAATATCTCTTTATATTGACGTTACACAATATCTCTTCTCCTTAGAATGACATACGTTTAACACATACCATTATAAGGGGGGCTATCATATCTTTGCATTTTTGCATATCTGCATATTAGCATCTTTTTAATCTTAGTATCTATTTATCTAATGATCTCAAAACACACTTTGTATCTGATGCCTTTGTGGGGGCCAAACCACTATATCAATTTATCTTATCGCCTTCATGGGGGCCAAACCACTATCTAATTTTATCTTATCGTGTTTGTGGGGGCCAAACCACTATCTAATTGATCTCTGGTCGCCCTATCATATGACTATCTAGCATAACACAACTTTCTACCATACTAATAAAATATTTTTATCTCAGTGAGCACTATCTTGTTATCTATGCATTTGATTATATCATTTTTGTATCAAATTTTTTATTTTTCATCTAACATGTTTGTCTACAAATAACATGTTTGTGATGAGACAACCTAGTAGTATCTCATGGAGGTCCAAGTCTCTTCCCTAGGGGTAACTCTACATAGTTAGAGAATTCTGCTTTCCTTTTGTATCTTGATAAACTTTTTTAATTTTATCTACTTTAGCTCACATTTTGTGATTATGATATGCTTGCTAGTGTGGGGGAAAAATGTAAAGGTGTAAATTGCACCCCATGAAATTCTATGCTACATAAGTGTCTTCACTTTATGTTGATTGGAGAGCCCATTCATCTTTTTGTCCATTTGGCCACTTAGCTTTCCATGTCATCTTTTCCTCTTTCTTTTTTTAGATTGACTGTTTGACCCATGGACGCTTGTACGTTGCAAAGACATTCACATGCTGTGCTAGCGTCTCGTGAATATGAAGTCTAAAGGTGGTCATTGGAGCATTACACTTGTGACTAAAAGAGGTTATAATGCATTCTGCAACGTGCACTGATATTAAATTTGCTCCTAGGTTGTCTATCTTCCTTTCCTAGCTTCATTTTTGCTCTCTAGAATCTAGGATCATTAGCATATAGTTTTCTAATCACTCGCTCTTGCCTTCTTGCTCTCTTGGCTCTCTTCATTTTTTCTATTATACTTATTTCTTAGAGAAGACTCGGTTTCTCTTCTTCTCTTTTGTGATCTTTTTTCTTTTGGGTGTGGAAGGGGAGTCACTTTCCTCTTGCATTCATTGTTTATCTCCATAGCATATTTATTGTCTCTGTTGTTTTGTATCTCATTTTATGATTTATCTATCTATCTATCTTGGTTGTCTATGGAGGTGGAAACACCAAAATGGGGGTCTGACTGTGGTAGACCTCTAAAACATAACCCCAATATTTTTGTCTTTCTAGTTTGTGTGTAAGATAACATTGAGGAAGAGATAACTTTGTTGGAAGATTCATTCGTGGACCCATCGTGAGCATTTCCTTTCCTTTCTTTATCTTTCACTTCATATTTACTATTATTTCGGTCTCTATTATTTACTTATTATCTTTAAAACACATTAGAACACATTTACAACTGTTATATATATTTTGGTACAAAACCCTGTACTCTTTCCGTACATGATGTTAGTGCATTGTGCTATCATCCATGACCCACGCATGCATTCTTAGGCAGAGAGTTGGAGGAGGTCACCAAAAGATCTCTGGGATGTATCCGATGTTATCTACTAGCACTTGACAACCTCTATTATTTGTGCTTATCCTGAGCGGAAAGGTTGATTGAGTAAGTCCCCGAGAGGTTATCTAGCACCTTTTAGAGTGGTTTGCTTTTCCCCCCTATACATTTTGGTGAACCCAATGTGAATAATTGTCTTGTGTTTTTGTGGTTTGTTTTAAAACACTTTAACATCTTTAACTAGTATCTCAATACTTGTGTATGTTATTGTGAGGATCCAGTTAACACTGAGAGGGTGAGGGGGGTGAATCAGTGATAACAATAAATTGAAATATTTCACCAATCTGCAAAATACTTCACAATACAGTTCATAACCAGTACTGGTAGCTAATCAAACAGTCTGCAAAAAATAGATTTACCAAAACATTACCGGTAGCTACTTAAGTGTTCATTATTAAGAAAATATAGTAAAGACATCAAATGAATAACCCAACAATCCATCCACAACATGAACACAAGGATTTTTCATGTGGAAACCCAAATGAGAAAAATCACGGTGGGAATTGGTACCCACAAAATATTTGCACTCTTTTGGAATGCGCCCCATTAAAGGCCTAGCTCGGTTAGGAGATTTACAATAATGCTCAGTTAAGAGCATACCTTATTAGGAGTCACCTGATGAAGGGATTTTAACCTCAGCTCTGTTAGGAGCTCTACCCTGTTAGGAGTAACCTTGCTAGAGGATTTAAACCCAAATTAATGAGCCACCCGGTTAAGGGATTTACAACATCAGGCCTGTTAGGAGCTACCTGGTTAAGGGATTTTAATACTGCTGCAACTGTTAGGAAATGACATATAAATGATCTGATCAATGCACTCTCTGCTTTCTAGTACAGATCCATTTAAGCTCCAATCTTCTTCACACATGCAGACATCTCAATCTGGTTCGACACACTTTTCTTCTCTGATCACCGACACACTAAAGCTTCTCAAACTTGACCTAAATAGACTTTACAATTATGTCGGTTACATAACCCTAATTTATAATGAATCTATATCATATATCATATTAGATCATTACAATTCATTATACAGATCATTACAACAAATTTCAAGACAATTACAACCGTTGAATGATCATAACTCATCACCGCACATCGATCTGATAAGCCATCAAACCCTTATCACATTCTGCTAAGAACTTCATTGTTTCCAAAGAAATTCACTCCATGTACGTGCTTAAATGCAATCTTATCATCACACATAATTTCTGACACATCATCACTAAGTAATGAACATGATAAGATTCACCGCCGAACCATAAATCATCACCGGTCAAAGATCTTGTTACCGGTTCTCAAACCCTAGCTAAATATACAACAGTCAATTACAAACATGACTTCTGGTTCTCCAAACATGATGTGATTCAAGTCATAGACTCATTATAATGTCATAAGCATACATTCCAAACCGCAACACCTAACTCAACACGGATCTCTACCGCAATCATCCCCTTCACTGTTCTTGCTTACCAATTCACTGTCAACTTAGCAAACATTCTATTATTGATTAGGCTTAGATAACTTAGATGAACTACCAAATATAAACAAACATGGTTGCCATCAATGACAACTCAAATAATTGATCATAGAGCATCATATCATAGTTATATCATCACCTAATAGTCCATCAATATATCATCGCCAATAGTCCTTTACCGGTACATCATCACCTCTATCAGTTATGCCAATATGCCAACAGTGTCGGGTTCCTTCCTTGCACCATTTCAAAGTTGTCGAAGCGTTGTAAGGCTCATTTATGATCTTTATGACTAGACTGCCTCTCGGGTTGGTGTGAGGAGAACTTCTAGACCAAATGTTTTGCATCATTCATCAAAAAATATCTCTGCATAATCAAACCCTAAGTCGAGTGGTGGCTCATTCTTAACATGGTCACTATCACTCTAATATCACCCCTTAGCAAGAGGACAAAAACTAATGACATATCTTTTACACCTCTAGATGCTCCTTAAAGTGGGGAGTCTGCTTTGTTATACATGTCAACTAAGATAAACAGTCACACTATTATAGGTGTGATGGTCGATCCCACATGCCAAGTAGATGTCATTACAGAAGAGGTTCTATTAATTAATGGTTTACATAGAGTGAGATATGATGAGTGTCATGATTTTGTTCATATACATGATGGGTTGTTTGTTCCTCCTCTGGGTAACACCACTTTAACAATGCTTGTGAGACCCAAGGTGGTGTCAAGCACCTTCGTTACCATTCCCGAGTTAGATCTATTCCAGGTTAAGCTTGGTATCCTCTGGTTGATCTCCATAGAATAAGTCCACTCATTTATTCATAAGTGCTTGAAGTTCCATCATTAGGGCACAATGCATGTCATCCAAGACACTGGATTTCAGCCACTTGTTGGTCGTGGGGGATTTTTGTTAGATCATTTTTGGCTTTCTCTAATTGGGCCTATGATTCCCCATAGAAATTTGTTGTATTTAAAGCTTATTACAACTATAAAATGGGGGAGTTGGCTCCTAGGTTGGCCTATCCTATAGTTTCTCTATCTCCTTCGACATCATTTTTCGCTCATCCTTCCTTGTCTGCTATTGTACTACAACAAGTTGTGTCATTTGCCCCTTCTTCATTGAGGGCTAAGGATAGACTTGTTCCTTAAGGTAGACCTCCTCGTTTGGCTAGGACTATGGAGCCATTAGTGATGTGTTATGTTCCTACATCTACACCTAGTGTAGGCAAAGGAAAGACACCCACATTATCGACGTGTGCAGCCCGCCAACCCTTCAAGATTTCGATCATCAGAAATATCCCTCATTCGACTTGTTATGGTAAGGGTAGGCATTCACCTTGACATCATTTGTCACCTTTGGATCCTACATCACAACCTCTGAGGGTACCCCTATTCCTTTGACTACTCCTAGATCAAAATGGGGAAGGGTACTCGTGGTTGCACTTGTAGAGCTTATTTCAACAACACCTCCTATCTCGTTGGTTGGGCCTTCTTCTCTGTTAGAAATGGCTCCAGAGGCCTCTCCCATAGAGCATGATGTCACTGAGCCTTCTCAGGCTTCTGATCCAGGTCCCCATTTATGTTAGAACCAACTTAAGCGTGAGTGCAAGCATTGTCGACGGGTGCTGGCTTGGGAACTTGATGCCACGTTGAAGGTTGCAAGTGAGTTGTTAGTGTCAACCCCTACTCCTGCTATTTCTATGCCTCCTCCCACTCCTATTTCTCATATTTCATATGCACCTTCTCTGTCCTCCATGTTGCTTCTTGTTGCTCTGAGGATCATTAATGAGCCTAGCCCCAAAATGGTATAGGTTTTCATCACTTCCTCCTTGGAGACACTATAGTTGATCGGAGGCCTTCACCTTCACAAAAACCTAAGTAGAAGTTTGAGCATGGCCCCATTCCTAAGTTTTATCATCGAAAAAATGTCTTTCTATTTCTGTACTTGTCTCTCTATTTGCATTTAGTTGTGTTTTTGAGAAGGTCACACCTTCTCTAGAGTTTGTCTTTGTCCCTCTTTCGGAGTTCGGTAGTTCGACTCTTGTTTCACCACCTCGAGCTAAGTCACCCACCTCTTCTGCTGATGGGAATTTGTTTTACTCTTTAGAGGATGTCTCAATATTGTCCACAATCTTTACATGATCGTTGAATTTCACTTCTCAAGAGCTTTGTGGTGAGGGTGTGGAAGTTGCATCATCCTAGCTCTTTTTATTGGTGAAGAACTTGGTGCCTCTCTTGCGACTATCCCTCTTTGTCTCATCCTCCCATGCCATATGATCAAGATTAGGAGTACAATGATCTTATGGTGGATGAATACTAGGACAATACCCTTCTTATCTTGTAGTTTAGGATGTTCCTATATGTGTTCCCCCATGCTTTCTTTGTATGTATTTTGCCCATCTGAAGGACACAAGTTACTTCATAGTTAATTGGAAATAGGGGGTGATGATTGTCTTTATGTATTTATGCTCTCTTGAAGGATGCAAGTCACTCTATAGGTTCTTGGAAATAGGGGATTACCTATCATGAAATTCCTCTATTTGTTAGTCATCTTTCTTCTACTTTTCATATCTTGATTTTTGATTTCGAGGATGATACAAAGTGTTGGGGGCATTTAGGCTCTCTTACATGTTGACCCAAGCTCTTATTTTATCTTTGAATTCATGTACCTTCTTTAGATCTGAAACTTTAGGACCATGATGAGTAACTCATACACAAATACACAATTTATTTTTCTTACCATGAATTTTTCTAATGTCGAACTAGAAGATCCTCCCGTCTCTTTGTGCTTTTGTTGATGTTGTGGTAATCATGTGTCATTTGTTGCAAGGTGGCATTCCATGGAAAAATATCGTTATGTTGACATGCCACAACATCTCTTCTCCTTAGAATGACATACGTCTAATGCATACCATTCTAGGGTGGACGATCATATCCCTGCATTTTTGTATATCTGCATATTAGCATCTTTTTATCTCAGTATCTATTTATCTAATGACTCGAATAATATTTTGTATTTGATGCTTTTGTAGGGGCCAAACCACTATCTCTATTTATATTATCATTTTCGTGGAGGACAAACCACTATCTAATTTTATCTCATTGTATTTATGGGGGCCAAACCACTATCGAATTGTATCTGATTGTCTTTATGGGGGCCAAACCACTATCTAATTGTATCTGATTGTATTTATGGGGGCCAAACCACTATCTAATTGATCTCAAGTCACCCTATCGTATGGATATCTAACATAACACAACTTTCTACCCATACTAGCAAAATCTTTTTATCTCAATGATCACTATCTTGTTATTTGTATTTGATCGTATTGTTTTTGTGTCAAACTTTTATTGTTTTTGTCTAACATGTTTGTTTGTAGCTAACATGCTTGTGATGAAACAACCTAGTAATATCTCACAAAGGTCTAGGTCTCTTCCTTGGGGGAAACTCCACATGGTTAGAGGATTATGATTCCCCTTTGTATCTTGGTAAACTTTTTAAACTTTTTCTACATTATCTTTTTATCTCGTGACAATAATATGCTCGCTAAAGTGGAGGCAAAATGTAACACTGTAAATTACACCCCGTGCAATTCCACATTACATAAGCGCCTTCTCTTTATGCCAATTGGAGAACCCCTTAACCTTTTTTTCCATTTCCCCACTTAGCTCGCCATGTCAGCCTTGCCTCTGTCTTTTTTTTACTCTGTTGACTGTTTGACTCGTGTACACCCTAGGAGTTTGTAAGAGGGCAACTAGGGAGCTTATGGAGAAATCTTGTAAAACTAGATGACACATGTCAATGAGGTGAAAGAAAGAGGGACACTCATATTTGCTTTAAAATTTTGTAAAAATTAAGGAATAAAGAAGAGAACAAAGATTTGTGGGTAATGGGAATGAAAGTGGATAAGGGGACAAAATGAAAGCCAAACATCCAGATACGAATAATTTTTTTTACAAATAATAGAAACAAGATATAAAAAAAAAGGAAGGAAGGGAGAAATGGACCTTATGGGACTTTAATGTGGCTCATGGAATAGGATAAAGATATTGGTTAAACAAGAAACATTTGGTTCTAGACTAATAGTTTGCAACATTCTGAAATGAATGGAAAATGACTAGAGCACACTTAGACTTAGCTTTTTTTTGAATTTTGACAAGTTCCAAATTATTGTAGGGACATGGACAATGAAGAATAATACCACTTGGAAAAAAATTAAAAAAGGATACCCATTGAAATGCTTCTCATATTGATTACCTATGTGTTGGCATTGTGTTGTCATTGATGTCAACCGGTATAGGATGGCAACCGATATGGGAGATTGATGAGCAGTGTTGTCATTGATGCATACCAAAAATGGTGTCTTTGATGTCAACTAGCATTGTAGGTCACTAGTAAGGAAGAGAATGTCATCCTACATTATGTTCAGTGGAGTCACCGGTACACAAGCTAGTATTAGCTTGTGTTGAAGACAGAAGGACTAGAGACCAATATGGTATAACCACCAGTGAAGTAACATGTTGATGGTTGAAGAGGCAAAATGATGACATCTATAAGAGAGCAAGATGTTAGGATGTTGATTGTGATGAAGAGACGAAATGTTAATAAAATCACATCAACACTGGAGGTGAAGTATGTGCAGGCCACCGGTATGCTGTTGGATGTCAATTTGCAGGAATCCTACCAGATTAAGAGAAGTCTGAAAGTGAGTGTGCCCAATCAGATCATGTGTGTCTGATTAAAGATGTATATGATAAATGTTAGCTAAGGCATGCCAGTGCAATGCCAAAAGTGGAATGAGATGACAAGGATCCTCTCCCACCGGTAAGTGGTAATTCCGAGCTTATCTCCCAATATGCATGGTGTGTGCGGGAAATGAGGGCGACAAAAATGTAAAAGTTAGTTAAAATGAATATTAAATATTCACTTAGGAAAGTGGTCAGATTTATACATCTACACATGGAATGCAACATATCTCTCTGAGATAAGACAAAATAATTAAAGACGGGTGATTGAAGGCTCACATCGCATCAACCAGTGAAACACTAAGTTGCCTTAGGTGCATGAGATCAGAGATATGCACTAGATCAACTGAGTAGACATGATGAGTTGCTGATATAGAGAAGGAAGGATATGTTTGTCACTTTGACAAACCAGTTGAGATGATGTCCGAGATAATGAAGATAAAGGAAATGGTGAACAATTGCAGACATTGGATGTTGTCGGAATGTAGATGCAGTTTGGTGCCACTGGTGTGCATGGTATCTTACCAATATACATGTAGAAGATACTACCATTATAGATGACAACTGGTAAGCTAACAAGGTGCAGAAGTGAAAGGCTCCCATCCATTGAAGATGTGCATGAAGTAGGTTGGCAAGTGTGCTGACCAGTTTAGGTGTTCCACTGGAAGAGAAGCAAAGTGCAGAGTTGAAGGTAGACAGGTTAGGGTATAACCAACATGGTTTGTGAACCGGTAGATGAACCCGGTTGTGTGCTATTGGTTGGTGACCAAGTCGGACTGACATAGTGAGCCAAGGTGGATGTCGACAAAGGTGCCACGTGAAGGTGAAGTGGCTTGCATGCACAGGTCGATGTGATGTGTCGGTGAGGTTGTTGGCGGTTGGTCCAACATTTAAAGACAAATACAAAGCTTGAGGAAATATGGCAAAGGATTGTGGCTCAAGATCAAGGAAACAACAGAGATCCAGTACAGACTGATCTTGCAAATTGAAGTGGGTGAAGGAAACTACATCACGCATGTGATTGACCGGACACAAGGCTGAAAATCATGCTACAAACGGATAAAGATAGAAAACATACGTTGAAAGGTAAAGAGTACAACGATGATGATTGATGAGTTGTAAGTCATCAATCAAGGACATGAGATCTAATCGGATATGATGTTCCACAATGATCAGAGATCAAATTGGATGCAGATTCAGTGCATGGCGGAAACCCTAGCACACAAATGTTTGAACTCATGTTTAGGTGGGAAAGTCTGGCTATAAGAATACGAATCAAAGATGTAGTTGTTGTTGCTGCCTGAGAGAGTGAGGCTAGTGAAGAGAAAAAATCAGTCAAGTGCTCAATGTCAATCGGAGAAGAGACTAAGTGTGTGAGAGAGAACCGGTTTGAAGAGTTCAACCGGTGAGAGTGAGACAACTAGTAGCCTGCCATTAAGTCTGACAGAGGAGTACACTGGTGGTGACTGAACCGACAAAGAAGAGCCACAAAATGTTGCAGAGAAGATTGCAGTGAAGTACCGATAAGCTGTGATCTTGTAGTAATCAGATAGTTAACATTTGACTAAGTGAAGAAGACTGGTAGTGGCTAGCAGTAGCGTGATAGAGAGAAAAGAGAACTGATAGAGAGAAGAACCGGTAGAGAATAAGAAGAGGTTGAATCAGTATGGTTTTAGCAGAGAGTAAGTTGGAGCAGGAGACAAGGTTGCAACAGTGAGAAGGTTAGCATAGAACTGACAGAGAATTGGAGAGAGGAGAATCGATGGAGAGACTTGGATAAGAGTTACAAAGTTCTTTTGTAACAAGGAGATTATTTTTGTATATAATATGATCTTGTAATCACTGAGTTGGAGCTCGGTGCAGGGGTTGGTGCTCCTTGGGTTTGTGCCCTAAAGCAAGAGTGGTACTCCTTGGGTTGGTGCCCTAAATGTTGTAACCAAGGTTTTCATTGTGAGGCTGGATTACAACAATTGTCTTCAACAACATTTCTCACTGAGGTTTTTCCCATCTTGGGTTTTCCTCATACATCTGGTGTTATGAGATGTCCCTTTTATGTGTGATTGATTTTGTGTTATCCTCCCATCTAATCGACATGTCTGCTTTATGTTAGATCAGTTAACCGATATGTACACATAGGATAGAAAATGGAAAAGATTTGGAAATCATTGATTCATCCCCCCTCGTAGTGACATCTAGTGTTCATCACTATGATTGGAAAAAATATGGCTTGAATGAATATAGGAGCTAGGACTTAAGAAAACTTTGACACTATCAAATTGAGTCCCAACATCATTAAAATTGATCATCACAATCTCAAGAATTTCTTTGACCAATGAATCTCTTCCCTAGAGCAACACAAGTGGGTGACCAAGTTGTTGGGTTATATGATTGTGAGAAAAATTGGAAAAAAAGGACAAGTTAATAATATTAGAAGTGCATTATCACATCAACTTGAAAAACAACATACTTTGAGTGCCATATTAATTCATACTCCTACTTATCTAAACAATTTATATCAATAGTGTTGGAAAGATACTTACATACAAATCATCTAATACATGTCCACAAAGCTTTATTCAAACTCAAAATATTTGTGGGATGGATCCTATTTGTGTTATGAGGTTTGTTTCATACTGACCTCTCAAATGAATTTGTACCCAAATTTTTTGTGTAAATTCCATGTCACACCATTACTGATCACATTGGGTTTGTCAAGATGTGTGAATGAATTCATTATAAATTTTCTAGGAAGATATAAAAATTGACATCAAATAGTTTGTTTTACAATGTGAAATTTATTAGCATAACAAATATGAAATGGTTTCCACCCCAAGATATCTTCAACCATTACCCATTACTATATGAGAGCGAATGGACATTTCAATGGAATTCATTAAGTGGCTTCCAAAGTATGAAGATAATTTTTTTGAGGTGTTAGATCACCTCTCCAAATATGCTCATTTTTGTGCCTAAGACTACCCTTATACTTCCTCCATTATTTCCCAAACCTTCATAAACTAGACGTTTCACCTTAATGGAATTCCTACTTTCGTTTTCAATGGTTGTGATTCCATTTTCACTTGTCACTTATACAAAATTTTATTCTAGCACCATGGTACCCAACTTAAATGAGCTTTGCATATCATCTTAAAAAATATGGACAAACAAAGTGATTATAGACTTGTTTACACTAGTTAGGTTTTGATCACCTTCAATATTGGACTAAATGGTAACTATTGATAAAATAGCGATATAATACCACTTATTGCATAACAACTGTGATCCAATAGTATAAATAAGTGTATGGTCAATCTTCACTGTATCTCCACATATATATACTTGGTAGTTCAAAGGTATAGACATTGGATTTCACCATTCACACTAGTGACACCATTATTTACACCCTCAAGGACAACCACACATAACATATAATTGTATGAAATAATAGTTCGATCAACATTACTCAAAATGAACTTTCATCATGTTTGATATGGTCCACCTTTGCCTATATCTCTCACAAATAATTATATTTGAAGGTGAAGGCTAGTAATAAATAAACATCTAAGTTTTATGAGCTCATAGTAGATTTGTTCAATTAGGTCTACAAGTTGGAGTTTCGTCCCTTCTCCAAGCTTACTTAGTTTCATGTTTCTTGTTTGAAGAAGGCTCTTAGCGAAGAAATTCACACCCTTTCTATAATACTTTGAACTCGATATAGAAGCGGATTGATCTTGTTGACATTTTATTGACACCTATATTTCTCCCTCATTTATAGTGCAAAATGATCCCCACTTTGGTGATAAAACTAATCTTTTGTACCTCCATCTCATTTCCCAGTCTTGTATAGCTGATCTAAGAAATCTTCATGGGTTTGTGATGTTTAGGTGTCTTTAGTCATTGTACTTGTACCCTGATTTAGACTGAAGTACATCCAAGTTGAAATGTAAAAATTGTCTGAGGGTTGTCAATGTTCCCATCTTGTAAAACACTTATTTCGATATCTCCATTTCAAATTTGGGAAAGATTCAAGCGAAAGTGAGGAATTTATGTAACCATGAAACTTTTATCTATTTTGGATATTGAAAAATTGCCATAGTGTCTAGATGACACATTTTAAATTTGGGGAAAATTCGAGCAAAATTGATGAAGATATGCAAATACAAAAATTTTACGTGCTTTAGAACTTTCTTAGTGTTCAAGATGTCACATTTCAAATTTGGGGAAGATCCAAGAAAAGTCGAGGAATTTATGTAATTGTGAAACTTTTTCCTATACTAGATATTGTGAAACTTTTGCTTGTTTTAGATATTACGAAACTTTATTCAAGGGTATAGTGGATAAATCCTAATGCATAAGAAATTTTTGCATATCCAAAATGAAATAAAGTTTTACAATATCCACTATACCCTTGAATTTTTTGCAATATCCATGATACCCTATAAATTTCGCTAGGATCTCAATCTACCATGAGTTTTTGCAAAACTTTAGAAATGTGTATTTGATTTCCAATTAATGCATGGAACAAATCAGTTTTGTGTCATTAAATGAAATATAAGTTGCAAGATAAGATGTATGGTTTAATTGTAAAAGTGAACTGGGCATGCTATTAATGATGAAGACTCTCAATAGTCATGAATATTGTTTAAACCCAAACCAATATCCTTCTTCCCAACAATAGTGCAATTTCATTTTTTCCTTTAAAAGGGGAAGTCAAATCATTTGGAAGAGGTCCAAAAAAGGTCTAAAGGTTTGAGAAGCCATTTTTGTGACATGAGATAAGTTGTAAAGGGAAGGTCATTTATAGGGAAGGTCATTTATAGGTTTATTGTAGGTGGAGTGTGTGTCTCTAAGCCATTACTTGACAATATTATCGTATCTTGAATAATGCATATACGAGTATCATATTGCAATGTAGTTGTCTCCATCGTGAATGTAATGCTCTCTAAATAAAATAATAAAATAATGTTGAATTCTTCAATACATATTTATTGTAATAAGTTTTTCTTATTGTTTTCTCTTTATTTAAGGAATAATGTAAATGCCCACCCAATGATAATGGGAGTGTTAAGATTTCAACTAGATTTCTAAGAGTGATTATATTGCAGGCTTTTGAAAATCTCATTATCTAAGGTGATAAGTTTTGATAAATCATAAGGATATGTTTTGTTGTTGCAATATAGAATACATGGCATGCGACTTTGTATCCCATGACAAACACCGATCAATAGTTTGCAGTCCCCATTTCTAAAATTATTTGAAAATTGATAAATTTCAAGCCATTTTTACTTTATTTGTAATTTTCCGCATACTTCATATTAGAATTATAATGGCATTGGGGAATGAAGTAATCATGTATGCAATTGTGCAACTCCATGTTATAGTTGTATGAACTGTTTCATTTCCTGGGCACTACAATATAATTGTGTCTAATATTTATATACCTCTCCTTGGTCCTGTAGAGCCTAAAGTGTAGAGGAAACAAATTGAAAGTTTTTCCTATTCATTGGCCTAACTTCCAACATCTTTGAGCATAAGATCACGTTAGTCTTTAGGAGTTACTAGAATATAAGTTGGGGAACCAACACATCTGACGTATCCTTGACTACCATTCACACCAAATCTGAAACCACACCATCATAGAGGTCCTAAACTACTACCATGGTATGCAACTATAAAATACAACATGGAAACCCCATATTCCAAGTACACGAACAAATTCTTCACCTCAAGATTTGAGGACAAAGCCTTTCAATGGGGGTGCAGACTTATTAGGACTTGTAGTACTAACTAATTTTCTTAGTTAATTAAGTTTGTATTAGCCTATATTAATAAGAGCATCATACACATATGCTTTGTAAGTTTTCCTTTTTTCTAGGTAGGCTTATCCTACATGAACAAGGAAGTAGTATTTCTCTTGGATAAAATTAGTTTAAATAGAGGGTTTATCCATAAATTACATTTCTAAAAGGAAGTTGTACTTTCAAAGATACCAATGATATTTTATAATTAAACACTGTTAATTTAATACAATAATATTCACTCTACTTTCATTTTAGCATTTTTTTCTTCTATATTTCATGTTTTTGGCTAATCCATTACAAGGAGTAACATTAAAGGGAGACAAAAAATTTCCTATTTTATTATGGAAAAGCTTTTCTAATTGCAAATACTTACGCAATTAAGTTCTTTAACTTTGTAATACAAAATATTTTGAACTCTCTTGAATATTACCTAGTGGTTTGATGGAGAAGGGTTTCTATATTTTCTATTAGGCGCTATTGGTGAGTTTAGAGGAAGGTCTCATGCAACTCCTTAACTTATTTTATTTAGCAACCATTTCTTAAATGTTTTAGGAGCTTTTTTGAAGCTAGTGGTTTTATGCTTTTTTATTATTTATTATTTTAAGCAATTGATATATGAATGACAAAATATTTGGAAATAAAATTTGAAAAAAATATTTTGGAAGTAAAATTTGAAAAAAAAAAAAGAAAAAGAAAAGGGAATGAAATATGTGCCACCATGAAACATGATTTTCATTAAGCAGTGATAATTTCAATTCTATCTATTTTTCATAGCTTGTTTTTAATTCCTAAATTATAATGGTTGTGCTTTCAAATTATTATTTTATGTTTAATTTGAAGTTTACATAAGATCATTTATGTTTTAAAGTTGAAAAATAAAAAATAAAAAATAGAATAGATAAATAGAGACATGAGACCATGACCTTACAATAAAAAATGTTCTATGATCTATGATAACTACGAAATAGAATGGAGCAATTGGGAGTTCCAAATGTGCTTAGAGCTATAGTACATAGGCTAAAATTAGAACCTCAAATGGAATGCCAGAATGTTTTGGTAGTGCTATTGGTGTCAAACGAGGCTATATCTGCTCTCTCCAACTTTGTTTCGGCTATATGTTGATAAATTCGACGAACGACTAAACAAGTTTAGTGGAAAGGGAGTTTAGTTGGCTGAATATGTAGTAAAGTTACTTCTATATGCGAATGATCTCATCTTAATCGCTAAAACAACAAATGGTCGAATGGAACACTTGAAGACACTTGAAAAATTTTGTTAGGAGGGAGGGATGCAAGTGAACATTAGCAAGAGAAAACTGATGATCTTCTCTTTGAGAAGAAATAAAAAGAAACAAAATAACTTTTTGTTTGAAGGCAGTCCATTGGAAGTGGTGAATGACAACAAATACTTTGGGCTCAAATTTCACAATAAACTTAACTGGGAAACATGCAAAACAAAAAGAATTCAAGGAGGATAAGCACTATACTCGCTACACTATGAGATTGGAGAACCAAGAGAATGCTTTTCAGTTTGTTGGTCACCCCGATGATCCTATATGAATGTGAAATTTGGGGTAGGAGTATATCAGACTACAAATGGAGGCCAATAGAAATAATTCAAAAACATCTAATAATAAGTAGTCTAAAATGAAAATTGTTGTCCCATATGAGATTCTATTTGTAGAAATTGTCAACTATCATTCAGAAGCATTAGTGATGGTTTGCTTGGTAAGTTATCTAAAGAAGACTCAAAATATAGAAAAATGCCCTTGGCTTAAGATGATTATGGAGGAAAGATTAGATAGAAGGAAGAACACATAGATGAAACAAAATGACAAATGGATGAAAAAATGGGATGTTAGGATACATGAATGTTCGAACACCGATGAAGAAATAAAAAACTTGTGAAGAAAAAATTTAGGAGTAGCTTATGGACAAAACAAAATGGGCGTAAAAAAGAATTATTATATCAAAAAATTCAGGCACATGAGAGACCTTGAAGAAAAAGCCTACATAGGCTATAATATTAATGGACAACAAAGAAAACCTATTATATCAAGAATTCAAGGCCATGAGAGACCATGATGAAACACACATGGGAGAGAATATTAAATAGAGAGCAAAAATGTTGATAGCTCAATAAGAACCAACTCCCATCACCTGAGGTGTGGAATGAGTTGATGGATGATACCTAAAGAAGAGTGGGAAAAGAGAATATTCCTATTTTGCAACACGAGAGCAGTATAGATCATGGAATGCCCATCCATTGCAACTTTGAAGACATCTTGAAAATAATGACTATGTGTGACGAAGACAGGTTGACTGAAAAATGAAGCCCTATAGGAAGTAGCCTTAGAAGATCTTTGAATATGAAAACTTAAGTCCTTTTTCACTTGACAAATCTTTTGCAATTTCTTAGTTTTGAACACAGATGCAGTTTTAACAGACCTAGAGATGATTTATAATCCCAGATGCAGTTACAATAAACACAGACACAATTTTTTGATGATAATGACAATTTTAGCTTAAAAGTGACAGACGCAATTCTGCTCTGCACAGACGTGATTTCTGGACACAGACGCGGTTTGAACTGACACATAACCGATTTAAATTTTTCTCTAGAAAATGTGACAGTATGTTTCTCTGATACCCAGACATGATTTTGCTTTGCATATACACGATTTTCTGACACAGACGCGGTTCTGAAAATGTTTTGCAATTATGTCCAATTGTGAAGTTGTTGAATGCAACCAAATCTCAATGTTTTGAATTTTAGTGGTAAGAAAACACAGCAAAATAGTGAAGACCCAATGTGTGAAGGTGTTTTCGTCCAAAAATGATAAAGTGTTTCAATTTCAAGTGTGATTGTAAAATGTCCTTGTTTGTTTTGCATACACTTGGAAGACACGTCAGACACAATGTTTCTTTGTTTTTCTTGAAAATATTCGAGTGTTTTGATCATGCAAGCACAAATTCTAGGGCTGGTCGGGACAATAGTTGTTGAATCTCTCTCGGGGGGTTACCCTGAGCTATGCAATTCAGAGCAGATACTTAGATGCTTGACACCACTGGCTCCACCCTTGACACTCACTTCTTCAAGGAAGCCAAGCACTAGTCCCCACGAAAACTCCCTATGGTGAACTTTATATCTCTACTAAGAACCGTAAGAATGTGAGCCGCTTCAAAGGTCTGACCTCCTGTGCCAACAACTAGAAGGTTTTTTGCTTCTAACACAAAAGGTGTCTAGTAAGGGTATCCATTTGGGTGGCTATAATTAGCAGTGCGTCATGCTCCGTTAAATGGAAGGCCTCCCAACCTATAGAGGTTGTGCTCTATAGGGTTTATGGGGAGTCATAATGTCGTTATAGCAACATGTAACACTTGTTGCTTGCAACTTTCGTCATAAACACTTTTATTTATAGTGTCTTGGAAGAGCTTGACTTTAGCCCGTTACCATTTGGGTCGTTCCCTCTCA